>NC_142875.1:40732500-41037500 GCF_051225735.1 Oryctolagus cuniculus
TTCTCTCACTTTCAGTCTGTTTTTTTTTAACAAATTGTATTTATTTGAAAGACAAAGTTATATATATATATATATATATATAGAGAGAGAGAGAGAGAGAGAGAGAGAGGTCTTCCATTCTCTGGTTCACTCCTCAAATGGCTGAAACAGCTGGAGCTGAGCTAATCCGAAGCCAGAAGCCAGGAGCTTCTTCCTGGTCCCCACGTGGGGTGGAGGGGCTCAGGACGTGAGCCATCCTCTGCTGCTTTCCCAGGCACATTAGCAGGGAGCTGGATCAGAAGTGGAGCAGCTAGGATTTGAACGGGTGCCCACATGGGATGTCAACTCTGCAAGCTGGGGCTTCAACCTGCTGTGCTACAGCACCAGCCCCTCACTTTCAGTCTTATTGACCTCTGAACCCCTCTTTGCAGGAAGCCAAGAGGTCTCTCCGAACTACAAATCTTATTACAGCATCCTAATACTCCTCCCACTGCCAAATATTGTTGATGTAAGATAACCATCTAAAGAAGATGGAGATGGTTGCCTTTGGTGCAAGGAAAACATAGACACAAAACACAAGGGAATGGATGCCAGAGGACTACTCTCTTTCTCCAGCTCCCACTTACTTTGTAACTAATCTTGGAGAATTCTTTGAATCTTTAAGTCCCTTGATTAAAAGAAAGAGAAACACAGAGGAAGAATAATAAAAGTGTACAATAAATTTTTGAAAACTTGTAGCTCTTGAATGCCATCATTATATTGCGGTTGAGGCACCGAAGCCATTTAAAGATGAATTTAACAGATAGTATGTGGATGTGACATCATTTTAAATTACTCTCTCACAAGAGGCTGAGCCTTGTTCCTTTAAGCATGGAACAAGCATTTGTCTCAGAATTAGACAACACAGTTGTTAATGTTTAGGTTCTTAGACCTACCTTCACTTTAGTGAACCAGAATATTTCAGGGAACCACACTCTAAATCAACTTCCAGGATCATTGTTTTATCTGCTGAAGTTAGAGAAGCACTGGGGAATGATTGCTCTTTGAAACACACTCAAATTTGAAATATGTGCTGTCCCTTATGTCCAACCTCCTGTAACACCATTATCCCTCTTTCTTTTCTACCTCAGTCTCTCACAATAGGTTCCTTTCAAAAAATTCCTCGAAAGTGGCAGCTTTTCCCCTGCCATGGAGCCATTGTTTCCTCTGTAGGAATGCACTTCCTCACCCTTCTTCAGTTACCACACCCAACCCAGGTGCCACTTCTACTGGGGTGCCTTTTCTGACTCCTATCCCAGTTTTCTTTGCTCTACCTTTTAGCCTTTGTGAGAGTGTGTAACCTCCCTTCAGATCACTTATCAGAACTTTAATTTTATAGTTTCTGAATTACTTTTATTAGTGTCTGTTTCTCTACTAGACTACATTCTTGAAGAATTCTTAGCATCACATTTGACAGTAGGTGAACTTGGCTTGCTCCTCTGGCATTTGGAATTGTTGAAAGCAACGAGCGAACATGGTTCAGTGGCCTTTCTGGTTTCACACACAGACAAAGTCATTAGGTTCCTAAGTGACTTTCAATCTTCCTGAGCTACAATCATATAACTACTATCCCTTGGCTAAAAGAAAATAACAATCACAGCTCTGTCTCCAGAGTGGCTAAAAGCTTACTGGTTGTACTAGTTTCCTTGGGTTACTATAACAAATCTCCACAAACTGGGTGACTTAAAACTGCAGAGGCGATTCTCAGCTCTGGAGGCTGAAAGTCAGAAGTGATGATGGCAGGGGCACCAGCCCTACTCCCTCCCTCCAGAGGCACTTGGGGAGAAACCCTCTGTCTCTTCCAGCTTCCACTCTGTGTGCGCATCATTCCTCTCTCTGCCTCCAACTTCCCCTGGTCCTCCCCCTTGGGTCTTCTCCTTTTCTGTCTCTCTTGAGGATATTGGTCTTTGTATTTAGATTCTGTGCAGCTAATATGGATGATCTCATTCTGAGACCTTCATTCCCCCCTACCCCCACCAAACAATGTCACATTCACAGGTGCTGGATGAATGTATCTTTTGGAGGGTATCTTTTGGCAGTATCCTTCCACCCATTACATTGGTCAAAATGATGGTGTCCTGTGTGGGTAGAGGTCCCAACAAGGGATCACTATGAAAGGACAAAGACTGGGAAAAACCCATTGTCCATCAGACTTTGTTGAGGGGTGAGGCTGGGAAAGGGTCCGTGGCTAGTGTTTGGACAAATATGAGGTCGTTCTCACTTGCTTCCTCCCACCACGTTGAGAAGTTCTGCCTTACAAGAATGGTTACCACACATGCCTTACTCTAACATGGGTTTGGCAAAAATTGTGCCTGCTTGTGGGGCAGAGCCCAGTGTCACAACTGTCTAATTCCTGAACGTACCAGAGAATATCTAATGTAAATGAAATTTCTCCCCTTCACTACACACCAGCATGGCCTCCACAACTCAAAAGGACTACAAATTAAACAAAGATTGTTATCATAGAAGACAAAAGCAATTACATTAAGAATAGAAAGTTCTTACTTGAAAACCAGAGAAAATGGCTGTAAGCTGTTTCGTGGAAGATTGAGCTTAATTACAAGAAAGAATTTTGTTCTCAGTAAATGTTTGTTGAATTTGAATTGAATTGTTAGTGAAAGAGGTCCGATCTATAAATGGTTTCCTTTAAATCAAGGTGAGTTTTCATTTGTGACAAACTTGTGGTCTTGCCCGAAAAAGATAAGAAAGAAAACAGATGCCAGGCTGGGTCCATTGGCTAATGGCATTGACATCCACCAGAAACTTTAAAAACTTCTGAATCTCAGACCTCCATCACAGACCCACGAAATTAGAGCCTGCATTTCTGAAAGGTGCCCAGGTGATTTATGTGCACGTTAAAGCTTGAGTGTCACTAAACCAAACTACTTTTCTGCTTTTTGTGACTAAACAGAGCAAGTTTTCAAAGGGCCACTGGTAGGTATATTGCTGACTACCTGGCTTAAAGCCTGCTCCCCGAATAGCTGTATCAACATGAATTAACTCTCCAGCTGAGCCCCAGATGGTCCTTCCAAGTTGCTGTACTGCAAACAGCTGCTGAAAGGAAGGCTGTACCTGGCCGTGGGGAGAGCCTTTCACAAGGGAGCACCGGTGTTCTCCACGAGTGGAGACTTTGTTGGTTAGGAAGCAGGGTCCAGTTCCTCCCAAGAAACAGTACCACTGGCTCCTTAGTGAACGCAACTCCTTTTCATCTCGCATGAGCAGCACGACAATCCTGAAGAACATGGCTTCTGTCCCACTGCCAGACACCATGACCCACACACAGGTCTTCTACCCATCACCTCTTCTACAGTTTTAGAAAATAGCAAAAACCACTCTTTCTCAGAAGGATATCTTGGAAGAAAGTTACAGGATTCATTCTAGGAGAACTGCACAGACCAACCTGGCTGAACTTGTTTTGCTTAAGAGCTAATCAAATCTGTATCATCATACAAACTTTTCTGCTTGCTTGGCCTTGTTTTAAAAACAATACCTTCTAGCTGTTGGGACTAAATCCAGTGTTACACAACACAAAGGTGAACCTTTTAAAAAATATTGCTCAGTATGAACATGAACAGTGGAATTGGGCTTCCAACACTAAGCATTTTCATCCTGAAGAATTGCTCAATAATTTTTCTGTAGCAGTCAGTTTTAATTAAAACATTTTAATCAGGGTATGCTTACAGAGAGAGGTAGAGAGCAATTCTAAACAAATCCATAGGAGTGCAGGGGGTGACAACGGAGTTCACAGATGTTATTTCACGGTTTGTTGCGATGAAAAACACTACAAAAGTGAAAATAAGAAAATCATGTTTTTAGCATTTTGATTTGGAAAATTTTTGTGAACCAAGGTTTTACTTTATAAGATAATGGGAATAGTTTGTCATTTTCTTTTCTTTTTTTAATGGTTCTGAAAGAAAAATACTATCTCAAAAATGAGTAATTCTTACTGGGGAATAACCAAAAATTTCATTTAATGCCATTTCTATAAATAAATTTTGCTCACATAAGGTATCTTTGTTCTCTGATGATATTTTTAAGAAAATACAAAAGATGTATTTTTAAGATTTTATTAACATATAGTTAATTTTTTAAAGATCTCTGTAAATTAAAATGTAGCTTAGAATATGCTCTCACATGAAAGCAAGTAGATTAAGAATCCAGACTTTGTTATCAAATAAAACTGGTTTTTGAGTTCTCACTAAGCTATTCGCTAACTGTGTGACTCTAGGACAATTACCTAACCATTCTGTGCTTCACTGTCCTCATTCAAACAGAGAGAGAGAAAGAATTATAATATCCCACTGACTTATTAAGGTTGTTTTATACATTAAATAAGAAAATGTATATAATGTGCTTTGTAGAGTGATGTTTAGTAAGTGATCAATATTATCTAATTATTGCCATTTTGGTCACTCACAATAGTTAGACACACCAAAAATTAAACACAAAAGAGTTGATAATTATATTTTAGTAAGTGACATATTGTAGTTCTGATGAAGACCTATTTTTAAAAGACAAAATCATAGCCATTTTTCCATAAAGACAGAAAAACAAAGTTTAAAAATGTAAGCAAAAGAGTCTTTAAAAAGAAATAGATTTCAGCAATTTGTTTACCTTCATTGAAGTTATATTTAATAACTCAAAAATTTCATTTACAAAAATAAAGTACTTCATTAATTAAAATAAAATGCACAAATGGGTAATATATTTTGAAAAATTTGTATGTGTTGAACAAAGATTACATAAATTAGTTCATTTAATTTCAAAACAACCTTGTGAGATCCATTGCATTATTACAGATAAGAAAACAGGCATGGGCAAATTGTACAATTTACCTAGTATAGCACTGATAATAGGGAATGGGATTCTTCTCTCAGCCAAGCAACCTGTTTCTAGAGTTTTTTTTTTAAAGATCTTTTCATTTATTTGAAAGTCAGAGTTACACAGTGAGAGGAGAGGCAGAGAAAGAGAGAGGTCTTCCATCCGATGGTTCACTCCCCAGATGGCCGCAACAGCCAGAGCTGTGCCGATCCAAAACCAGGAGCCAGGAGCTTCTTCCAGGTCTCCCACATGGATGCAGGGGCCCAAGGACTTGAGCCATCTTTTACTGCTTTCCCAGGCCATAGCAGAGAGCTGGATCAGAAGAGGAGCAGCCGGGACTAGAACTGGTGCCTATATGAGATACTGGTGCTTTAGGCCAGGGTGTCAATCCGCTGTGCCAAAGCACTGGCTAGAGTTTGTTTTTAACCATCATGTTGGGGCGCTCACTAATATCTAAAGACTACTAATAAAATAATAATACTTATCCAGAACAGGTGCTTTGCTTTGTAGTCATGGGTCCCTTGGGATGCCTGGGCTTGGGTCACAGTTATAATTCCCATTTCCAACTTCCTGCTAGTATGCATTTTATGAAGGCACTCAAGTAGTTTGGTCCCTGTGGTCCCTGTGGTCCCTGTGGTCCCTGTGAATGACCTGAATTAAGATCCTGGCTCCCAGGTTTCAGACTGGCTGTTGCAGCCAAGTGAGGGAGTGAACCAGTGGATGGGAGCTTTCTGTTTGCATATCTGCCTCTCAGGTAAAAGAAAAAAGATTGAGAAAGACTTACTGATCAATTGGTCAATATTACAAGAGAAAACCCCAAATATTTATATCCTGACATCCAATTAGCTAAAGTGGCATATTTTGCTAAAATTAAATAAAATGAGACTATTCCTAGATAATACGTGCAAAATTTTATCTACCTCTACCCTTGCCTTCATTTATTCTTATTTTAGTTTGGATTATAGTTTTCTCCTTCCAATAGTCCTACTTTCTGCATCCTACAGCTTTAGTAGCATTTCTCAGTTTCAAACATTGGGTGCTAGTTTATGATGCTCCACTTTCCAGAAACTACCACATGAGCTAAGACCCTCTGTCTTCCCAATTGCCTGCTCCGGCTCCTGAGCCTTGCCTCTGAGGTTGCCCTCCAGACATGGCTGCTATATATTGAATTGTGTCTCCACAGAAGAAAAGTTGGGAACCTAGCCCCCAGCACCTCAAAATGTAAACTTACTTGGAAATATCGATTCTTACAGATCCAATCTGTTAAGATGATGTCATACTGGAGTAGAGTTGGCCCTTCATACAATAAGACTGGTGTCCCTATAACAAAAGGAAAATCTGAACACTGACCCAGAAACACAGGGAGACACTACAGGATGACAGAGGCAGAGATGAGAGTGATAACATCTGCAAGCCAAGGAATGTCAGGCATTGATCACCACCACCAGAAGCTGTAAACAAGCAAGGAAGTGTCACACGCATAGTCTCAGAGGGACCATGCTCTGCCGACACCTTGATTTGGGGCTTGTAGGCATCAAGTCTTCAGAACTGTAAGAGAATACATTTCTGTTGTGTTCAGCACCCCAGTCCATAGTACTTTGTGGGACACTAATCAGATGCCCTCAAACTTTTTCTGCTCTCATCTTTGTACACTTTCTACCCCAAACCTCAATATTTCATCCTTTAGATCCAGGATCCCAGCATTTCCCAAAATCAAAAATCAGTCTGAGAGGTAATGAGAAAAGATAGAAAGTAACTCAAACACGTTACTTGTTCTCTTGTCACGTAATGCAGTTAATTATGAATAATTCCTTTGAATAACAATGTCTACTCATGTGTCATCTAATTCAAAGAAGAACTTTGGTATCAAGAATTTCAGGTTGGGGGCAGGCAATGTGGTGCAGCAGGGTAAGTCGTCGTCTGTGAGGCTGACATCCGTATGAGCTCCAGTTCGAGTCCTGGTTGCTGCACTTCTGATTCAGCTCCCTGGTAATGCACTTGGGAAAGTTGCAGAAGATGATCCCAGTGTTTGGGCCCCAGTCATCCACGTGGGAGACCAAGATGAAGCTTGTGTCTCCTGACTTACTCTTTTTATTTATTTATTTATTTATTTATTTTTGACAGACAGAGTGGATAGTGAGAGAGAGAGACAGAGAGAAAGGTCTTCCTTTTGTCGTTGTTTCACCCTCCAATGGCCGCCACGGCTGGCGCGCTGCGGCCAACGCACCGCGCTGATCCAAAGGCAGGAGCCAGGTGCTTCTCCTGATCTCCCATGGGGTGCAGGGCCCAAGCACTTGGACCATCCTCCACTGCACTCCCTGGCCACAGCAGAGAGCTGGCCTGGAAGAGGGGCAACCGGGACAGAATCCGGTGCCCTGACCGGGACTAGAACCCGGTGTGCCGGAGTGTAGAAAAAAAAAAAAGGACAACTCTCTCTCTCTCTCTCTTTTTTAAATTTATTTATTTATTCAAAAGTTAGAGTTACACAGAGTGAGGAGAGGCAGAGAGAGAGAGGTCTTCCATCCAATGATTCACTCCCCAGATGGCCGCAACAGCCAGAGCTGAGCCGATCCAAAGCCAGGAGCCAGGAGCTTCTTCCAGGTCTCCCACATGGGTGCAGGGGCCCAAGGACTTGGGCCATCTTTTACTGCTTTCCCAGGCCATAGCTGAGAGCTGGATCAGAAGGGGAGCAGCTGGGACTAGAACCTGCATCTATATGGGATGCCGGCACTTCAGGCCAGGGTGTTAACCCACTGCAACACAGCGCTGGCCCCCAACTCTCTCTCTCTCTTTTGCTCATTTTCTCTGTCTCTGTAACTGCCTTTCAAGTAAATAAATAAATCTTTAAAAAAAAAGAATTTCAAGTTTGCAGGAGAAAGGGCAGTACTAGAGGAAGCAAAGAAGGAAATGTCTTGGAGTTGATGGGATTACTACTAGCTGTTGGCCATGATTCTGCTTCCATTGTCCTTTTGCTCTCACAGGATCTATTTACACTGTTCCTCCTGGTCCTCACTGTGGTCAAGCACAAGAATCAGGAATGAGCTTCGCATGTCTTACACAATTGCAGGGCTCGGTTCATAGTCTTTACACATTTCCCCCAACACCATCTTCAGTACACACATAGGCGACATTATCAATACCTAAGACTCACTCTCCCTTTGTCTACTTAATTTTAGCTATCAGCACTTCTGTTCTGGTAGGAGTCACTAGACAGGGCCACAATCTTATCTTCATCATAAGTCAAAATATTTCTAAGATAGTAAATTGTAAGACAACCTGTCTCTCATCTTCCAAATCCTTTATTAAAAATTAACAACATGCTTGTTATCTCATTAATTCTAGTCCCATACCTACTTCTTATATCTTAGGGATTGTTGCCTAGCCTGCATGCTGGCCTTACTTCTCTGTACTGACAATTGCCAGTGCTTCTGAGGAGCTTATCCCTTCCTCTAAATGGAATACACTTGCTCCCCTAACTTGGTACTGACATCTGCCTTGTTTGGCCACACCCACTGTTTTCTGTCCATGCTTTTAGGTGACTGCTTGTTTCTGGAGAAAGTTGATCTGTTATTTACTGTATAAAGTTATGTTTATTATGAGTCCTCACATGTAGCATTACTTTTATGATATTTATTTCCTATTTCTATTTCCAACAAGAATCTGAGAAAACTTCTAGAATCATGTTTGAAACCAAAAAAATCAAGTGCACCCCCCTTCCCAGTACAATGTACTGCTTTATACATTTGCTATGTTGATTTGAGCCTTCTCAATTTTCCTATTCTTTTTATGTTAAAGATTTTCAAAACTATACATATTTACCTCAAATACATGCTGAATCATTCAGAATGAAACAGACTCTGAGAAGGTATGGACCATTCTATTTTACAAATAGTCAAAATTTTCAATTTTCATTATTCAATATTCAAAATGATCTAAAAACTTAGAGAGATAGAGACAATTAAGAAATTATAAAAAGATAATGAGGTCCTAAAATGAAACAGGATAAATTGATTTTTGTTTTTCTATAGAGAAAAAAGGGATAGCATTTAATATAAATTAGGGGCAATTTTTGTTGTATATATATATATATATATATGTAAAAGTTTTACTTCCTGGGGCTGGTGCCATGGCTCACTTGGCTAATCCTCCTCCTACAGTGCTGGCATCCCATATGTGCGCCGGGTTCTAATCCCAGTTGCTCCTCTTAGAGTCCAGCTCTCTACCGTGGCCTGGGAAGGCAGTGGGGGATGGCTCAAGTCCTTGGTGCCTGCACCTGCATGGGAGACCAGGAAGAAGCACCTGGCTCCTGGCTTCAGATTGGCGCAGCTCTGGCCGTAGCAGCCATTTGGGAGGTGAACCAATGGAAGGAAGATCTTTCTCTCTGTCTGTCTCTCTCTCTCTCTCTTACTGCTTAACTCTATCTGTCAAATAAAAAAAAAAGTTTTACTTTTTTTTAACTTTTATTTAATGAATATAGATTTCCAAAGTACAGCTTATGGATTACATTGGCTTCCCCCCTCTCCATGACTTCCCTCCCACCCGCAACCCTCCCCTTTCCCGCTCTCTCTCCCCTTCCATTCTTATCAAGATTCATTTTCAATTTTCTTATATACAGATCAGTTTAGTATACATTAAGTAAAGATTTCAACAGTTTGCACCCACATAGAAACACAAAGTGAAAAATACTGTTTGAGTACTCGTTGTAGCATTAAATCACAATGTACAGCACATTAAGGACAGAGATCCTACATGAGGAGTAAGTGCACAGTGACTCCTGTTCTATTTTAATCCAGGGTTGTTTTGGCCAACCAAGATGTGTGATGAAGTAAAATAAAAGAGAACTAAAAATAATTTCCAAGAAAATATTTTTAAGCATTTTTTCACCCATTAAAGTCTTGGGGGACAATAAGGAAAAGAAAGATGGGGCAAAGTAATATCATTCTATAGTTGTTCAGACTCTTCTGTTCCAATTGCAGGTAAGAGGGCTTGGCAATCATCTTGCAGGCATCTGTCATTCTGATGGACACAAGTTAGGAAATGAAAAGCTGGGTTACATGGGCATGCATGTGTGACTTGGCATGTCTTTTCCATGGTAATTAAAAAAGAAATGCTTATTTATCTATCTATTTATTTATTTTAATGTGGTACTCTTTTACAGAACTGGCAGCCAAAAACAGCACCTGGAATCTTACCTCATTCTTCCTGGGATTTGAGTCTCCACAGCTGTCTATAGTTTCCTTAAGATGAAAAAAATTAAATAGTTCTCTCAATACTTTTTGTAAGCTTTAATTAATTTATTTCCTTTTTAAAAAGTGTGTTTACTTGCTTTTCATTTATTTGGAAAGAGAAGGAGAGTGGAAGGAGGAGGGAGAGAGAGAGGGAGGGAGAGAGAGAGAGAGAGAGAGAGAGAGAGAGAGAGAGAGAGACTATCTTTCATCTGCTGGTTCACTCCCCAAATGCCTGCAATAGCCAGGGCTGGGCCAGGCAAAAGCTGGGAGCCCAGAACTCCATCCCAGTCTCCCATGTGGGAGGTAGGGTCCCAAGTACTTTAGCCATCATCTGCTTCCTCCAAAAGTGTGTCTTGGCAGGAAGCTGAATCAAAAGCAGAGTAGCTGGAACTCAAACCAGGCACTCCAGATATTGGAGGCAGGTGTCCCAAGGTTCAAATTAAGCACTGCGCAAATACCATCCTTCCTCCTGCCCATGTTTGTTTCTCTCTATCCTTCTTTCTCTCTCTGTCTCTCTCAAACACACAAACACACCAGGCTGGGAGTGTGAGAGTTGCTATGCTAATTAGAAAAGAAAAATTTGGTCTTCTTTTATCTTCTTGGTATATTTCAAATGTCTTTGAAAAAGGGAGCAAAATCATTAGATAATGTCTATTGTAATAGAACAAGACCAACAGCAGGAAGAAGAGAAAATTTGTGAATCAATTATTAATTTTAGAATAATACGTATAATTGCTAAAATTTAAAAAATTTCCAGAAGAATTTAGTCAGCATAGAGATTATAGGATATTTGTAAATTGAATGGTAGCATTTATAATCTTATTGGCTATAGAAATAATTTCTTCCAGAGTAGTAACAGAGATGTTTTTGTCCTTATACAATGCCTTGCCTGGTAAACACTTCCTTAATTTATAATCTGGGCATTTCTTTGGAATCTTGTCATTATGGGGCCATGTCCAAAAAATTCTAAATTCGTTTAAGCCATTTTAATACTAAATACGTAACTAAAACCTAAATATCTTTTATTCTAAAGATTTTTTGACATTAGAAGATTTTACCATATACCTCTTCTGTGAATTGGTTGGAATATTTTAAAATAATTGCTATCACTCATTAAACATTTCCTTATACCAGACCCTCTGTGAAGTGCCTTGCATGCATTGATCATATAATTCTCTAGCAACTCTATGAGGAAATATTATTAGTTTTCCATTATAGAAGAGGAAACGAAACCTTATACTGAATTTTCCAAGGTAGCTAGGCAGCAAGTGCTATGATTTGGAGCACTGCAGCAAATCTCCAGCACCCATACTTTGAGCAATAATTTGATCTTATATTCACACATATAGTCAGAAAGCTACAGAAATGAATTTGGATTCAATTATGAACTGTCAGTTTTGTCTACATTAATCCAATCCAAGCTAATGACTTAATATTTTTCCCAAGTTAATTAATGGCATTTCTTTTATTATTATTATTATTATTATTGACAGGCAGCGTGGACAGTGAGAGAAACAGAGAAAGGTATTCCTTTTGCCATTGGTTCATCCTCCAATGGCCACCGCGGCCTGCGCGCTGCGGCCGGCGCATCCCGCTGATCCAAAGCCAGGAGCCAGGTGCTTCTCCTGGTCTCCCATGGGGTGCAGGGCTCAAGCACTTGGGCCATCCTCCACTGCACTTCCGGGCCATAGCAGAGGGCTGGCCTGGAAGAGGGGCTACCGGGACAGAATCCAGCGCCCTGACCTGACCGGGACTAGAACCCGGTGTGCTGGTGCCAAAGCTCAATAGGCTAATCCTCTGCCTTGCAGCGCCTGCCCAATTAATGGCATTTCTTACTCAACTGGTTCTTGCAAATCAACTAGATCCTAAACCTGTAATAAGTTTTCTCTCTCCTTTTAAATCTCACTTCTTTTTTTTTTTTTCAAATGCTATCTTAGAACATTCACTGACTTAATTTTTTATTCCACTTCAGAATACCTTAATATGAATTCAGCACATAATATTAAAGTCGAAAGCTAGAACTTGAAGATGTATGCATTTGGCTTTGCAAATAAGCAGTTGTTTCGCTGCTCCACTTGGATTAATCTACTGGTTTGACAACATTCTACTGAAAGAGCAGAATCAGAGAGAAAGTTTTAGCTTTGAATCATCAATGAAGATCTTTGCTGTCAGAGTCCCCTAGTGTAGGTAGATCTGTCTGCAGGTAAATTTTAAGCCTTTACTAATGTGCTGATTAGTCAAAATGGTCTACGATTTACATGTCTTTTGTGTTTATGGGAATGTTTCCAGAGCACAGCCATCAGCATCCTGAACTTCCTAAATGCCTGTCTCAAGATATTTTATGACTCTTACAACCTCTTAGGTGAAAAAGCTTCCTGAAAGATTGGAAATTCAGCCAAATAGTATGTTCCAGATTTCCTGTTTCAACTAAAGTTTGTCTTTCTTGGGGAAGTGGTAAAGTATTTGTTGATCTCACACTGTACAAAATTTTCCTTGTACCTGTCAGAGAGATTGATAATCAACATTCCAATATGCCCTAGCTGAATAAATTAAAATAGGGAGACCCTAATGATTAATAAATGTGGTGTGGTAAATATATTTTACTAAGACTTTTTAATCACAAAATTTGAATTTCATTTTAATAGAGGTATACTACAATGGCATTTGGTGACTTGTTCTTGAAACAATGTGATTGGAAGTTGTCTTCATGTTATAATAATGATACTTCAAGACTAATGCTTTAATTTTTCTACAAACTTAAAGGAATAATCTACTGGATACTTGCTATTTTTGGTTAGTATAATATTTCCCAATTATCAGTATAATATTTTCCCATATAATTTCATCATCTTTGTCACATATACCCTTATGCTTAGAAAAAGTAATTAGTGCTTAATTAAAACAACTGGCTCATTAAGAAAGGAGAAAGTCCCTCCAAGGGAGTTTTAGGAAACATGGAAAGATTTTTAAATCTATCAAATTCATGCACTTGCTTTGGTTTAGCCTTACTATGCCATACATTTTTGGTAATAAGACACTCTTGTTGCTACATAGAAGACAGAGAGTGGGGCTGAGTGGGGAGAAGGAAATGTAAGAGGAATAGCTTATACATAAAATGCAGAGAAATTTCAATACAGTGGTGGTTGTGTCCCAAGCAAATTTTGATTGGAAAACTACATAAAACAAAGCTTAGCTTTTCCTAAGGTGACTATTATGATAATATCAAATAACTAACTTTCTTATATTAATTTTTTTTTCTTTTAACATTTGTAGTAGTTTCCTAAGGTTGCTATAACAGTGTACAGCAGGCTGGGCGGCTTAAATAAGAGAAGGCTATTTTATCACAATTTTTGAGACAAAGGTGTCAGCATGGCTGCTTTCTTTTGGGGACCCTCTTCTAGGATTCCCCTCAGACTTCCCTGGGTTCCAATCTACTCCTCTACTACATCTTACCCTCTATGACAATCTTATCAGAGTGACCAGATTAGAGCCCATTCTAATGACCTCCATTTAATCTTTATTACCTCCTTAAAGACCTTCTCTTTAAATACAAGTAGATTCATTCAGAGGTACTGGGAGTTAAAACTTTAACACCTGAGTTTTGGGGGGACATGATACAGCCCATAACAATGCAGCTATGGGATGCATGCTGAGAAATATGTCATTTGTGTTTTTTCATGAGCGTATCACAAAGTGCACTTGCATAAACTAAGGTAACTGTGATATCACTAGGCCGTATGATCACATGGGACTGCCATCATATATGCAGTCCTTCACTGAAGTAAACATCATTATGTGGCACATGAATATATTTAAATGTTTATGCTCATTTGGGAGATAGATTTTTTATTTGCAAATGTTCACAATATCACTCATTCTAGTACATCTCATGTTTCAGTAAGCATGACATATTGAGATCTTGCTTTCATAGAAAATCCATTTTATGCATAACAGATGCTTGAAATATTTGTTAGATTATAACTTCAGCTGTATATGGGATATTTGACATATGTTCTCTTATTTATTTTAAATATCTAGTTTACACAATGTATCTACTCAAGCCCTCAAAAACATAATGCTAGTGAACCACATATTTCAGTACACCGGTATCAGCTAGCTTTTATTTACTAAAATAAAGTACTTAATAGATATCCAGTGAATTTTTAAAAGTAAAATTGTGGGAAACCTTCAAATTCTTAAAAACAACCTGAATACATTCAAAAATTAAGAGGAATTATATCATATATTGGGCGTGTGTGTGTGTGTGTGTGTGTCTTTGAGAGTATGCTTATTTGACCAAAAGATGGTGTTTAGATTTTTAGTGGATCAGTGAAAAATCAACCAGCATCTTTTTATCTTATTTTAAAATAGCTTTACAGAGACATTAAAGGTAATTTGAACAAGTTAATTTTTCATACATTAACAATGAAGTTATATAATGGTAAACTTTTAAACCAATGTAATTTAGAAAAAGTAAACTTCAATACTATTCTTTTTTTCTTCAATGTGACATTCAAACAACTTATAAACTTGCACATTTTCCACATTCTGAAGAGAGAACCTATCACTTCTAACAAATCTTAAGAAATTTCTGCACAAATATCACTATTAAAAATACCTCTGCTTTTCTAATTAATTCTAGCTCTTCCATAAAAATAGTGTTTATAAAACATTAATGGGCAATTTAACTTCAGTTTCCAGAGAGAGATTTCTGCTGCATCAGATCTTCTATTTACCACGATACAGTATTCCCTTTCCCAATACTTGTACTTATTTCCCAGTAGGTCTCACCATCTGCTATTGATGCCTGTCTGAAGTAGGAAATTCCTCCTCAAGCAATTTTTGTTCAAATATTACTCTTCAATACTACCAAGTTCCCAGGTTACAAATCATTCCCTTATACTTGTACCCCAAAGTCAAATCTGCAGATAATTATCTTCAAAGGTATTTAATGACCAAGTGCTTTTAATCTATTGAACCCAAAAGAAAAAAAGTATTGTAGTTTCAAACTATAAAGAAGAAAGACACTCAGCTATTAGTATATCATAGTCAGGTTTTTCTTAAATAACTCCCTCAAATGTTTTTCACAAAATTCTTCAGGAATTTAATTTGTTCCTATGAATGTATGTAATTTGCTATTTTGGATAGGTGCTATCTATACTAGATTTTTTAACGTCTCATTTCTGTTTACCATTAAATTATATATTTAATACTTCTCAATATGGAACATGTCTTAGTGACATGGAATTTGCCATATATCCTTATTATTTTACAGAAAAGAGAAACCTATCCATTCAGAGACTGTAAGGAAGGCTCTAAGAAGCTTAAATGATGACCAAGGATATTTGCAGAGAAGGCAGGAAAAAAGCCAAACCATATATACATAGTTGTGTGTGTGTATTTTTTTATTATATATAAAAGCAGTGTACATCCAAAGATGTGTGTTTCTAGGTATAGAGTCCTGTTTATATTTATCCTGATCATCAGATTTAATTCCACAATCCTCTCCAACTAATTTTTCCTTGGTATCTTCTTTCTCCCTTAAACCAACTCTATTTTTAAAGCATTAATCACTTAGTATAATTATTTAATTTGTTGATTTAGTATTATTTAGTAAGAGCCACAAATGGCATCATCCAGGAAGAGGATGTAGCCCAAACCACTGAGAAGCAATTGGGATATCACCAACTCCTCTTCTTCTTAAGGGCTTCCAGTGATTTCATCCAAATTCTTCTTTAGTATCCTTCAATTTGAGACTGAGTTCTAATTATGGTTGTAAGAAACACAGTAGAATATCATAAGAAACATAAAACCGCATGTACATTCTAGATATCTGCATTACTTACAGAAAATAATCAAAGAAAACATGGTATATATTATCTCAGATAAACAAGGAACTAGTGAAAAAAATCTGAAATGGAGGCCAGTGTTGTGGAGTAAAAGATAAATCTGCTGCCTGTAGCACTGGCCTCCTATATGGGTGGTGGTTCTGTCCCAGCTGCTCAATTCCAATCTCTGCGAATGGCCTGGTAAAAGCAGTAGAAGATGGCCTAAGTGTATGAGCCCCTGTACCCACAGGAGGACCCAGATGAAGCTCCTGTCTCCCAGCTTTGGCCTGGCTCAGCGCTGGCTATTGCAGCCATCTGGAGAGTGAACCAGCAGATGGAAGATCTTTCTCCATCTCTTCTTCTGTCTCTCTGTAACTGCCTTTCAAATCAGTAAATAAATGGATAGAGATTTAAAACAAATACAGTGAAACAACAAGAAAAACACAAATGGTACCTGCTTTGTCTAGACAAAGTTCTAAGCAAGGAGCAGCCTAGAAGACAGGCAAGTTCTAAAACAAAAGTTCTCTGCCAGCTAAACACCACAGAGAAATCTGTGCCCAACTCCTGCCTACACACCAGCAAAGGCCACGTTTTGGAAGCCTAGACATTCCCACTCGGGGCACAGTAGTGAAATACCCTAATACCCCAGCTTGGGTGGTATAAGAGAAGTCAAGGTAAGAAGTTGGGAATTCCCTGTCTGATCATTGGTGATAAGGCTCCTACAATCATGCCAGGATCCAAAACACCCACCCCTTTCTGGCAGTACTCATGTAACCCTTCCCCACTGAGTAGGTATTAGAGGAAGCCAACTAGGGCATGAGGACGTTCATCATTACCCAATGGTCACATGCATCAAGGTATTGGTAAGGATTATATGGGTCGTGGAACTCCCATACCTATGGAACAGAGATCGGTGCAGGCTTCCTGATGAACCCCCCCCACAGCTAAGAGCCAGCGCCTTCTCCCTTTCACTGACAGAGAGAGCAAGGGAAAAGTCTACCCAAACAGAAAGGTTAGATAGGATCCATAGCCTCATAATATGAAAATGCGAAGTTTCCATAGATTATTTATCATTCAATGGGGTAGCAAGATCTCAATTTGAATAAAGAGAGAAAATAAATACTAATAGCAAGATACTGAAGATTAAGAATTAATTACCTGACAAATATTTTAAAGGTTTATTTATTCATTTATTTATTTGAAAGGAAGAATGACACAGAGCCAGGAAGAGAGAGTTTGAGAAAGAGCACCCCTCTGCTGGCTTACTCTCCAACTGCCCTTGACAGCCAAAGTTAGGCCAGGTTGAAGTCAGAAAGTCTATCTTAGTCTCCCACGTGAATGGCAGAAACTCAAACACATGGGCCATCATCTGTTGCCTCCCAGATGCATTAGCAGGAAGCTGGATTAGAGTAGACAGGACGTGAACTGGCACTCCAACATGGGACGTAGGAGTCCCAAATGGCAGCTTAAACTGCTGCACCGCAATGCCAACACCATGACAGATTTTAAAACAGCCACGATAAAAATGCTTCAGCTAGGAATTATAAGCATAGTTCAAACAAATGAAACACTAGAAAGTCTGAACAAAACTAATAGAAAGTTATAGCAAAGAAAGAGAGCCAAGTGAAAATTCTAAAACTTGAGCATCAAATACCTGGAATAGAATGTTCAATGGATGGTGTTAACAGCAAAATGTAGGAGACAGGGGAAGGAATTAGTGTACTGGAAGATTAAATAATGGAAACTATCCAATATTAACAAAAGAGAGAAAATATACTGAAAACATTTTAGGGGCCAGCATTGTGACATAGCCAGTAAAGCCTCTGTTTGTGGTGCTGGCATCCTATATGAGCCCCAGTTCAAGTCCTGGCTGCTGCACTTCCAATCCATCTCCCTGTTAATGTGCCTGAGAAAGCAGCATAAGAATGGCTCAAGTTCTTCAGCCCCTGCACCCACGTGAGAGACCTGGAAGAGGCTCCTGGCTCCTGGTTTTGACCTGTCCCAGTCCTGGCCACTGCAGCCATTGGGGGAGTAAACCATCTAATGGAAGATGGCTCTCTCCCTCTGTGTGTGTGTGTGTGTGAGTGTGTGTCTCTCCTTCTCCCTCTGTGTAACTGTATCTTTCAAATAAATAAATATTTTTTAAAAAATTTAAGAGATTCATAGATCTGTGTGACGACAACAAACTATATGACACTCATGTCTCAGAGCTCCAAAAGGGATGTAAGTGCAGGGCTGAAGATGTATTCAAAGAAATACTGGTTAAAAAAAATCTATCCAAGTTTGGCAAGAGACATAAACCTACAAAATCAAGATGCTGAATGAAATCCCAACAGGATAAACTTAAAGAAACACACATCCACCAACATAGTGATCCAACTTTTGCTAAGTATAGGCAAAGAAAAAAAATCTTAAAAGTGTCAGGAGGTAAAGGATCCCTTATGTGAAGGAGGAGTACAATTAAAATAAGAGACTTCTCATCTGAATCCATGAAGTCAGAAGAAACTGGTACATTTTTGAATTATTGAAAAAAGAATTGTGGTTGAGAATCTTACATACAAGACAAAATCTTTTTTTTTTAACTTTTATTTAATGAATATAAATTTCCAAAGTACAACTTATGGATTACAATGGCTTCCCCCCCATACCGTCCCTCCCACCCACAACCCTCCCCTTTCCCACTCCCTCTCCCCTTCCATTCACATCAAGATTCATTTTCGATTATCTTAATATACAGAAGATCAGCTTAGTATACATTAAGTAAGGATTTCAACAGTTTGCTCCCACACAGAAACATAAAGTGAAAAATAATAGATGATATTTTTAAATGATGATGAAATCAGATCAGACCTATTGTCATGTTTAATCCCAGTGAGAGTCAAGTTGGGAATTGATAATTTCTTTTTTTTTTTTTTTTTACAGAAGATCAGTTTAGTATGCATTAAGTAAAGATTTCAACAGTTTGCACCCCCAAAGGAGCCGGTGCTGCGGCTCAGTAGGCTAATCCTCCGCCTTGGGGCACCGGCACACCAGGTTCTAGTCCCGGTCAGGGCACCGGATTCTGTCCCAGTTGCCCCTCTTCCAGGCCAGCTCTCTGCTGTGGCCAGGGAGTGCAGTGGAGGATGGCCCAGGTGCTTGGGCCCTGCACCCCATGGGAGACCAGGAGAAGCACCTGGCTCCTGCCTTCGGATCAGCGCGGTGCGCCGGCCGCAGCACACCGGCCGTGGCAGCCATTGGAGGGTGAACCAACGGCAAAGGAAGACCTTTCTCTCTCTCTCTCTCTCTCACTGTCCACTCTGCCTGTCAAAAAAAAAAAAAAAAAAAAAGAAAGAAAGGAAAACAAAAACATTCTCAAATTAATGAAAACTAAATTAAGTTGTCATCAGAAAATTTACTGTAAGGGTCAGGCATTGTTGTGGATCGTGTTAAGCTGCTGCTTGTCACACCCAGATCTCATTTCAGGATGCCAATTTGATTCTCAGCTTCTCTGCATCCAGTAGAGTTTCCTACTAATGCATCCCAGGAGACAAAATATTATGACTCTGTTGCTGAGGTCCCTGCCATCCATGTGGGAGACCCAGTGGTGCTCCAGGAAGCCTGGTTATTCTGGGCATTTGGGGAGTGAAGCATCAGAGGCAAGATGTCTCTCTCTTATTCAATTTCTGCTTTTAAAGTAAGTGAAAATAAAGAAATAAACATTTTCAAAAAACATAAAATGTAAAACAAAAACAAAAGAAAATTCCTCAAACTATAGGAGAAGCAATATTGGAACAATAGGAAGGATAAAAGAAGATAGCAAGTAAAAATAATAATAAATTCAATAGGCTTAATTCTCTTGAGTTTCTAAATTATGTTTAAATGTTGGAACAAATATCGTAACAAGGCAAAGATATATTATCTCACAATTTCTGTTCAATATATTAATAGATGTTCAGGGAAGAAAATTAGATAAGGGGAAAAATGCAGAGATTAGAAAGGAAGACATAAAACATTTCATATTTGCACGTGACAAGCACAAATTACCAAAAAATCTCCAGAAATCACTTATTAACTAATAAGTAAAGTCAGTAACTTATAAGATAAATATACAAAATCAGTTGTATTTATCTATACTAATGATGAACACACGGATACTAAATAAAAATGTAATGTCTTCTACACATATGAAAGAGAAGAAATAGTTCAGCATCAATTTGTCAAAATGAGCAGGATTTGTACACTGTGAAACACAGAATAATAACAAAAGGATATTCCAAATTAATGGGTAGTCGTGCCATTTTCATAGTTTGGAAGATTCAGTGTAATTAAGACTTCATTTTTCCCCAAACTGATAAACAGGTTTAATGCAATCCCTATCAACATTCCAGTAAGAAATTTTTATAGGCAACAATTTTTATTGACAACATTCATCCAAAATTGATATGGAAAGGCAAAAGAACTAAATGAAAATAAACAGAGGGGAATCACATTACCTGATTTCAAGACTAATTATATAGATAAAGTAATCGAGTCTGCATGGTGAAAGGATAGGCATATATATGAATGAAGCAGTGTTGGATACACTGAAATTGACCTGCAAACATATGCAAAACTGATTTTTTTTGCAAAGCTACATTACTGGTTTTTTTTTTTTAACAAGTGGTGAAGTAGCAATTGGAATTCAACAAAAAACAGCAAAACAAAAAAAGCTTGACCTAAATTTCAATATGTTAAATAAAAATTAAATCAAAGTGGACTATGGACTTAAATGTAAAACATGAAACTTTTAGGAAAGGAAAACAGAAGGAAAGTCTTTGGGATCTATGAAAAGACAAAGGGTTTCTATGTTTAACATCAAAATTATATTCCACATTTATAAGATGTGATAAATTTGACTTTATCAAAATGGAAACATTATCTATAAAAAGATTCTATTAAAAGGTTAAAGAGAGAAGCTCCAGAGTGGGAGAAAATATTTGAAAATCATGTATACAACAAAGGATTAATATTTAGAACATATGCAAACATACTCTCAAACTGAAGTTAAAAAATGAATTTGGAGAACCCGTGTTGTGGCACAGCAGGTTAAGCTGCCACCTGCAATGCCAGATCCCATGTTCAAGTCCTGGCTGTACCACTTCCAATCCAACTCTCTCCTAATGCACTTGAGAAGGCAGTGGAAGATGGCTCAGCTACTTGGACCCCTGACACCACATGGAAGATCCAAATGGAGTTCTGGGCTCCTGGCTTCAGCCTGGCCCAGTCACTGCCATCATGACTATTTGGAGAGTAAACCAGCACATGGAAGATTTTTATGTGTTTGTCTCTCTGTGTAACTCTGCATTTCGAATAAATAAAATAATCTTTTTTAAAAAATCAATTAGAACATGGGAAAAAGACATGGAAAGATCTCTCATTGAAGAATATATACAAATAGCAAATAAGGATGTTAAAATATTTTCAACATCATTAGCCAATAGGAGAATGCAAATTAAAATTACGAAATGTAATTACATATATACATATTCAAATGGCTAAAATACAAAATAGGACACGCAAATGCTGGTGAGGTTACAGAGAAACTGTCATTCATATGTTGTTGACTGGAATGTAAAGTAGTAGTATATCCACTCTGAAAAAGAATGAAAATTGTTGGGGCCGGCGCTGTGGCGCAGTGGGTTAACGCCCTGGCCTGAAGCACTGGCATCCCATATGGGCACCGGTTCTAGTCCCAGCCGCCCCCCTTCTGATCCAGCTCTCTGCTATGGCCTGGGAAAGCAGTAGAAGATGGCCCAAGTCCTTGGGCCCCTGCACCCATGTGGGAGACCTAGAAGAAGCTCCTGACTCCTGGCTTCGGATCAGAGCAGCTATCTGGGGAGTGAACCATCGGATAAAAGACCTCTCTCTCTCTCTCTGCCTCTCCTCTCTCTGTGTAACTCTGACTTTCAAATAAATAAATAAATCTTTAAAAAAAAAAAAAGAAAATTGTTAAAAACAGTCAAACAAATAAACAAGTAACTACCATACAACCAGCGATTATGTGCCTTGGCATTTATCCCAGAGAAATGAGGACTTACTTCCTACAACATCGTATACAAATGTTTATGGCAGCTTTATTTCTGATAACTTCAACCAAGAAACAATTCACATGTTCTTTAATAAGTGAGTAATTAAACTGTGGTATATCCACTGAACAAAAAAATGACAAAATATTGATATTTAATGTGACTCTTCTGTGAATTATGCTGAGAAAAACTAGTCAATCCAAAAAGGTTACATAAGATATGAATCCCTTCATATAAAATTATTGACATAAAAATTGTATAAATGAACAGATTAGGGTTGCTAGGGTTTAAGGAGGAGTTGAGAGAATAAGGGAAGTAGGTGTGGCCCTTTAGTGTAGCATAAGAGATCTAGAGATGAGGAAAATGTTCTGTATCCTGCCATTTTCAATGTTAATATCCTGGTTGTGAGCATGTATTATAATTTTTTAATTTTAAAAAAATTCACTTCTTTGAAAGGTAGAGTTGCAGAGAATGAGGTAGAGAGAAAGAGATAGAGATAGAAATAGAGATAGAGAGACAGAAAGAGGAAGGGAGAGAGAGAGAGAGAGAGAGAGAGATTTTCCATCTGCTAGTTCATTCTGCAAATGGTCTCAATAGCCAGAGCTGGGCTAAACTGAATATAGGAGCCTGGAGCTCCATCTGGGTCTCCCAGTGGGTGGCAGGGACTCAAGAACTTGTGCCACCTTCTGCTGCTTTCTGAGGAGCATTAGTAGGAGCTGAACTGGAAGTGGAGTAGCTGGGACTTGAATCAGTGCTCATATGAAATGCTGGCACTACAAGAAGTATCTTAGCCCTCTGTGCCACAACACTGGTTCCAGTATTATAATTCTTGCAAGATGTTATCACTGTGGGAAACTGGGTATAGAATGTTGAAAAGATCTCTTTTAAAACTGCCTATGAATTTACAATGGTCTCAATCTAATATATTTCATTAACAAAATACTCTCATATTGAACAATTAAAGTCCACTGTTAGAAGTCACCTAACAACAATTTGCTCACTAACATTAAAAAGAAGGACATGAAAACATTCACAAAGAGGAAGTAGAAGTTGTAAAGGTAATATCAGAAATGTAGAATTCAAGCTATAAACCATTTAATAGGACATAAAGGTTACATGTTTAAATGATGAAGAGTTTAGTATAGTCCTAAATACAATTATAACTATCAGGATCTGATAGATATAAAGTGGTGTTGCCCGAATTTTGCCTAAGTAACATTAATTCACCCACCAAAAGAGGGTGGGTGCTAGGTGTCTAAGGGAGTACGGGTAATTCTCCTCCTTTATAACAGTTGGTTATCACATAAGCATATCAGAGCTTTGTGAAATTTGGTAGTAAAATACCTATTTAACACAATCTAGGACATTTTTCCCCCAAGAATTATTTATTATTTGAAAGGCAGAGTGACAGAGACAGTAGAAAAGATTGGCGTGGGAGGGGGTAGGGGGAGGAAGAGAAAGAACTTGTGTCTACTACTTCATTCCTCAAATGCCCATAGCAGCCAGGGTTAGACCTGGCTGATGCCAGGAGTTAGGAACTCTATCTGGATCTCCCTTCAGGAACCCAAGTATTTGGGCTATCATCTGCTGTCTCCCGGGTGCATTAGCAAGAAACTGGATGGGAAGATCTAAGCAGCTGGGGCTTAATCCACTGTGCCTCAACACCTGCCCAATTCAGGATTTTGGACCTCGGGACTCTTCTTCAGTTAATATTGAGAGCTCGGGATAAATAATCCACTGTGATTTGCATACGGTTTGTTCCACAAAGTTTCATGTGCTGAAACCATGTTCCTTAATGTGACGGTTGAAATCTCCATGAGATGTGGCCTGGAGATGAAGTGGTTTGGTCACTGGGACTCATGGTGGTCTTGCAGAGCGAGTTAGTTGTTATCATTCTGTCTCACCACATGATCTCTCTTTTCTTACAGTCTTCCAAAAAGTCTTTTTTTTTTTTTTTTGCCAGAGTGTGTTGGCTTTCCATGCCTAAAATACTCTCATGGGCTCTTCAGCCGGATCCGAATGCCTTCAGGGCTGATTCTGAGGCCAGAGTGCTATTTAGGACATCTGCCATTCTATGAGTCTGCTGTGTATCCTGCTTCCCATGTTGGATCATTCTCTCCCTTTTTGATTATATCAGTTAGTATTTTCAGACACTAGTCTTATTTATGTGATCCCTTTGACTCTTAACCTTATCATTATGATCAATTGTGAACAGAAGTTGATCACTTGGACTAGTGAGATGGCATTGGTACATGCCACCTTGATGGGATTGAATTGGAATCCCCTGGTATATTTCTAACTCCACTATTTGGGGCAAGTCCGATTGAGCATGTCCCAAATTGTACATCTCCTCCCTCTCTTATTCCCACTCTTATATTTAACAGGGATCACTTTTCAGTTAAATTTAAACACCTAAGCATAATTGTGTGTTAATTACAGAGTTCAACCAGTAGTATTAAGTAGAACAAAAAAAAAAATACTAAAAGGGATAAAGTATTAAATTGTACATCAACAGTCAGGACAAGGGCTGATCAAGTCACTGTTTCTCATAGTGTCCCTTTCACTTCAACAGGTTTCCTTTTTGGTGCTCAGTTGTCACTGATCAGGGAGAACATGTGATATTTGTCCCTTTGGGACTGGCTTAATTCACTCAGCATGATGTTTTTCAGATTCCTCCATCTTGTTGCAAATGACCGGATTTCATTGTTTTTGACTGTTGTATATTATTCTATAGAGTACATGTCCCATAATTTCTTTATCCAGCCTACTGTTGATGGGCATTTGGGTTGGTTCCAGGTCTTAGCTATTGTGAACTGAGCTGCAATAAACATCGAGGTGCAGACAGCATTTTTGTTTGCCAATTTAATTTCCCTTGGGTAAATTCCAAGGAGTGGGATGGCTGGGTTGTATGGTAGGGTTATATTCAGGTTTCTGAGGAATCTGCAGACTGACTTCCATAGAGGCTTTACCAGTTTGCATTCCCACCAACAGTGGGTTAGTGTCCTTTTCTCCCCACATCCTTGCCAGCATCTGTTGGTAGATTTCTGTATGTGAGCCATTCTAGAATGCAGTGGGCAGTGCAGTAGCAACTCCTCTGTCTTCCTGAGTTTCCCTCAGTAAACCTTGCTCTAGTAGCACTGGTCAGTTGCTGTTATTTGATCTTTTTGAAATGTTCAGTTCAGATCAATTTATGGGCAAGTTCTTTAAAATTTTCAAGGAAAGCTTAAATTCTATGCTTATGAACTTTTATAGAATATAAGCCTTCTTAATTTATTTCCCAAAACAATGCTTCTCTGGTTGTTTTCTTTCATCATCACCCAAAGGACCTCCCAAGCCATCCCTAAATCTATGAACTCACTTAGCCAACTCCTACACTTTATTCTTATGGGTCACCCACTCATTCCTGTATCCCCTCTGCTAAGAAACTTACTTCCTGATCTCTGACATAGGATTCTATTTTATTTTTTCTTTATATGAGAGATCCCTTCTGTACTCTACTCTCTTTCATCAGGTGATTCAATGTTATTTTCAGAAATAGACCTTTCTGACATAGTAAATGTTAGTTTAATACATGAGTGTATAAATGCATGAAAGTAACTTCATTGTTATCTTCTTAGACCCAGGACTTCACAACTTCCAAATATAACTAGTGTATCAAGAAATTCAATCAATGTATAGGGAAGTCTGAGTTCAAGGAAACTGACAATATCAAACAATATCAACAAAAATAAAATACAAAACAATATACATTTGTTTAAAATGTACATTTAAAATACATTTGAGGCCGGCTCAATAGGCTAATCCTCCGCCTTGCAGCGCCGGCACACCGGGTTCTAATCCCGGTCGGGGCGCCGGATTCTGTCCTGGTTGCCCCTCTTCCAGGCCAGCTCTCTGCTGTGGCCAGGGAGTGCAGTGGAGGATGGCCCAAGTGCTTGGGCCCTGCACCCCATGGGAGACCAGGAGAAGTACCTGGCTCCTGCCATCGGATCAGCGCGGTGCGCTGGCCACAGTGCGCCGACCGCAGCGGCCATTGGAGGGTGAACCAACGGCAAGGGAAGACCTTTCCCTCTGTCTCTCTCTCTCACTGTCCACTCTGCCTGTCAAAAAAAATACATTTGAGGCATATAAGTAATTTCTAAAAAGATGGTCTTAAAGTCAGCAGGTTCAAGGAGTTAGTGTCTGCAGCTCTAGGACCAGTGTCCTGGCCAGGTCAGCCATCCAGAGTCCAAGGAACACTTTGTCTTTTGTCTGCCTACCATGTATTTGTATCTGCTTGTGGCAACTGATGACCTAAGTATTCTGTGAGCCTCTTAAGCTCCCCCAGCAAAGAGTTAATCTAGACAAAAGCCTTTAGAGAAAGAGATTCCAATATACTTTTAGGCAATCTTTGTATTTGATAATTTAAAAGTTGGTTAAGTCTAATCTAAATCCCATCCTCTTTCACCTAAGTTATAGTCATCAATATGAAGAAAGGCATACAGAGAGTGAGCCTACTCAGAATGCAGAAGTTCTAAGACATAAAAGCAAGTAAAAGAGGGAGCCCAAAGTCAGAACAACAGCACTAAGCGGCCCTTCGTCTGTACCTTCAAAGCCATCATCAGTGGAAAGTGATGTAAGAAGGTTGACTTTGGAAGGGCTTTAATTCTTGGGGCAATCACCCATCAAAGTTTTCTATTTCATAAGTGATACAATCAGAACCTATTACGCGAGACAGAGCTTGCTCTGTTTCCTAAGCTTGGGGGCAAATCTTTCAGCCTACAGAAAAGAATTTATCAGTTCACCTCCCACTCACCAGAAAGAACTTCCTTGAAGTTCCTGTGCCCAGAGCCTGCCTTGAATGGTTCTAAACTCACCTTGGGTCTGTTGAGGTACATAATCTATCCTTGATATTCAAGCTAAACTTCTCCTTCTGTGAACAAGCAACACTTGCTCCTGAGCTATGAGTGATGGCATTTAGGGTATTCATTTTGTGATACTTGTTCTCAAAAAAGAGTTATGTGGAGCGTACACCATAATCAATGCATTTTAAGAAAACATCATTTAAAAAATCAGCTTTTAAGACCTGAAAAATTGCTAATAAGCTGTAATGTGAACATACAGTCTACGAAAAATGAATGAACTATTAAATGCCACACTTTAAAAAGAAATTCGTGTATGAAATTAACTTTCTAATAACAAGCAAGCAGAATTAGCAAAAATGTCTTGAGAATAAATGCTTTAACCTAACACTCAAAGTTGTGAATTGTGAATTTTGCCCCTTACAAGTGAAATAATGGTGACAAATATTAAAATAAAAAGACCTCTGGGACAGGTGTTTAACATAATGGTGAAGATGTTGCTTGGGGTACCTGAATTCTATATTGAAGTGGCTGATTCAGGTCTAGGCTTCTCTGTCTCCAGTCCAATTTCCTGAAATGTATACCCTGGGAGGTATCAGAGGATGGCTCAGATACTCAGGTCTTTGCCACCCGCATGGGATACCCAGCTTGAAATCAGGGAGCTGACTTTGTCCTGGCCAAGCCCCAACTATTACAGATATCTGGGCAATGAACCAGGGCATGAGAGCTACCTCTCTTGTTTCTTTCTCTGCTTGTCTTTCTCACTGTCTTTCTGATTTTCTAATAGATGAAATAAATATGTCTTAAAGACAGTAAAAAAAAAAATAAATAAAAATTTTTAAACCTCCGTATACCCTCTCTGGAGTTTGATTGACAAACATGAACACTAAACTTGACTCCAGGCAAAACAAGTTGCCCAAAGGTAACTGATGGCTGTAGTCAGGTCTGGCTGCTATTACATTAAAGATACTCTAGTTTTTCCTTCAATAACAAATGATTTTATTGCAAAAATTTATATCAACTGGCAATACAGTATGATGTTTTCCGTCTAATGAGTTACATCATTCTTGGAAGTCTCATTACAAATTTTAAAATTATTTACTCTTTGGTATCTAAAATTTGATACTTGGTTGCCCTTGATTTGGAAAGATTGCTATTTCCAGGTGTTTTGTAGAGGAAAGACTACGTTATTTGCTTTGCATTTCTGTGCTCTTTTCTTAATTCAATAGACTATAACTTATTTGTATTAAAAACATGTTAATTGCTATCAGTTGTACATTCAAGCTGACTTTTAAAAGAGAGATATGGGAATATGAAACTGGCTACATATAAACAGTTGCTTAAGTGCAAACGGAATAATTATGCATCTAATAATCTTTTAGTTTTAGTGATTAGACAGGTATTCAAAGTACTTAAGGTAAAGATTTTCACGTGCTAATAAGTAACTAAATGCTGTAAACCTCTAGAGCATGGTCCAATGTAAATTAGTAAAGAACAGTTTATACTTCTATCCCACACTGAATGCTGTTAGAAATTGAGGCTCATGAGCTTCAACAGATAGTTATATAATGTATAACTATATATAATATATCACTATACATATTATAAATGTATGTATATGTTTATAGCTACTCTCTACTTATGCTTATCTCTATATATATGTGTGTTTATATGAATATGTGTTTATAATATATATTATATATATATAGAGAGAGAGAGAGAGATTAAGAGAAAGAGAGAGACAGAGAGAGATACACCCAGTTATCTAGTATTTAGCGTGACATAAAACAGCACCCATTCTTTTGTGCACATGATTTATAGGTCAGGAAGTAGCATGCAGCACAACAGGAATGACATTGCTGCTCTCTGACAATTAGGGTCTCTCTATGGAAAGGAATAGATGGCTGTTGGCTGTGTCAAAAATTGTACCAATGGGAGTCAAACAGGCAAAGACTATTCCAGATTATTATAATTACATAATTCATAGATAGGAAACATCCTACTACATTTCCAAGTCAATGTAAATTTTTGTAAAAAGAAAATCGATTGCTACTGAAGGACAAACTAGAGTATTTTTTAGTGTAAAACCAGCCTAAGCTGACTATAGAAGAAAGAGATTGAGTTCAACTCTAGTGAAACAAGGCAGGCAAATTCTTCAAATCCTGGGATAAACTAGTATGAAAGCATCGGAGTGGAGTTCCTTCCATGTGATTAGGCTGTCTGTGTTCCAAGTTAGATTCCTGCTCTTTCACAAAGATAAGCAGATAGGGGCATTATCTTTCTTGATTGTTACATAGCAGAGACTGGGATATAGGTCCTTAAGGAAGGCATTGCTTGGCTGTAAAACTGGCCAGAGGCTAGGAGATTTACATCTCAAAGGAGGAGACAAATAATCTCAATTGCAAGTTTTCTTTAAGTAAATACTCTAGGAAAAGGAAAGTTAGTGGCCCAATAGTCAGGAAGAAACCGATCTAAAGTTTATTCTAGCTAAGGAGGACCTTAAAGCTGTCTAGGTCCCTTGTCATGCTTTGACTAGAGCCTTGTGTCTGGGGACTTAGTTCCAGATATCAACTATTTTCCTTGGTTCATATCATATCTGCAGGCCACAGATGTCCACGATTTCTGGGGCCTGGTTGGTATGGTTAGAATAATGAAGGTGTTTGAAATTTTCTCTCCCTCTCTTCAGCCTATTCATATAAATGCCTTCAGCTTTCTTATAACATAGTGGACTCAGGATGGTTATATTTTTTCAGAAGAGTTAGAATCCCCCAGTTGAAGCATTCTAAGGAAGGTGTCAAAAACTGCAAGCTTATTGTGATGTGCATCTGAAGACCTGGAACACCATTTCAATCGTATTTTACTGGTCAAGTCACTGAGTTAGCTTAGATTCACTAAGTTAGCCAAGCCTAGTTAGCCTAGGATGAATAGCAGAGAATTCATGGTTGTCCATAATCTATGACCACTATGTATATGGAGCAACCCAGAGATACCTGCATCACTGGTTATATATTGTAGGATATATGATCAGTTCACAATCTAAGTATCCCATATAAGTATAAAAGCAGATGAAAAGCATAACTGAAAATGAAGTAGATTTCTAAGGTGACAAACGCAACAAGTGTTGAAGGGGAAATTGATTGACCTGGATCCTAGTGCAGGGTTTGCTGCAATTAGCTGTCTGACCTTAGATACATCATTTAATCTTGAAGGCCCTTCTTAGTCTAAAATTCAGTTACTCCAATTACCAGTATTGCCTTGATTTGTATTGTCAAGCATGCACTGAGAACACATATAAAAGCCCTAGTAACCATCCTCATTAATTCACCATTAAACCTTTGATCATGGTAATTTAAGTACTTTGAAACCCTAGGAAGAAAAACAATATATCAAGGAGAGATGCAACCCTTGTAAATAGTAATGGAAAATACATCTCTTCTTAATGAATCTTCCCAGATTAGTTTCTTCCCTACACTCATGCTCCTCTGTATGTTGGGGAGGTTTCTGTTCAGTTTTGACTTTATCAGACTCCCAGGTAGAGCATTCTCACCTTTGCAGAAGTAGGAGTCATCTCATTGATTGTCTTGAGTAAAAGGAAATGGCTCATGCATCTTTTCTACATTATAACAAATGTCCTTTTGCATTATAATTGAATGGTGATTGTTGTGTTCAATCAATGGGAAAGGTTAAAGGAGCTCCTCTGCCAGCATTTTTAATGGAGAAGTCGATTAAGATTCAGTTTAATCATTCTGGCTGCCTCAGAATTAAAGCAACAAAGACCATCAATGGCACTATAATTACTAGTCTTTCTGTAAGTTTACACTGCTATTTATGCAGCTATAAATTTTATTATAATGCACAATGCATCTAGGTTAACTTGCTTTATTTGCAATGTAAAATATTTGCTTTAATTGTATGAAGAAAAGAAATTGTTCTGATAAAGTATATATAATTCAGTTTAATAATTTTTTTAAAAGCTTGAGGGTCTCAGTGAATCAGTATGATACTCTGTGTTAAATAGTTTAAAGTCATGGCCTTAACCTTGGGACACTTGAGACATATTTCAGTTTATTGAACATAGAGACTAACATCTCTCCCAGGTGACTGTAAAGGGTCAAATGTATTATTCTAATCCCTGTTCCAAACAGAGAAAAGGTCATTATACAGTACCTACTGCACGTTGTAAAGAATGAAAAATTCACACAGGGGGCGTGGGTGCAAATCTATTTTAGACTTGGCCTTTAAAATGTTTTTTAAATTGAATGATTAAGTGGTGATGAACCAGAAAAAATACCTTGAAATTGATCCCATTTATTAATTAGTTTGCACATGTAAAGGTCTTTCTATAAATAGTCAGAAGGCTAGAGAAAATTGTTCTTCTTGAATGGAGGAATGACTTCAAATTAACCTTTTTTCACTATAGAAATAATGCTTATAAATGTACTTATTACCATCCAATACTTTGTTTCATTGAATATACAGATAGAGGCCTGTGGGGGAGTTTAAGTCTTACAAGTTTATTCTTGGTCCATGTTAACAAGCCAAATGTAGGGAACAACTCTACTGAGAGCAATTGGTAGAAAGAATAAGTAGTATTTGTACCACTGTCTGGAAAATAACAGCTTTGCTGTGATCTTTGTAGAGGCAGTTTGAAAAGCAATGCTTTAGTGAATTTGAGATAGTGGAATTCTGTTAAAGAGCCTGAAGAGCAAACAAAGAAGGACATTTGTGAGGTGAGAAGAAGCATCATTTCCCATTATTTCATATTGAAATAAGGAGCTTGCTAAGGCTGGAACATGATTTGTCCTTCTGAAAACACAGTTTAAGGCTTAATTTCTGAAAGCAACAGTATAGAGTGGTGGTGGTTACCTGCAAGAGATATTAGGTCCTGAGGACTCCACCCTCATGAAAAGATAAATAAAGTTTCCTTCATGGTGGATTAGTCACTGCAATAGTGGGTTATTATAAATGGAGCCTGGCACCTTCCCTCACTCCATCACCCATGTGCTTTTCTTTGCATAAGGCTTCTTGGTTTTCTGCTTTTCTGCCATGCTTGGAGCCACACACAGCCCTCAGCAGAAGCTGGCCCCATGCTCTTGGATCTCAAGATCTGTGAGTTAAATAAATGTCTTTTCTCTATCATTCACCCGGGGTTAGAAATTCTGTTACAGCATCAGAAAATGAAATAGGAGTCTACTGAAAGAGAAAGTATGAAAAGAAAATTAAACTGCTATCGTTCTCTATTTAAATATGTCTAGTTTTTTAACCTTCCAGAAATTTCTAGAAAAAAAAAGAAGAGAAAAGTGAAATTAAATTTTTAATGCTGGAAGAGAACCCTCATTCTCAACACATTTTCATTGGCTTTTTTTGTGATTGAAAAAATTAAAATCCTGTGAAATGCATCTATTTTCTTGAAGTTACAAATCGAGTTGGTAGACGTGTATCTAGAAACCATGTTTTTGTTATTCTAGTTTCTCTGCTTTGTTATACTTGTTGGGCATGAAATATATTCTAGAGCCTTTATGTTTACCCTCCATGTGCATCAAATGGAAATCTACACATACTTTGTCTTGGGATATGTTCAATCATTAGTCTTTTGAAAAGACTAATGATTTTTGGTTTTTATGTCTTTACAGCAAATCAAAGGAATGAAACTGATATTTTTATGGAATCTTTATGTGCATAGGAATGTGGGAGATATTTGAGATACAGTGGAACTTTGAATCTTCTTGATAGCTCTGTCTAGTAGATATGATTGGCTCAGTTCTCAATACAGAAACAGTTTCATAAAGATAAATTACTTGACCAAGTTCATGAATTCTACAGTTGCAAGGCCAAGGTCTTTCTGAATTGAGCCCCTGCTGTTTCCACCACAACCTGGTGTATCCTTGGTAACAGTAGTTGTAATGTCTTCATGTTGAGATAATAAAGTATTCATACTACACCTCTGATTGTCAGATAAATCTATATCAATTGATTTTTTTAAATTATGCATGCATTTTTATAAGTTTTTTCCTCTCATTTGGGTACATATAATGCATTTCAATTTCACTAGTAAAGTGCATTTTTTCTTTTGAAGTTATGAAAATTGCATTTCATTGTAAAGTATATTAGGATAGAAAGATCATTAGAGAAAGGGAGAGGGAGTAGGAGGAGGCATGGGAGTGGGAGTGGGAGGGCAGGTTTTGAGGGAAGAACCACTGTATTCCTAAAGCTGTACTTCTGAAATTTGTATTCATTAAATAAAAGCTTTCTTAAAAAAATAAAGATCATTAGAGTCATAGAAAAGCTCTTATAATAGCAAATTCTTTAGAAACATATAAACATTTTTCTGTTACATATAGTTTATTTCAAATATCTGAATGACATTATAAATTACCAAAATTTCCACAAGTATTAACTTCCCTGGAAACTGTCCATGATATATTATCAGTGACCTTCAGGATTCTGTGGATTTGGTTAACTTTGTTTTAAAATCACTCTATGAGAGCAACACCCATGAAAACCAAAAACACGAAAAATGAAAACATTTGGTTCATGAAATCCAAGAAGTGTTTCATTAAGCCAATGCTAATTCAAATTTCTATCTAATGTAAAATTCAGAATTTGTGTTTTAAATTTATGAGGGAGACGTATTGCTCAATTAAATGTTAAGGTATTTGAGCTAAATAAAAATAAGCCTATTAACAAGTGACAATTTTGTGGACACTTTTCCAATTAGGGTATCTGAGTGTATAAATACAAAATTAAACCTAAAATAACCCCAAAAATCTTTCTTCTTATGTATATTGTTTTATAGAAGTCTGTTTATCATATATATGTGGAGGAGCAAAGAATGCCAAAATGGATACACTTCCTACTTTTATTTTTTTATTGACAATTTTCTTGTTTTTGAGTAAATAGTACTAGGCCATGATGGAACACTTTGAGTTCCTTGTGGTGTTAAACATATTGCATAAAAATACTACAGCCAGAATCATCATACTGCCTTTAGTATCACTCACCATTTATCATATGTTAGAAACAATAACAAACCCTACTGACGTGGTTTAACACAATAAATACTTATTTTCTGCTTAGATGAGTAACAATAACAATACGCTAAGATGTGTGGTAACATCACCATTAGCCATAGAACCTCAGGGCCAACTCAAGAAATTTGTTTGTTGGAAATAATCAAGATCAACAAATATTTGAAGCAGCAAATTGACAAAGGCACATCTGTGACTATACAAATATTCTCTATAGTTATTTAGGATATTGACAAGGACATTCACAAAATAATTATAACATTTGCTGAATGTTGCTCACAATATTAAGATGTTGAATGTTATCCTTCAGGAAAAAGACAAATCAAATATTAGGAAATGACAAAGTAGATGTGTATTTGAAAGCTTAACTCTGGTGGCATTGTAAAGATTGGAATTGTTGAAAGGAAAAAATCAAGTCAAAGAGGCAGTTTATGGTTCCATTGACACAGCAAGGTGAAAGTTGGAAAACGATAGAGTTGGAAAGGAGGGAGGTATCTGGGGAGTGGGAGAGGTAATATATATGGCATACTGAAAGAAGTTGGCTGACTGGCACTCAATTGGCTAGAAGAGGTTAGGGAGAAGTAGATGACTTTGAGAATTCTGACTTGGAAAAATAATTTTGAGGGATTATTATGCTATTTTCTTTTATTTCTAATGTTATTGGAACATATTAGTGAAATGAAACAAATTCTATGTTTTTTATAAAATATCAAAGATAGCTATTAGAGTTTTTCATTTAGATTTAGGAAAATGATAGCTAAGTTAACAAGAAACAATCATCTGGTACAGCTTATCCTTTTAGGCCTATCCGACAAGCTACTTATCCTTGACTTTTAACTTCAAACTCAGTCTACCAGACTAATTTATGATGGTCATGCTGCAGTCTTTAGGGTGATGTATACTGAACTCTGCAGCATATTTGAAATAGATGAAAACAAAATGGATAGATATGTGTATAGATATAGTAAAAGAAAAATGTTAGATATTACAGTATTTAGATAAAAGTAAAAGTGTTTACCATGTAATTGTCTCAACTTTTTGTTTTAAAATATTATAATATGCTATTGAGGTGGAAATCACTTACCAGGCTTCATCTCAGCTTTGTGTCCAGCCCCACTATTTTCTATGAATTGATATCCTAAACCCTAAGGATGGGCTAAGTCAGCCATAATTGAAAAGACCACAGTTGTTGGCCCCATGTGTTTTATTATGTACCACAAACTCATCGGAGTCATTTTGAAACATGCTTCTTCTGGAGGCAGTCTGAGAGTCTGTTTCCTCACAGAGAAGTTTCAAGGTTGTGAACCATAAAAGTAGGAAATTTCTGGATTTCATGGAGAAGCTTTGACAGTGTAATGCCATCACCAAGAAAGAGGCGAAGGCAGCCCTCAAGAAACTGTTCCTCCTTATGTGTTGTGACTTTATGTCTCTTGAGATATTATGACTTCTGTTTAGGTACCTAAAGTCATTCATGCTACCCTGATACCCACAGCTCTTTGGATTCCGGGAACAATTACACAATGCCCAAAGTGAATCCCTAATTCTGAAATGTTACTTTGCTTAATTTAATTCAAGTTGAATTTCTGTGTCTCTTAACAAAAGGAGTACAATCATCCCTTGATATTTACAAGAGATCAGTTTCAGGGTTCTCTGCAAATACCAAAATTTCTGCTACTCAATATACTTACATGAAGGGTGTCAGTTCAGCATGTGCCATAAACACTTTCTCCCATATACTTTAAATCATCTCTAGATTACTTATAATATCTAATACAGTGTAAATATTTGCTATACTTTATCATTTAGGGAATCACTACAGGAGAAAAAACTCTGTACCTATTCATTTCAAAACTAAATTTTTCCCCAAATATTTTTCTTTGTGATTGGTTTAATCTGAGGTTGTGGGTTCCATGGTTATGGAGGACTGACTGTATCTGATGAACATAAGAGCTAGCAGGCATTATGATGGACAGAACTCTAAGACAGCCTCAGTGGTCCATGCCCTTGCATAATTCTCCCTCTTGGATGTGGAATTGTAGGACCTATAACTTGTTTCTAAGCCAATTTTGCTTATACCAAAGGTAGTGGAAGAGTTACTCTCTGTATTTCCTATACTACATAGGCCTGTGTCTTTCAAGACCCAGTGAAGAAATTCTCCTGCTGGCTCCTGAAGAAATAAGCTGGAATGACATGAGAGGACCTGGGAGAGAGATGCTGGCAAGAAATTACAAGTGACCACTGGTAGCTGAGTGACTCCCACTGGTGCTCATCAAGAGAATGGGAAATTCACTTGTCTTCGATGCAGGGAAGCATAATCTGCCAGCAACCCAGGGAGCTCGGCAGAGCATCCCGAGGAAAGCCTGACATTTTGATTGCAGCGTTTCAAATTCTGAGCAAGATACTACTTAGCTCTACCTGAACTTCTTTTCAAAAAATATTTATTTAATGTATCCAAAAGAAGGAGGGAGGGAAGAAGGGAGGGAGGGAGATTGAGAGAAAGAGAGAGAGAGAGAGAGAGAGAGAGAGAGAGAGATTGAGATTCACTCCCCAAATGTCCACAATGGCCAGGTTTGGGCCAGTCCAAAACTAGGAGTGAGGAATTCAATACAGGTCACCTGCATAGGCAACAGGGAGCCAACTACTTGAACCATCACTGCTGCCTCTTAAGTTGCATATTAGTAGGAAGCTAGAATCAGGAGGGGAGCAGGGATTCAAATCCACGCATTCTGATGTGGATAAAGGCATCCCAAGCAGCATCTTAACTGCTGCACTAAGCATCCCTGTGCCCATACTTCTGATGTAGAAAAACCATGAGGTTAAAAAAATGCATATTGTGGTGAACTACTAAACTTGTGGTAATTTTTTATGCATTAGCAAAAAACTAATATGTATTTTGGACATATACCATATGCTAAGTATTAAAAGTTTAGTCTATTATCTCTTAAAGCCTTTATAATGATTTTGAATCTTAGGACTTATCATTATAGCCATTTAACAGGTGATAAATCTGATTAAAAAAGAATTAATTATAATATCAAAACAGCTGTATGGAGTGAAGGCTTGATTCAAACTCAAAATAGACAGGCCCTGGAAGCCTCTGGATTACTCTGCTGCACATATCCCCAACATTCTTTCCTTGTTAACATATCATTGTCTGGGTTAACACATCATTGTCTGGCCAGCGCAGTGGCTCTCTTGGTTAATCCTCCGCCTGCGGCACCAGCATCCCATATGGGCGCCGGGTTCTAGTCCCGGTTGCTCCTCTTCCAGTCCAGCTCTCTGCTGTGGCCCGGGAGCGCAGTGGAGGATGGCCTGAGCGCTTGGGCCTCTGCACCCACATGGGAGACCAGGAAGAAGCACCTGGCTCCTGGCTTCGAATTGGCGCAGCGCTGTCCGTGGTGACCATTTGGGGAGTGAACCAACGGAAGGAAGACCTTTCTCTCTGTCTTTCTCTCACTTTCTGTAACTCTACCTGTCAAATAAAAAAAAAATATATATCATTGTCATGTTGCTTTAGTACAGGCCTAGACAATTGCAAAAACCAAAGCATTTCACTGCCCTCTCTTTCCAAAATATTTCACCAAATCATATCACTGCAATATCTTGAAATTCTACAGTGATTCCAAAATGCCTGTGGAGGAAAGGCCAAAGTAGTTGGCAGTGTGCTCAAGGAGTTCTGTAATTTGGCTTCTTAGGTCCAGGCAAAGGGAGGCTAAATGTGAGACTGAATGTTTCCTGTTTGCGATTCAGTTGGGGGAAGGAGGATATAAGGACAAGCTGCTTCACAACGTTGCTTCTTCAGGTTGAGTGGCTGCAGCGAGGCTGTATCTATTCGAAGTACAAATGAGATTGAGTGATACATCTAAATGCTAACTGGCTTGTAAGTACTGAGGAAATGAGTGTGCCAGAATGGGAATCATCTGGGCCGGGAATTCCCCTTCTGTTGACCACAGAAGGTATAGGCATAATCTATCAAGAACAGAATGCACACCATACTTTGTTCATTAGCATTTAAAGAGGATGTTTGGCATCAGACAACAAATACAGAACTTGCAAGATCTTGGCAGCAGCATGTTTTGTCAGTTAATGACAATCCACAGCTTTTAAGAAAAAGATAAATGCCCAATATTATGCTGAAATTTTTTCATTTTCACTAACTGAAGTAAAATGAAATGGAATGAAACTGTTGCTCTTCCAAATACCAACAAGGCAATCAAACAGAAAGAAAAAAAATGAATATTCTCTAAAGAGCAGGGAGAAAATAAGTTTCAGAAACTCTAAAGAACCATCTAATCACAGTAGCTTTGTAAACCAAACCTGAACATGAAAAATGAAGATGACCAAGGTAGACTAAATATGTCGTCCAAGCAGAAATGAGGGCAGCTGTCTCACGTAGGCTCATGCAGCCCACAGTAAAGCAGCGAAGGAACAGCGTCATGTTGATTGGGTTATCAAGCTATATAATTCAACTGCATTTTGTTCTCTATTTGGTTTATCTATCGTAATGTTCCTATTTCCACATGAGAAGGACTCAACAGTATTCTTCATAATATGATTTATATACAGTAATACATGCACATGTATAAGTGATTTTGTTTGATGCTACTTCAAATTTGGTATAATTTAATGGAGCAGAATAGAGCCCATGTAACTAATCCATGCATCTACAGTCAATTTGATCCTCAACAAAGAACCCAAACACACATACTGGAGAAAGAATATGTTCTCTTTAATATATGATTCTAGGAAAGCTAGGAATCCATTTGAAGAATGAAACAACCTCCATTCCCAGACCCACTTTTCACACTATACAAAAATTGACTTAAATTAGATAAAAAATGTCAATATTAAACATGAAATTATGAAGGTACTACAAGAAAATATAGGGCAAATAATTTAAATATCAGAACAGGCAATGATTTTTTGGATAAGACCCAACAGGCACAGATAGTAAAAGCAAAGCTAAAACTAAGTAAATGGAATTGTTTCAAAAGAAGCTTCTACACAGCAAAGGAAGTGAGCAGTCAACACAGTGAAGTGATAATCAGCAGAGTGTGAGAAAACATTTCCAAACTATTAATCTGACAAAATATGAATATTAAGAATAAATGAGAAACTTAACTAAACAACAGAAAAAACAAACAATACAGTTCTGAAACAAACAAAGGATCTGGTTATTTATTTCCCAAAAGAAGAAATACAAATGGCCAACGATTATATTTAAAATTGCTCATTATCACTATCCAGCAGGGAAATGCAAATCAAAACCACAATGAGATATGATCTGACTCAGTTTAGAGTCGCTATTATCTAAAACAAAAAAGGCAACAACAAATGCTGGCAAGGATGTGGAGAAAAGGAACCCTCTACATTGTTCGTAGGTGTGCAAATCAGAACAGCCATTATGGATAACAGTATGAAGTTCCTCAGAAAATGGAAAATAGATCTTCCATATGACCCAGCTATCCCAGTTCTGGTATATGTACAAAGGAAAAGAAATCAGCCTTTCATAGAGACTCGTGCACTCCCATGTTCACTGTATTCACAATATTCACAATATTCTAGACATAAAATCAACCATGGTGTCCATCAAAGGATGAATGATAACAAAAATATTATTCAGCCATAAAATGTTATTATGATTATTATACATTCATAAAAAAGAATGAAATCCTGTCAGTTGTAGCAAAATGGAGGGAATAAACTAGACATATAAAGATGAATACCATATGTTCTCTCTCACATGTGGAAGCTTAAAAAATTTGAACTTAGAATGGTGATCATTGTAGGTTGGAAAGGATTGGAAAGAGGAAGGTTGGATAATGGGTACCAAAACAGTTAGATAGAAGTAATCGTTCCAGTAATATAGAGTGGTTATATTCACAATAAAGTGTCATATACAAGCTGAAAAAGAAGACCTTTTAGGCTCTAAATGTAAAGAAAAGATAAAGAAGTGGAAGTGCTAATTAGGTTAATTCCTTGATTTCATAAGTTTATACCATGTTCATGTGTTGAAATATTTTACTGTACCCCAAGAAAATGTACAAGAATTACATGTTAATCAAAAATTTAAAAATTAATATGATAAAAGGCAATCTTATTTTGTAAGATTTATGACCAAGTAAAGTCATAAATGAGATTTAAAGTGATATGTTTTTTCTTAACATACATGTATGTTTAAGTAAAACATTTTATATAAATGTATTATTGTTAAATCATCATCAAATTAACATGTATATGTGGAAAGACAAAACATTTTGCATATACATTTAAGTATATAAAACAATGTTGGCTGGATTGAGGTAAAGTTCAAGCTCATCCATTGCTGGGAATACAAACTGATAAAGACTTTTTGATCCATAAGCTGTACTTTGGAAATTTATATTCATTAAATAAAAGTTTTAAAAAAGACTTTTTGGCAAATAATTTTATCATGGATAATATTTATGCCTCTATTGCTAGTATTTTCTCTTCTACCTTGATATTATTGACAAATAAAAACTGCATATATTTAGAGTTACAATGTGATGTCTTGACATATGTATATATTGTGAAGTGATTTCCATAATCAAGCTAATTAATATATCCATCACATCACAAAATTACTTCTTGTGTGTGTGGTAAGAACACTTGATATCTATTCTCTTAGTGAGTTTCAGATACACAATACATTATTATGAATTGTAGTCACCATACTGTACACTGGGATCCAGTACTTATTCATCTCATTACTGAAGGGTTGTATCCTTTGACCCATACCTTCCTGTCATTTCTATCCTTCCAGCCTTAGGAAACTGCCATTTTTCCATACGATGCTGTGGGTTAAACTTCTTTCACAGATTCCACGTGTAAGTGAGATCATGCACTGTCTCTTTGAGTGTCTTGATTATTTCACTGAGCACAATATCCTCCCAGCTCATCCATATTTTTTTCAAATGACTGGATTTCCTTCTTTTTAAAGGTTGATGAATATTTCATTGTGTATATATACATATATTCTTTGTTCGTTTACTGATAGATATTTAGATTATTTCCATATCTTGGCTATTGTTAATAATACTTCAACAAACATGAAAGTACAGATATCTCTTTAGGATAGTAACTATTTCCCTTGGATATATACACACAAGTGGGGTAGCTGGATCATATGATAGTTCTATTTTTATTTTTTGTAGGAATCTCCATACTGTTTTCCATAATGTTTTAAAAAGCATCACATTTATTTATTTATTTAGAGATTTATTTAAAGGTTTATTGATTTATTTGAAAGGCAGAGTTACAGAGAGACAGAGGCAGACAGAAAGAGAGAGGTCATCCATCCACTGGTTCACTCCCCAGATGGCCACAGCAGCCAGAACTGAGCTGATCCGAAGCCAGGAGCCTGGGGTTTCTTCCAGGTCTCCCACGTGGGTGCAGGGGCCCAAGGACTTGGACCATCTTCTACTGCTTTCCCAGGCATAGCAGAGAACTGGATCAGAAATGGAGCAGCCGGGACTAGAACTGGTGTCCACATGGGAGGTAAGTACTGCAGGCTGCAACTTTACCCGCTAAGTCACAGTGCTGGCCCCTTTTCTCTTAAAAAATATTTTAAGCAATTGGAGTGGGCATTGTGGTACAGTGGGTTAAGCCACTGCTTAGGATACCCACAACCCATATCGGAGTGCCTGAGATTGAGTCCCACCTCTTCTGATCCATCTTCCTGCTAATGTGCCTTCGAGGATGCAGCCAATGATGGCTCAAGTCATTGGGTCCTTACCGTCAATGTGGGAAACCTAAATGGAGCTCCTGTCTCTGGTTTCAGCCTGGTCCAGCCCTGACTGTTGTGGGTCTTTGGTGTGTGAACCAGTGAGTGAAACCTCTCTCTTTCTCTCTCTCTCTCTCATTCTCTCTCTGTGTGCGTGCGTGCGTGTGTGCGTGTGCATGTGTGTGTTACGCCTTTCTTATAAAAATAAAATGGAAAAGTTTTAAAAGTATTTAAGGAATCATTGGAATCATTACAAAGGAACCTGCGAGATACTTGTTTGGGTGCTTGGAGCTAATGTTTATGCCAATGTTCCTGACACTCCCAATGCTGCAAACACAGATGCCAAAATGGTTGTCTACTTCCTGAGATGCTTGCTGCTCATACCACACAATGTGGTGTCCCAGGTGTGAAACAGCTTTTATGTTGCCCTCTTGTCTCACTGAGACTTCCACAAAAGGATCTCCATTTGATAAAGACCTTTGTCCTCATGGGATTACAATTTAAACCTTAGGTTTCATAAGGACTAAAATATTCAACCCTTATAACTTTCCTTAGACAAGTAGCAAAAGCACTCTTTATTCTTATTTAATAAACACATAAACAACAATGGTAGCTCTGAAGATCCCAGATACATTTACATTCCAGCTCAGGTTCATTTAGGATTCTTGCTTCACAGTTTGGGATGTGAAAAGATTGAAGGCCAACATGAGACAAATCATAATGAAACTCAAAAAGGACAATTGGCACAAACCAGTGAAGGTGCTAAGAAAAAAAAAAATTCAGTAGGAAGAAAGAGGACCTTACTCAGAGTCTGTATTAGCTAGGATAATTTTCATAATACTAATCTTGGTTTATGTAGTTACTGCTTCTTGGTTGACTTCAAATAGCATTTGCCTTTGTGGAACAAGTGAAGGCATGAACAGAGAGCTTGAACCTGGAAAACCAAGAGTCGAAAAGTCTTCTTTTCTTTAGAAAATAGCAACCTAGAGAATAAACAACTAGGAATGGCAAGATTGAATGTAGCAAGGAAGACCTGAAGGCTGAAGAACATTTTAACATGTCTTGGCAGAGACAGGCAAATCTCCCCAGGTCTCAAGGCATGTGTTTGGGGGGGGGGGGGGGAGGCTGAGGATAGATGACATTAAATCCCATCTCAGTCTTTGTTATAATACAGTAACTGCTGACCTTATCAGTTTGGAGGATTAAATAATCACTCAAAGGGATGAATAAGGAAATGGTGAATTTTTTTCTTTTAACTCATTAACTCTCAGGTGGTTCTGGGCATTTTTGCATTATTCAAATAATATATGTTGAGATGGAGAAACTGTGATGACCCAGACACTGCACAAGAGCTAGATATGAAAGATGAATGAGAGATAGTGTTTAGTAAGATCAGTGGGACAAGAGTGCAGGAAAACGATTACAGTACAATGTGAAAAATGCTGTAGGATGACATTATTAATTATAAAATAAGTTGGGATCAGACAGAAAAGAAACCTCCTAGGCAAGGGAGAGGGGACTTCCTGTAAGAGGGAACATTTAACCTGTGCCTCAAAAGATATTTTGATACTTATGAAAGAAAGAAGACAGTAAAGGCCATGCCAGGTAGAGAGAAGATCATGAACAAAGGCACAGAGGCGTGAAAATGGTGACACTTTTCATAAAAGGGTATCAAGCAACTGGGTCATACACTGAGCACAGCATGGGTCAGGATTGGATAGGAGCCCTTTTTATGAGCGAATGTAGCCATGTTAACTTCAACGGACTAGCACAGCCCAAGAAAAAAAAGAAAATCGTAGAATAATTCCACTTATCTTATAAATGAAACAATGTGAAAGAGATACCCACACACTGAATTCAGCAAGACTAATAGGCCCTCTGTTACATTCTAATAGACCATTCAGAGCTGAAAAACTGGCTCACAAATACTTCCAAAAATAGTCTTTTCTATTTCTTACTGTTTACAGAAAATTAGACTTTATAATTTCAAACATTATCAATTACCTTCATAGGATATAAATTACTGTTTTCTACCTTCCAGAGAAAGTCACAATCAAATTTACATTGTTCTATGTATCACAAAGAGAATCTCTAACTCTAGTTCCTTATCTTTGCCTGTATTTTATTACCATATATAAAAGAGGGGTCAATGTATTTTATTTTTCACATTTATAAAAATATGGCAAACATTTAAAAATCTCATATTTACAGGATTTTAAAAATATTCCAATAGGAAAAGTTCCTTCAAGTAGATTTTCTGGGTTAAGAAAATATTGTTAGTCTATAAAAATTGACCATAACTTCTTAGTATATATGTATTTCACATTCTTTATATGTTGTTAATACAAAATTTTGTCAATTTTTAAAATCTTTGCCATAGACTTATAATGACATTTTCATTTACATTTTTATTATTATTGAAGATAATGATGCATTCAAAATTCATTTATGATCTTTTCATGGTCTTGTTCGTTTTTTGGGATAACAGTAAATTTTTGCTCTTATTGATTTCTAGAAGCACTTAATATATTGTTCATTCATGTTTTTTGAGAGTCTAAAATGTGCCTCGTACTCTTCTAAGCATTGGAAATAGGGTAGTGAGCACAGCAGACAGTCTTGACTCTTACCTTCGGGGAGCTGTATTCCTGTTGGGAGATAGGAATAGCAAATAAAAAGAAATTACACACATTTGGATATACATAATGGGAGCACTTTATAAAAATAAACCGCTAAAATGGATGAGAAATGCTATTTTACTTTAATTTTTCAAAATGTTTATTTTAGTTGTAAAACAGCAGATTTTTAAACATTCTGCCGCATTCACTCCAAATGTAGACATTTTATGCATACACATATATACTATTTTTTCCTGAAAACAGATATAAATATCACAAAGCAAGAGACTCAGCACAATGATCATTACAAGGTGAAAGAAGAGCAAACTGTCATTTCCATGGCATGATTCAATGAAGCAGTGTTTATAACTATGTACCAAGTAATGAGACATCCACACAGTTGTTGTTCTCTAGATTAACTTCCACAAATAAGAGAAATCATGTGATGTTCATCTTTGTGAGTCTGACTTATTTCACTTCACATAGTGATCTCTGGTTAAACCCACTTTGTTGTAAATGTCAAGATTTCATTCTTTTTTAAGGCTAAGAAATATCCCATTGTGTGTGTGTGCGTGTGTGTGTGTGAGAGAGAGAGAGAGAGAGAGAGAGAAAGAACTTCTCATTATCTAATCATCAGTTGATGAACATCTAGGTTAATTGCATACCTTTGTTATTATGAATTAAACTTCTGTAAACATGGGAGTACAGGTATTTCTTTCATATACTGATTTCACTCCCTTTGGCTACATTGCCAGAAGTAGGATAGTTGGGTCTTATGACAAATCTGTTTTTAGTTTTCCGGTGGCATCTACATACTGTTTTCCATAATGGTTTTACCAATTTGCATTGCCACCACTAATGTATTAGGATACCTTTTTCTCCACATGCTTGCCAACATTTGTTATTTTTTAAAATTTTGTGATAAAAGTCATTCTAACTGGAGTTGGATGATGCTTCATCATGTTGCTTTTTTTTTTAAGATTTATTTATTTATTTGAAAGTCAGAGTTACACAGAGAGAGGAGAGGCAGAAAGAGAGAGAGAAAGAGAGAGGTCTTCCATCTGATGGTTTACTCCCCAATTGGCTGCAATGGCCAGAGCTGCACTGATCCGAAGTCAGGAGCCAGGAGCCTCTTCTGGGTCTCCCACGCAGATGCAGGGGCCCAAGGACTTGGGCCATCTTCTACTGCTTTCCGATGCCACAGCAGAGAGTTAGATTGCAAGAGGAGCAGCCAGGACTCCAGCACCCATTTGGGATGCCAGCACTGCAGATGGTGGCTTTACCTGCTACACCACAGCACTGGCTTCCCTCATCATGGTTTTTATTTACATATCCCTAATGGCTAGTGTTCCTGAGCATTTTTCCATGTATCTGTTGGGCATTTGTTTTTCTTCCTTTGAAAAATGTCTGTTCAGATCCACTTCCCATTTCTTAACTGGATTCTTTGCTTGGTAGTTGTGGAATTTCTTGAACTCCTTATATATTCTGCCTATTAATCTTTTGTTGGATGCAGAGTTTGAAAATGTTTTCTCCCATTCTGCCGGTTACCCCTTCACTTTTAAAATTGCTGTATGGACACTTCTTAGCTTGATGTAATCTCGTTTGTCTTTTTTATTGCCTGAGCTTCTGGGGTCTTACCAAGGAAATCTTTGCTTAGGCCAATGTCTTGTAGCATTTCTTCAATGTTTTCCTCCAGTAGTTTATTTCAGGTTTAATGTTTAGTTCAAGGGGTCTTGTTTCAAACTTTTGCATGTGGAAATTCAATTGTCTCTACAACATTTGTTGAAGATACTGCTTTTTCCTCCAGGAAATAATTTTAGCTTGTTTGTCAAAGATTAGTTAGTTGTAGATGCCTGGGTTAATTTCTGGGGTTTCTATTCTGTTCCATTGATCTATAAACCCATTTTTAGGTCAATAACAGGCTGTTTTGAAATCTGGTATTATGATACCTCTGATTTGTTTTATTGTGTAAGATTGCTTAGGAGTTATCTGTACCCTCCATGTTTATTTATAGCAGCTCAATTGACAACAGCTAAGATATGCCCATCAACTGATGACTGTATAAGGAAAATGTGGTATATATATGCACAGGGAACACTACTCAGTCATAAAAAAGAATGAAATCGTGTCTTTTGCAACGAAATGAATGCAATTGGAGGCCATTATGCTTAGTGAAACAAGTCAGTCCCAAAAAGACAAATATGATATGTGGTATCTAATATAGGATACCAAAATAAGATTGACTGGTGCCGCAGCTCACTAGGCTAATACCCCGCCTGCAGTGCCTGCACTCTGGGTTCTAGTCCCAGTCACGGCACCGGTTCTGTCCCAGTTGCTCCTCTTCCAGTCCAGCTCTCTGCTGTGGCCCGGGAGGGCAGTGGAGGATGGCCCAAGTGCTTGGGCCCTGCACCTGCATGGGAGACCAGGAAGAAGCACCTGGCTCCTGGCTTCAGATCCGTGCAGCGCGCCAGCCATAGCGGCTATTTGAGGGGTGAACCAATGGAAGGAAGACCTTTCACTCTGTCTTTCTCTCTCACTGTCTAACTCTGCCTGTCAAAATAATAAATAAATAAATAATAAAAATAAAAAATAAGATTGCTGTGGCTATTTGGGATATTTTCTGTTTCCTTAATAATTTTAGGATTGTTTTCTTCTAGTTCTGCAAAAAATATCTGTTTTTTCATTGGGATTGTATTGAATGTGTATATTGCTTTTGGTAGTATGGGTATTTTGATGATATTAATTCTTCCAACCCATGAACATGGGAGATATTTCATGTTTGTGTGTATGTCTTTTTCTTTCATCAATGTTTTATAATGTTCATCGTAGAGAGATTTCACATCCTTGCTTAAATTTATCCCAAGGCATTTATTTATTTTTTTTTTTGCAGTATTTTGAATGGAACTGATATTCTAAGTTCTTTCGCAGCCAGAACATTGTTTGTATATTAGAATACTATTCATATTTATGTGTTGGTTTTATGTATTGTAACTCTGCCAATTTCTCTTATCAGTTCTAATAGTCTCTTAGTGGAATCTATATAAAGGATCAGATCATTTGTGAACACAGGGATAATTTGATTCCCTCCTTTTTAATTTATACCCTTTTTATTTCTTTTTCTTGCCTAATGGCTCTGGCTAAAACGTCCAGGACTATATTGAATAGCAATAGTGAGAGTGGGTACCCTTGTCTGGTTCTGAATCTTAGTGAAAAGGATTCCAACTATTCGCCATTCAATATGATGCTGGCTGTGATTTTGTCATTTATTGCCTTGATCTTATTGAGGAATGTTCCTTCTGTACTGAATTTGCTTAAGATTTTCATCATGAAAGGATGCTATAATTTTTCAAATGCTTTCTCTGCAGATATTGAGATAATTCTATGGCTTTTATTCTTTGTTATTGTGATGTATCACATATATTTATTTGTATATGTTGAACTGTGCCTGCATCCCTGGAATGAATGGAATGAATCCCACTTGCTCAGAGTGGATGATTCATTTAATGTGTTGTTGGATTCACTTTGCTTGTATTTTGTTGAGGCTTTTTGCATCTATGCTTATCAGAGATATTGATTGATAGTTCTTGCTGTTTATTGTATCTTTTTCTTGCTTTGGAATTAGGGTAACACTATCCTCATAGAATGAATTTGGAAGGGTTCACTCCCTTACCATTATTTTGAATAGTTTAAGGAGAATTGCGATTAGTTCTTTCTTAAAAGTTTCGTAGAATTTAGCATAAAGCCATATGATTCTGGGCTTTTCTTTGTTAATAGGCTCTTTATTACTGATTCAATATCATCATTGTTTATTAGTATATTCAGGTTTTCTATGTCTTTTTGCCTCAATTTTTGTATTTTTGATCCTGCAAAATATTTTCCATTTCTGATTGCCCTTGTATGTGGTAACCTATATCCAATCAATAACATTTTAATACCATTATCTTTGAATTACCATTGAGATTGAATAGTAGACATTTCAAATTCTCTTCTACCTCCTCTGTTGAAATGTCACTGGGAGACACTTGATCTGTCTGAGCTTGCAGTTGCTGACTCCCATTGTATATCTAATGTGTCTTTTGCAACCTGGATCTCCTTGAGCAAAACAGGCTACTGAAGATTTACTGGTCCTAACAATGAGCTAAAAAGTATTCAATCAGGTGGAGATACCTTACTGAGTGTGCTCAATGATAAACGAATTGGTTTCATCATCTGGTGCATTGAGCAGGCAGGGTAACAGCTAAGGGACATTTGGTCTACCTGGATTACCTCTGCTGATTCAAGGAAAGTACCAAACTTGACGGACCATCTAAAATCCCTCACTGTGATACAGTTGTGAAATTAATACTCCCCTTACTGGCTGGCACCATGGCTCAATAGACTAATCCTCTGCCTACGGCGCTAGCACCCCGGGTTCTAGTCCTGGTTGGGGCACCAGATTTTGTCCCGGTTGCTCCTCTTCCAGTCCAGCTCTATGCTGTGGCCCAGGAGTGCAGTGGAGGATGGCCCAAGTGCTTGGCCCCTGCACCCGTGTGGGAGACCAGGAGAGGCACCTGGCTCCTGGCTTCGGATCAGCGTGGTGTGTCGGCTGCAGCGGCCATTGGGGGGTAAACCAACAGAAAAGGAAGAACTTTCTCTCTGTCTCTCTCACTGTCCACTCTGCCTGTCCAAAAAAAAAAAAAAATAATAATCCCCTTACTGTATGGGTTCAGTAATCTCAACAGAAATCTAGGAGAGAAATAATATATTGGAGCACATACTTAACTTGTCAGTTTCCTTTGGATATCTTTTAAAAATGAAAGTATTAGAGCAAAATTGTGGGTTTTAGAAAAATGACTCTCGATGCAATGTGGAAATCAGACTGGCTTGCTTTTTCCTTCCTTCACCAACCACAGTCCAATTTTCACATAGTCACCAGGATTTGTTATCTGAAACCACAAATCTGCTCAAGTAATTTTCCATTTCTAGATACTTTTGATAGTAAAATGACAAAAAGTGCTGGCAATAAAAGCAATCCCAGCAGTGGTGGTTGGGATGGCAAGAAACCAACCACACAACGAAATACTTAGCCTGTAGAAATAATGGGATGTGAAGAAGAGTTCATTTTTAGAACGATCAGTCATTCATTTATATAATTAAAAATTATTAAACACCTACTAATAGAGGCTGGTTTTAAAAAGAAGTCAAACCAGATTAGCTGTCTTTAAGCAACTCATGATATAAAGAAAGAGACATGAAATCAAATAATTCTAATACTAAATGATGAGTTCAATACAGGGATGTACATATGTTATTATGAGAGCACAGTATTGGGTAATAATTAATTCTCCCTGAAGGACCCAAGAGAAGACAATAAAGAAAATCATTCTGGAAATTGATTTGAAGAACTGGTAGGAGTAAATAAAGCAGGTGAAGAGAAAATTGGTGTTCTATTCAGTGAGAAGAGGATGTGCCAGTGAAAGAAAGGACATTAAATATTCGGAAAACTTTATGTGGCTGAATTACAAGGGTACTGTTTTAATCAGCTTTTCATGACTAAAGAAAGCTAAAATATCGAGGCGCTGCTTAGGAAGAAAGAAGGTTTATTTCAACCTACAGTTTTGTAGATTAACATTCCAAGATAAGTCGGCCCCTGGTTTTAGGAATCTGGTGAGGATGACAGAGGGATGATCACATGACCAGACAGGAAGCAGAGAAAGAAAGAGCATCTAGGCCCAATTCAGCTTTTATAAATAACCCTCTCACAGGAACTAGTTTCTGAGGGAACCCCCAATGACTTAAAGACCTCCTACTCTGCCCTCTTCAAAACACCATCATCCTTTAACCATTAGCATCAATCCACCAACCATTAACTTAGATCTTTGGGAAACAAACCCCTAGTACTTGGGTCTTTGAAGGATACCCAAACGATTATCCAAACCCTATTAGTAAACTTTGCAAACATTGGAAGGCGAGGTTGTAAAGTCAGCAAAAAAAAAAAATATATATTAGGGAAGTTACTTAATTTGGACCTAATGGATAAAAGAGAATAGTCAAAATGTTAAATACGGAACTCGCATGATCTGATAGCAGAGTATAGCATAGGTTCAAGGAAGTTTAGGAAAGAAAGTCAGTTAGGAGAGTGTCATTAAACTCGAATAAGTAATAACCAGAACCTGAACCAAAGCAATAGGAGAATTCCAGTAATATATAATATATAATTTAGGAAAAATTATCCCAAGTATATATAGACACATACTACACATGCATCTCTGTCTTAAAGGAACATAAGAAAATTCTAAAATGCTTGAGTCAATAGCTCAGCCAAGGAAAAGGCTAAGCAAAAGACCTATAAACTTGCACTAAGTGCAATGCATAAAGTTCCTCAACTGTAATAGCTGAGCTTCATTACATTTCAAAATGTCCCCTAGTTATTACTAAGGGGGTGTTGTTTACAAGGACATTTTCCAAGTGTTCAAAACCCAGTCTGTTGGTCTTATTCACTACATATTCACTGTTTTGTTACAGTTCTTGTGTGGTTTTTGTTTCTATTCCCTAACCCATCCTACTTCTGCCTCTGTTGTTGATGCCTCTGTGAGCAGGCCAGTGCTCATGTCTGACTGACTCTGGACGCTCCCTGCACTAACAGCCTTAAAAGCAAGAGGAGCAATGCATTCTTCACAAAGGTGCCAAGCTGTTCAACTCTGCCTGCAACCTGTCACCTGACCCAGAGGCAGCTCTCTTGTTGCTCCAAATTTCAGAGTTTCTCAATACATTGTCTCTGACAGTCTCACTGAATTTCTCATTAAACAACAACAACAAAACCTTTATCCTTATTGCCCTCTGACCACAGAGGCTCAAACATGCTTTTAAGAATCTGAGGGAGACATCAGCCTTCTTTTATTATCTTTCTCAGCCCCAAGAGATCTCTATACACGTACATTAATTCACCTATGATAGCACTTGCCCTGTCCAAAACTTGATTGGTTTTAGTTATGTAAAGAGAAACAGCTTTACATTGGTAGGAATCCTGAGAAATGTCAGCAAGAATTGCAATTACCAACCCAAATACACTAGCTTTAAGTGATCAATATTATTTTATATCCAATAATAAAAAATCTAGAGAGAGGTCTTCCAGAGCAGGTAGAGAAAACGGGTAAGTTCTGGTTATTTGGGACCCCAAGATTCTCCATTAATACATAGACTTTTGTCTTCATGCATGCCATCTCTTGATCAAAAGACGGAATATATAACTGCTACTGTTGGATAGCAGACAGCAAAAGGGTGGGAGATTCCAAAACCTTTCCCCTGAGATTGTCTGTCTTTTTATTCTAGATGGCATCTCTGCCTGGAAGACTTCTTCAAGGGCCTCATTGGCAATAATGGAGTCCCTTAAGTAATCCTAGAGGAAAGAAAATGGCTTAGAAAATTGAGTGCTTAAGTTTTCAGATTCCAGAAGTTAAAAATTTGAGGGAGACAATTGTTGGGAGTGAGTATGGAGTGGGCCTGCCTATTACATCTACAATACCATGAAAATCCCCTTATGTTAAGTAATTCAAATTCATAGACAACTTACTATACAGTGAGGGTGAATTTGCCAGAAACAAATGCAGCCATTCAGTTCAATTTGAATTTTAGATAAACAGCTTTTTTATATAAATATATCCCATGCAACACTTGGACATAATTCCACTAAAATATTTGTTGTTTATTTGAACTTCAAATGCAATTGGGTGTCCTGTGTTATATTTGCTAAGTCTGGCAGCCCCAAGTGAAGTAATTTTCTTTGCACTATCACAGTGTCTGATAAATTAGCTAAAACGCATAAGACCTAATTCATAGACAGACTACTTAATTTAGTTATAGGAACAGTGAATTTAATTATGGTGAAATAGTTTCCATTTTGTTGTAGTGACTTCCAGGTAACCATCATTGAGACCTCTTCCTGAGATGGCCTTAGGGTATACACGCACTCTAGTCCTTGTTTTTGCTGAAATACCTAGAGGACCTGTCTTTATTTTCCAGTTAAGATAAGCAGATCCAATTGCAAATTGTCACCCCAACACAAACATGCACACACACACACACAACACACACACACTCCTTTAACTCTCTCTGTCCTCATTAACAGGCCTAAGAGTGACAGACGATAACAATAAAGACTGAATTAGCTTAACTAGTGAAATGAACTAGAAGAGTACTTTAAACAATTTGTGGAAAATTGAATTAAAACATGTTTATTTTGGTATAAAATTTTTGAGATTCCTGCGTATGAGAGGTCTTCAAAAGCTCCTGATAAATATGTATCATAAAAAACTACACATGGATTTCAAACATTTATTGTACTAAAATAATCTTACAATTTCATTTTCCATGAACGATTTGAAAAACCTTCAAGTGTTTGTGTAATCACCTTTAGATCATTCTTGAATTGGATGATCAATCTGACTGAAATAAGAAAATCCACAATCATCATTTCCTTGAATTTTTTAAAGATTTTATTTATTTATTTTAGAGATAGAGTTACTGAGTGTGAGAGGAAGAGACAGAGAGATAGGTCTTCCTTCCATTGGTTCACTCCCCAAATGGCCACAATGGCCAGAGCTGTTCAAATCTTGGCTGCTCCACTTCCAATCTAATTCTCTGCTGTGGCCTGGGAAAGCAGTAGAAGATGGCCCAAGTCCTTGGGTCCCTGCACCCATGTGGGAGACCAGGAAGAAGCTCCTGGCTCCTGGCTTCGGGCTTCATGGCAGCCATCTGGGGAATGAGCCTGCAGATGGACGATCTCTCTCTGCCTCTGCCTCTCTGTAACTTTGTCTTTCTCTGTTTAAAATAGAACCTTTCTCAGGGCTTTTGGGCTCCAGTTTCCTAGGCTTCTATGGACCCTTCAGCAGCCGCCTCTACTCAGAAGCAGTTTCTGTCCATCCAGGCTTTGAGTCGACTGCAGCTCAGTCCCGAATTGATGGCTGAGCTGCAGATTTCCATTTCCTGTGCCCTACTACATATGCAACCTAACTAATTCACCATGAGGAGGGGGATGTCTGTCATTGTCTTCCAGGAAATCAATGTGGATCTGGGCAAAGAGAAAGAGGAGAGGCTTGTGCTTCCGGAGGTGGCCATGCAAAAGGATCTAAAGGAATGATGATGTGGGGAGCTCATGGTCATTACTAAGAGTTATAGTAAGATTCACCAGCAGCTCATCTTGACACCTGCAGGTAGGAGCATCTTCCTCCCATGAATTTGAGGGTTTACTATTTGCTCTTAGGAGTGGGGATGAAGTCACTGACTGCAGCTACAGTCTGGGAGCACCGCTGCAGAGCATCCCCGTAACTTCTTCCATCCAGAACACCTCTGCTCCACCAGAAAAACTGGCACTGACACAGGGGTATCACACTACAGTATATAAGCATGACTCCAAGCTGAGAGGAGCTGTCTGTGTTCAACAATGATACCATGGGGCAGAGAAAAAGATAATGGTGAATAAAAATAGGGGGCTCACCAGGAAACTGAGCAGGCTGCCCAGTTCTCTTCCCATGAGTCCAGTAGACACAGAACTGGCATCTCAAGACTAAGTATTCCCTCTCCTTCGTCATGCACAGGTGAGGTTAGGGGACCAAGAGATGCCACATATTGTGATATTTTGTGCAAACAGGCATCTGATCAGGTTTTAACTTAAAAGATTAAATTCTTTTTATGTCTAAAGGATTATGCAGTAAATACATCACTAACATGTGTGACTAACGTAGGAAGATGGGATCTAACTTCATAAAAGTGTGACTCCAGGATGTCGTTAAGCATACTGATATGGGACAGGTACGAAATATGTCTTTCTTGAATGAATAAGTAGATTCATTTTTCAGTAATTCTTTCCTATCCTTCCAAGGAAAAAGAGGAATATCCTCTTCTGACTGGTATTGAGAAGTTTACTGAACAAGACTGGCAAATATTTTTACTATATATCTATTAGTCATAGCTGATGAATGTAGAAATAAAATGCACAAATAAATTACATTTATAGAATTTAAGTGGAAAATACCAGATGTCTCAGAAATAATTCTATTTTTAAAGATTTATTTATTTGAAAGGCAGAGTTAAGATACTATAGTTAATTGTACTTTTTTCATACTGATCACTGTCACTTCTTCTCGCCTCTATTGCCACATTCATAACAAGGAAGAGGGAATATAGGTAAAAGAGGAATAATGACAAGAAGATCAAAATTACAGGCCCTTGTATAAAGGAGTAGATGGCACTCCATTGGTAGTCCATATAAAAGTCAAGTCTATTTAATGTAAAATATACCACATTTTATCATTTAACACATTTTAGGTCTGCCACAATGTGACAGAGACCCGAACATTTGAGCCAGCACCTGTTGCCTCCCAGGACACAGTTCAGAGGGAAGCTGGAATCAAGAGTGGAGCCAGAACTCTAACTCAGGCACTCTGATGTGGAATACAGGTATCTGAAGTGGTGTCTTAATCATTGCACCAAATACCCAGACTGGGGGGTGGGTACATTTTTTGTTATTTTTTCAAAAATTCTGAAATTCTGGCTAAATTATATGTGTCTTGTATGTGAATTCCTGGACTTGAGAAAAGTTTATTTCTTTTTTTCTCCTTAAAATATCCATGAGATACTCTTCAAGTACACTCTACTGTTTCCTATTCATTTTTTAAGGCTATATAGCATGGTCCTGATACACAGATGCCATGATGTTGAGTGAGCTTCTGAATGATTCCCTGTATTCTGTGCCAATATCCTTGTGCCTTTTCGCTAGCACTAAGCAATCAGATCCATTAACCCATGATTTAAAGGAACTACTCTAGCTGAACAAAATATTATCTCCTGTGCACATTGAGATTTCCAAATGGGTTTAATCATGATTCACGTGGGTCAGTCTCACTTCAACTATGTCAGTAATTTCAGGTGTGGCTGCAGTTGTACTGAACACTGGACCTGTCAATTAAATACCCAACGACTCTAGTTTCTTTACTCTTGTAGGGAATCAAAGGGAAGGTAGATGGAGAAAGGACTAGAATTGAAATATAAATTCTAGTAAAAGGATGGAAAATATCCAGATTACAATACAACCAATTATTGTCCCAACAGAGTGGATATTATTAGAGAGATCATAATTTTTCAGATAAAGCAGCTTCCAAAGAAAAAATTTGCCAAAACTCAGGGATGGCAGTCAGAGTCATGATTCAAATGTTTGCTATTTCAGTGTCTCCCATGAACTCTGGGCATTAGGAGAATTTAAGAAAATAACAATTCATCTCATTCCAAATCCTCACTTAAAATTAACATATTGAAAATTTTAGGGGAAAGAACAACTAAAATGATCTGCATGCCCAACTTTAAGAGATACAGATGTGCTAAAATGTCAAATAACAAAGCAGATTAATTATCAGATTAAAAAAAAATATCAACAGCAGTGAGGTGAAGGGAGGAGAGAACTTCCACTTTGACTATGACCTTGTCTGAATAAGATCGAAATCAGCGAACTCAAAAGGCTTCCATAGCCTTGGCTACTCATGACAATAGCCTAGGGTGATTACTGATGTCATAAACAAGAGTGTGATTTTGTTAAGTCAACAACAGGAGTCACTGTGCACTTACTCCTCATGTAGGATCTCTGTCCTTAATGTGTTGTACAATGTGAATTAATGCTATAACTAGTACTCAAATAGTACTTTACACTTTGTGTTTCGGTGTGCGTGCAAACTATTGAAATCTTTTTTTATTTTTTTTATTTTTTTATTTAGTAAATATAAATTTCCAAAGTACCGTTAATGGATTACAATGGCTTCTCCCCCATAATTTCCCTCCCACTCACACCCCTCCCATCTCCCACTCCCTCTCCCACTCCATTCACATCAAGATTCATTTTCAATTATCTTTATATACAGAAGATCAATTCAGTATATATTAAGTAAAGATTTCATCAGTTTGCACCCACACAGAAACACAAAGTGTAAAATACTGTTTCAGTACTAGTTATAGCATTACTTCACATTGGACAACACATTAAGGACAGATCCCACATGAGAAGTAAGTACACAGTGACTCCTGTTGTTGACTTAACAATTTGACACTCTTGTTTATGGTGTCAGTCATCTCCCTAGGCTTGTGTCATGAGTTGCCAAGGCTATGGAAGCCTTTTGAGTTCGCCGACTCTGATCACATTTAGACAAGGTCATAGTCAAAGTGGAAGTTCTCTCCTCCCTTCAGAGAAAGGTACCTCCTTCTTTGATGGCCCCATTCTTTCCACTGGGATCTCACTTGCAGAGATCTTTCATTTAGGTCTTCTTCTTTTTTTTTCCCCAGGGTGTCTTGGCTTTCCATGCCTAAAATACTCTCATGGCTCTTCAGCCATATCCGAATGCCTTAAGGGCTGATTCTGAGGCCAGAGTGCTATTTAGGACATTTGCCATTCTATAAGTCAGCTGTGTATCCCGCTTCCCATGATGGATCATTCTCTCCCTTTTTGATTCTATCAGTTAGTATTAGCAGACACTAGTCTTGTTTGTGTGATCCCTTTGACTCTTGGACCTCTCAGTATGATCAATTGTGAACTGAAATTGATCACTTGGACTAGTGAGATGGCATTGGTACATGCCACCTTGATGGGATTGTATTGGAATCCCCTGGCACGTTTCTAACTCCACCATTTGGGGCAAGTCCCATAGAGCATGTCCCAAATTGTACATCTTCTCCCTCTCTTATTCCCACTCTTATATTTAACAGGGATCACTTTTCAGTTAAATTTAAACACCTAAGAATAATTGTGTGTTAATTACAGAGTTCAACCAATGGTACTGGAAAAAAAAAAAAACAAAAAAAATACAAAAATGGATAAAGTATTACATTGTACATCAACAGTCAGGACAAGGGCTGATCAAGTCACTGTTTCTCATAGTGGCCATTTTACTTCAACAGGCTTCCTTTTCGGTGCTCAGCTGGTTGTCACTGATCAGGGAGAACATATGATATTTGTCCCTTTGGGACTGGTTTAATTCACTCAGCATAATGTTTTCCAGATTCTTCCATATTGTTGCAAATGACCGGATTTCATTGTTTTTGACTGTTGTATAGTATTCTATAGAGTACAAGTCCCATAATTTCTTTATCCAGTCTACTGTTGATGGGCATTTGGGTTGGTTCCAGGTCTTAGCTTTTGTGAATTGAGATGCAGTAAACATTAATGCCAGTGCTGAAATGCGAGCTGTGCAGAATTACTTCCCTTTTGAATCAAAGAAAGAAAGAAAGAAAGAAAGAAAGAGATTTACCACGCCTAACCTGGGAGTGTCACTTTTGGCACACCCTTAACCCTGAGGAACCAAACAGAGCTCTCAGGCCACACCTATCTCAAGCCTCTAAGGCTCCATCAAAAGCAGACAGTCCACTTAATAGTCATAGTATAACAAGAAAAAACACCACAGCGAGGGAAGAAAAATCCAAAGATATCTCCACAATGCCAAGCAACAAACGCAAAAGCCGAGGAAACAAGAACAAGGAAGACATTATGTGCTGCCAAATGAACAAGACACCCCAAGCCAAGATTATGAAAATGATGAGATGGAAGAAATGCAAGATACAGATTTTTAAAAATTTATGATAAGAGCAATTAGAAGTTTTCAAAAACAAATGCTTGAGGTATGGAATTCCTTACTGGACAGGATAGAAAATCTCCTTCGAGAAAATGAAATCTTTTTTTTAAATTTTTTTTATTTTTAATTTATTTTTTAATTTTTTTTTTTTGACAGGCATAGTGGACAGTGAGAGAGAGAGAGACAGAGAGAAAGGTCTTCCTTTTACCGTTGGTTCACCCTCCAGTGACCGCTGCGGCTGGCATGCTGTGGCCAGTGCTCTGCGCTGATCTGATGGCAGGAGCCAGGTACTTATCCTGGTCTCCCATGGGGTGCAGGGCCCAAGCACTTGGGCCATCCTCCACTGCACTCCCGGGACACAGCAGAGAGCTGGCCTGGAAGAGGGGCAACCGGGACAGAATCCGGCGCCCCGACCGGGACTAGAACCCAGTGTGCCGGTGCCAAAAGGCAGAGGATTAGCCTAGTGAGCCGCGGTGCCGGCCTGAGAAAATGAAATCTTAAGGAGGAATCAAAATGAAATGCAGAAACTAGTAGAACAGGAAAGTGTGATAGTGAAGAGAAATCAAAATGAAATGAAGAACTCAATAGATCAAATGACAAACACATTAAAGAGCCTTAAAAACAGAGTCAATGAAGCAGAAGAGAGACTATCAGACTTGGAAGACAGAGCACAGGAAAGTATACAGTCAAACCAAAGAAAAGAAGAGGAAATTAGAAATCTAAAAAATATTGTTGGGAATCTACAGGATACTATTAAAAAACCCAACATGCGGGTTCTAGGAGTTCCTGGAGGCATGGAAAGAGAGAAAGGATTAGAAGGCCTTTTTAGTGAGATAATTACAGAGAACTTCCCGGGTTTGGAGAAGGACAGAGACATCCTGGTACAGGAAGCTCATAGAACCCCTGGGAAACAAGACCAAAAGAGATCCTCACCACGACACGTTGTAATCAAACTCACCACAGTGAAACATAAAGAAAAGATTCTAAAATGTGCAAGAGAGAAACGTCAGATTACTCTCAGAGGCTCTCCAATTAGACTCACAGCAGACTTCTCATCAGAAACCCTACAAGCTAGAAGGGAATGGCGAGACATAGCACAGGTGCTAAGAGAGAAAAATTGCCAGCCCAGAATATTATATCCTGCAAAGCTCTCATTTGTGAATGAAGGTGAAATAAAGACCTTTTCATAGCAAACAGAAATTGAAAGAATTTGTCGCCACTCGTCCAGCCCTGCAAAAGATGCTTAAAGATGTGTTACACACAGAAACACAGAAACACGGTCATCAATATGAAAGAAGGTAAAGGAAGGAAACCTCACAGCAAAAGATCACAGGAAGTTCAAGCATATATTAGAAAATATCTTTGGCAAATGGCAGGGCAAATTTACTACTTATCAATAGTCACATTGAACGTTAATGGCCTGAACTGTCCAGTTATAAGACACAGATTGGCTGATTGGGTTAAGGAAATCTTTACTTAATATACACTAAACTGATCTTCTATATATAAAGATAATTGAAAATGAATCTTGATGTGAATGGCATGAGAGAGGAAGCAGGAGAGGGGAGGGTTGCAGGTGGGAGGGAAGTTATGGGGGAGGGAAGCCACTGTAATCCAAAAGCTGTACTTTGGAAATTTATATTTATTAAATAAAAGTTTAAAAAACAAACAGCAGTGAGAGGTAACCAGAAAAGACTCAGGGATGAAAAGCTTTGAGCAGTGAGTTAGTGCTCTCGAATCAGAGCATCTGCACAGTCAATCAGACTTTCTTGGGAAAATGAATGTCTGGAGACTGAGCTTTTATGGGCTCCTCTCTACATCTGCTGATTTCTGTATCTCAAAAGTGATTCTTCTCCCATCCATGTTAAAAGATCTAACTGGGGGGCTGGTGCTGTGGCGCAGTGCGTTAACACCCTGGACTAAAGCGCCAGCATCCCATATGGGCGCCGGTTCTAGTCCCAGCTGCTCCTCTTTTGATCCAGTTCTCTGCGATGGCCTGGGAAAGCAGTAGAAGATGGCCCAAGACCTTGGGCCCGTATACCCGCATGGGAGACCTGGAAGAAGCACCTGGTTCCTGGCTTCAGATCGGCACAACTCCAGCCGTTGCCGCCAACTGGGGAGTGAACCATTGGATGGAAGATTTCTCTCTCTCTCTCTGCCTCTCCCTTTTGTAAATCTGACTTTCAAATAAATAAATAAATAAATGTGTTTTTTTAAAAAAGACCTAATTGGAATTGTATGTTTAGTATCATCATATTCAGTCATTGTTTTTTCATTCAGTAGATAGTTATTGAGCAACTACTCTGTAGTCAAGCACTACTATTTATGGTCATTATGTTCTATAATTGATTGTTTATTAAATAGCTATTTATTGAGCAACTACTATATGGCCAGGCAGTATTCAAATACATATGCAATGCTAATTGGATATTTTTCATATACTGAAAACTGAATCAACTTATTTCACAATAAATATAGGGGAATGTGGCAAAGAAAGATATTATGTGTACGCCACCACTCCCATCCTGAAAATGTCTGCTTGAAAACCAAGGCGATCCTTTTTTCTCATTTTTACTAATGAATAAGAAAGAAATGGAGAGAAAGTAAGAGCGAGAATGAATGGAAGAATCAGAATGATTCTGCAAATAAGTTTTCACCTCCTTGGAGGATTCTAAATAGGATTTAAGTTATGAAAAACCATCATAGTGAGTCATTATTTTCTTTTTCTCATGTGTCTTCAGGGCCACCAATGCCCTGTCTAATCTGATAGTGAAGATGATCCAAAATAACAGAGGTACCTTGATGCAGCAAGAATTTAAAAACAGACAGACATAGGTTGAGATAAGGTATAAGCAAATGGTTTTCCCTCTGTCTCTTTCATATGACACAGTAGAAAATCCTCAGGCAAGTACTGGGAAGAGACTCGGTAGGATGTCATTCGGTGGACTACTCTGTTCATGATCATGGATTAATTGAAGCCAAGTAGAGGTGAAGAGCTTGGATTAGAAACCTGGTTCTGCAACTGCCATACATCCAAAACACAAATGAGTAATAGAACCCAGACAGCCACACCAGAATTTTAAAACTCCTACTGACTAAAAGAAAGTAGAGAAATATTTGTTGGTAAAAGCTTTGTTTTAACCAATCCAGAAGCATCTACTCAGGGAACAAAGGAGAATCAGCCATTTAAAATGGTACTTTGTGTCAGTAAGTTTATTAAGTAGGAAGACTGGCAATCCTGAGTAAAAGTAGACTGTCCATCCAATTAAATTACAGAATATTAAAAAGGTCAAAGCAATATAGAAGTCCTCTAATTCATAGAAAACACTAAAATTCTGATTTCTCATACTCCTGACAAAGATTGTAATTGCGATTTGAAAAGGGTAAAATATTTATCTAGTCCTTTGACAAAGATTGAAATGAGAATGTAACTGGTCACAGTTGTAACCTCACAAATGTAATGTGAGAACTAATTGCAAAATAAAGAAAATAGGCTCAATCAATATTTCTCTGTTTCTGGAAGGAAAATTCCAAAATGGTTATAATCAAATCATTTGTTTTAATCTTTTAATATATATTTGGATGCTACTCCTTCTGTATAAATTATATTAATATGTCTCCATGAGCTTCTGTCTCACACAGGCATTCGCCTTTCATCTATTCTGTGATTCATTCTGAGGCTCTCTGTTACTATTCGGCTTACTTCATACACTGTGAAAGATATTGAAGAACGGAGTCCTGTATGTGCATCAAATATTTCTAAAGGATATGGAGTATGGACTGCAATGTGTGCACAATAATGCTGTGACTTTGTTTGTAATAAACATTTAAAATGAGCGACTTTCTCATAAATACACTAAGTAGGATGATCTATGAGATTTCTAATTTATTCTTGTTTAAAATTTAACCATGCTTTTTTAAAGCATATCAATTTTGTTAATACCATGTAATTAAAACATGTCAGTGCACAGCAAGTTTTAGTCTAAATTAATGACTATGAGAATTATTTTAATTAAATAACCAATTATAGAAAAATCGCAAGCATGAGAGCTGACATTTAAATGAATTTCATTTAAATTGCTTCTTAACATTGTCCCATCTAGGACACTAATGCAAAATGAACTATTGTATCAACTTAGATTATCACTATTTTTGTATGCATACAATGTATTCATATTCAATCACTGGAACTGAGTAGACTATTTGGTATTGATCTAAAACTTCTATTAATAAAACACAACAGAATGAGCTAAAGTAAAAACAAACCATCTCTCTTTTTTCTTCCTTTTTTCAAATATAGGCTTCTAAATGCTATTATAATTCTCTCAGGACAAACAAATGTTTAGACATTGGGGAATTGTACTTAATTAAACCAAGACAATTTGAGACCCACTTTTAGTAAATGTGCATATGAGGGTAATTCAGAAAGTTTATGGAAAATTGAAATTAAAAATAAGCTTATTTTGGTGCCAAAACTGTTTGAAATTCAGACATGCATAGTTTTCTCATAATGTATATTTTCCATGAAATTTTTGAAGACCCCTCATAAGTGACCTCAATGCTGTCCACACAGCGGGGCTCCATACATGCTGATTATATATTTTATTTATATATTTTTCTGTCTTTCTTTTTCTTTGTGCACTGTTGCTTCTATACGAAGACTTTCCCTTGTTAATTGGACACTTATCAGATGAGGAGACTACTTGTTATATGAGAATGTCTCTGAGTATCTGTTTAAATGTTTGCCTCCATATAGCTAAAACACTATAGTATTATTTTCTCTCTTTAAATAAATTATTGCTATTAAATTTTATATTACTTAATTAAGTTTTTGTTATTCAATTTATGTTCATACTTCCACAAATGATTGAATTTTTGAAAAAAGCTAAATAAATACTGCAACTTTCCCTACTAAATGCCTTCAACTTATTATTATTGCTAGGAGAAGAGAAAAATGTCTGAACAAAAGGCAAACATCCCAATTGTGCTGTCGTATTTTTGATAAGTATGGAAGGAACGATAGAAAGAGTTAAAGTGTTGTCTTTATGTGAAATTAAGTTGGTCACATTTTGATTCATTGCAAACTATTAGTAAGATTTTAAAGAAGGCATTTCATCTTTGTATACCTATTACTCCTTGGTTTGCTGTCATATCATAAAGTTTGGTATAGAAATGATAATTCCCAGTGGGCTCTTTGTGTCCCTTTAATTTTAGGTGAGTTTTATGTGTTCTTTTGGTTAAGTCCTTATTTATTTGGCAGTTTCTTATGTTTAATACAAGCAAAAGGAGGTTTCTCCACATTTTCTTAGAGAAAGAAGCAATCATATTTAGATTTGACTAGTTAATTGTTCTTCTTCATTGGAATGCATTAGGGTATGTGCTTTAATTATCATGTTCCTGGTTGAAGACGTCACTTTTTTATCATCAAGAATTATTTAATACCAGAAAAATTAGAATATTTTTCTACATATTTCATCTTGCTATCACTTTAAAAATAAAAAGGAAAAGAAAAGGCTACTGCATTTGTTGTTCATTGATTAACCAGTAATGTTATGTATAAATAATGTATCTGACAGTATGGCAGCCCACTGGGGACATTATGCCATTTACTACAAAATAGGATGCAACATACAACTGAGCAGTGAGAACAAATTAAACATCTTTCCTTGGTAACTTTAGCATTTTTATTAGGTGATAAACATCACAGTGAGAGGAAAGCAGATGTAGTTATTTCAGTAATATTAACCTTAATCGAAAACTAACTTGACATATAGCATAATACTTTTGCATTATAAAATTTTGTTCAATAACAATGGAAACCAAATTTTCCAAGGTCATTATGAGATGATATCTGTAAAAATTAATGACTATCTTGTGTGAAATTTCATCTATAGCTACTGAATTGTATTATTAATATTGATGAAAAATTTTTAACATAAATCTAGTGTCTCATAAGCATGAAAAATGTCCAAGTATTTTCTATGTTGTATTTCTTTGTACCTTAATAAATGAGTCCTTTAGTGTTATCTGCCCATGTGTGAATTACATTCCTTTAGGACTAGACTAAGGTATTCTCCAAACTCTTTTAAAAGCTACCAAATAGTGAATAAAGTTAAAAGCAGTTATGTAATTAGCAATCAACGTGCATCTTCCCACCTTTCTTGTTTCATTCTATCATTTATTCATGGGGATAGAGAGAAGAAAGCCCCAGTCTTTAAAGGAATTAGCAATTGAGTGGTTGAGAAATGTTAAGTCCAGTTAATACATAGGATGTGTTGTAAAAGATCCATGTAGCCTCCCTTCCTCTCGCTCTCTTTCCTCCTTTCATTTTCCCTCCCTCCTTCCCTCCTTCTCTCCTTTCCTCTCTTCCTTTCATACATTCAAAACTATTTATGAGTTCTTATTTTGTGTTGAGCACTGTTCTAGGAATTGTAGCATACAGCAGTGTACAAAACAAAGATTTTCCCTGTGTCATTATTATATTCTTGCTGGGAAAAATAAAACCTAAACATAATAAATAATAAGTTTCTCATGTTATAAGGGGAAAAGTACCAGAAAATAGGGAAAAGAAAGAACATGAAGGTAAATTGGGTAGGAGAGTAGATGATTGTAAAAGTGGTTGTCAATCTCAGCATCGATGAGAAGGGGCTATTTGAAGCAAGGTGAGATGTTAGCCTTGTCTGGGAGGAGAGTAAACCAGGTAGAGGCAACAACCAGTGTCATGTTCCTAATCAGGGTTCTGCGTGGTGTATCCACGGAACTTAATGAAGCCAATGTAGCTGGAATGGAGTAAGTGAAGTCAGACAAAAATTCTGGCAGGAGCTGCATTGCCAGAACATACAGGACGTTATGGGCAATTGTAAGGAATTTGGCCTTTGTGAGAAATGGAGGCCATTGCTTTTTCTAGGATTACTCTGTCGTCTGTAGTGGGAATCTTCTGTGGGAGATCAAGGGTGTATTAATCCTCTAAAGTTGGCATAATAGAATATCACAGATTACTTGACTTAAAGAATAGAAATTTGTTGGAGCCGGCACTGTGGCGTAGCAGGTAAAGCCGCTGCCTGAAGTGCCAGCATCCCATATGAGCACCGGTTCGAGTCTCAGCTGCTCCACTTCTGATCCAGCTCTCTGCTGTGGCCTGAGAAAGCAGTAGAAGATGGCCCAAGTCCTTGGGCCCCTGCAACCCTGGAGACCCAGAAGAAGCTCCTGGCTCCTGGTTTCAGATTGGTGCAGCTCCAGCTGTTTTAACCACCTGGGGAGTGAACCAGTGGATGGAAGGCCTTTCTCTCTCTCGCTCTCTCTCTTTCTCTCTTTCTTTCTCTCTGTCTGTAACTTTGACTTCCCAGTAAATAAATAAATCGAAAAAAAAAAAAGAACAGAAATTTGTTTTCCCACAGTTCTGAGGGCTGGAAATCCAAGATCAAGGTGCTGGCAGGGTTTCTTTCCAATGACCTCTCTCGGTCATGCAAATGGCCGCCTTGTGCCCTCTCAAAGCCTTTTCTTTTTTGTGTTCATTCCTGATCTCTTTCCTTTCTTATAAAGACACCAGTTCTATTGGATTAGGACATCTTTTAACCTTAATTACTTCCTTAAAGATCCTATATCAATTATAGGCACATTCAGGGCTTACAAGCACAGAATTCAGTCCTTAACAAAGGGTAGCAGAAATGAGGTCAGATAGGAGGCCATCACAGAAAAATCAGGCAAGAGAGGATGGTGGCTTCCAATCATAACAGTGATAGTGGCAGTGAAAAGTGGCAAAATTCTGAAACAGTGTGAAGATTTTCTGATTTACTGGATATAGGCATGAGTGAGAAAATTGAAGTAAGCCTAACTGTAAGATCTGAGACCTGAATAACCAAAAAAATGGAATTGGCATCACTGGACAGGATTATTAGACTGTTGATAGAATAGATTTGAAGCAGGACACAGTCAAGAACTCAAATCTGGGGGCCGATGCCGTGGCTCACTTGGTTAATCCTCCACCTTGCAGTGCTGGCATCCCATATGGGTGCCGGGTTCTAGTCCCGGTTACCCCTCTTCTAGTCCAGCTCTCTACTGTGGCCAGGGAGGGCAGTGGAGGATGGCTCAAGTGTTTGGGCCCCTGCACCCATATGGTAGACCAGGAAGAAGCACCTGGCTCCTGGCTTCAGATCGGAGCAGCACCGGCCATAGCGGCCATTTGGGGAGTGAACCAACGGAAGGAAGACCTTTCTCTCTGTCTCTCTCACTGTCTATAACTCTACCTGTCAAATAAAAAAAAAAAGTAAAATTTAAAGAACTCAAAACTGGACCCGTGGAGTTTGAGATGACTGTGAAATGCCCTGTTTCCATCCATGTCAATGGGGCAATTGTCTATGTGTCTGGAGAAAGGTGTAGCATGGAAACAGAAATTTGGAAGTCTTTGGCAATATAAGTAGTATTTAAAACTGTGGGATGAACGATAGTGAGAGGGTGTATAGATGCAAAAGAGGTAAATCCAAATACCTTTGCTGCACCCTTAAGAGATCTGGGGAAGGAAGAGAATGAGCAAAGGGGAATGAGTTGCCTGGAGACCTGCGGAGCAGAAGGAAAACCATTAAAGTGCACAGAAAGCTACCAGAAGACAGAGCATCAAGGAAGAGGAAGAGGTCAACTGTGTCAAATGCTGCTCACAGTCCCGGGAGATGTGGGACTGAGGTTTGACCATTGAATTTAGCAACATAATCTTTCACTAGGTCAGTTTTCACTAGATGAAAGTCAGATGGAAGTATGTTTAAAGGAAAATGAATGGAGGAAGAGAGATTACATAAAATTAAAAAAAGTCAACTTTTTCCAGAGTACTGCCTCCAAGTGGGATAGTTTTACTTGAAAGAGGTAGATGACAAGGGCAAGGAAGATACACACACACACACACACACACACACACACATATTTGAGAGATAGCGACAGAGAGAAAAAGGAAGACAAAATACCCATCTGCTGGTTCACTTCCTAAATGCCTGCATTGGCCAGGCAAGACTGGACTTGGACCAGAGCCAAGATCTGGAAAGTCAATTCGTGTCTCCCATGTGGTTGGCAGGAACCCAATCATATGAACTCTAACCATTATCCCCCAGGATCTGCAATAGCAAGAAGCTAGAGCCAGGAGTTGAACCCAGTACTCTGATGTGGAATGTGAGGGACTAAACTGCCAGACTAACTGTTTGATCCCAAAGATTATAATTTAAAATGAGAGAAATTACATCAGGATGTTTGTTTATTTATTGATGAGAATGATCTGAGTTGAGACTGAACCACTGATGAAAGAGAAGAGAGAGGACTCATAGAGGGTTGTTCCTGGCCATGTGAGAAGATTTGGTATCTAGGCAGAAGCTGGTAAAGCTGGCTCTAGATGGAAGCACAGGTGGTCCTCTATGTGGGAACAGCCAGGAGGGAAGCGTGTGGGTGCAGGAGCTGATAGGTGGTTAATATGGCAAAAAGCTAAGGAAATGTCCTTCCCAGTGCTTCAATTTGTTCAGCAAAATAGGAAAAAATTCTAGCTAAGAGTGTTTCCCAAAGCACTGGACCTTGGGATTCAGAAAGGTCTATAAGTGTTGAAAATGTGAGAGCATGGTCATAGATATTAGCAGACAGAGAAGAGCTTGTGTGCAGGGTTATCATAACTTAGACTTGCACAGTATTTTAGTATTCATGAAGTGCTTTTATGGGTATTTTCTCATTTGTTCAGCACAACAGTCCTTTGAAAAAGTTATTGGGGCCAACACTGTGGTGTAGAGGGTAAAGTATCCACCTACAGTACTAGCATCCTATATGGGTACCAGTTAATTTCCCGGCTGCTCCACTTCGTCTCCAGCTTCCTACAAATGGGCTGGGAAAAGCAGCAGCGGATGGCCCAGGTGCGTAGGCTCCTGTTATCCACATGGGAGACCTGGATGGATCTCCTGTCTCCTGCCTTCGGCCTGGCCCAGCCCCAGCCATATGGCTATCTGGGGAGTGAACTAATGAATGGAGAAATCTCTCTCTCGGTTTCCCCTCCCCCACCTTCATAACTCTGACTTACAAATAGATGAATAAATCTTAAAAAAAAGAGAAATAACAGTTATCAGTATTCCCATCCTACAGAAGGAAAAAGACTCTCAGAAAAGGTCATTTATTAATAAATAGGCAGCAGGAATCTAAACATCTAGAAGGAATTCTTCCTCAAAGATATACCAAGTAGGGGCAGATGTTATGGAGCAACAGATTAAATCACTGTTTAGGTTGCCTACATCCTGTGTAGTATAGGAGTGCCTGGGATCTAGTCTCACCTCTTCTTCCAATCCAGCTTCTGGCTAATGTGCCTGCGAAGCAGCAGATAAGGGCCAAGTACTTGGGTTCCTGCCACCAATGTGGGAAATCCAGATGGAGTTCCTGGCTCCTGACTTCAGCCTGGCCCAGCACTAGCTGTTATGGGCATTTAGGGAGTGTACTGGTGGATGGAAGATTTCTTTCTGTCTCACTCTCTCTCTGATTCTCTGCCTTTCAAGCAAAAGCACATAAAAGTTTTTAAAAAATAAAAATGCTATTAAACTTTTTAAATTTGTTGATAAATATAATATTGCTATATGTAATATGCCAGTATGTATTACATTATATTGTTTATAATATTATGACCAAAATCAAAAAAGTATTACAAAAATGAAGTCTTCTTATTTTTATTAATTATTATTATTATTATTATTTTACTGATAATGATTGCCTTGCCCAATATCCTCCAATAGCTCCTGGGAGTTTTCTTTCTCAGTAAGAGTGAAGTGACAAAGGAAAAGATATCCACAAGAAGATAGATCAGAGTTTTCCAAGAGACACAGCTGAGCAGTTGAACTCAAAACTACTTGGGGTCTGAAGCCCGAGACATCACCAATGAAGAACCAAGAAAAAATAAACCCTGGGAAAGTAGAGTAATCTGATCCAAGTACTTCTGACTCCTTTGGATCTAGTCATGATGATGAAGCAGACTGGTTTCTAATTTTTTTTCTTTATTTTCTTTTGGTGCCCCATTCTAAGAGGGTCCTATTTGAGGAAGAGAGGTAATAGCCACAGCAACTTATGGTATAGATATTTAATTCTCACAAATAAGTTGACAGGAAACAATTCAGTATATTTGATTCAGATCGTGAAGACCCTATATCCCCTGATAGAAACTGGCTCTCTTCTTTACATTCATCTGGGATTTTTTTTTTGTTCAATCCCTACAAGCTGAGCATGTCCACTTGTGTAATGCTTGCAGGGTTGTGAAGTGCATTCATTCCCATTATGTTACTTAATCCTCACCACAGCATGACAGTCACCAGTTTAATTGGGTCCCTACTAGTCAGGGCAGTTGGCTGTGGGATGAGTCCATACCTATCATGTTCATCAATGCACTGAGTCATGCAGTCTGATGCAGAGTAGAGCTTCCTCCAGTACTGAGAAGGATCATGGTAATCATGCAGGTGCCACTCCTGCTTTACGGTTGATGAACCTGAATCTCCACGAAAGCACTTAAAGTTGGTATGTAGCATTCCAAAGTAAGTTCTTGTTATTCTTTAAATGGTATTATTTTTCCTAGACTACATCTTAGCATCAGTCTAAGCCCTCATCCTTTCCACAGAAGAATAAACTGTAAGAAGGCAATAATTTGAACTAGACATGCCTTGCTTAAATTGTATTTATACGTTAAGCTCATTGACACAAAGGATGGAATGATACAAGTTATGTTACAAGTTATGGAATGTTTTTTTTAAACTTTTATTTAATGAATATAAATTTCCAAAGTACGGCTTATGGATTACAATGGCTTCCCCCCATAACGTCCCTCCCACCCACAACCCTCCCCTTTCCCACTCCCTCTCCCCTTCCATTCACATCAAGATTCATTTTCGATTCTCTTTATATACAGAAGATCAGTTTAGCATGCATTAAGTAAAGATTTCAACAGTTTGCTCCCACACAGAAACATAAAGTGAAAAATACTGTTTGAGTACAAGTTATAGCATTAAATCTCAATGTACAGCACACTAAGGACAAAGCTCCTACATGAGGAGTAAGTGCACAGTGACTCCTGTTGTTGACTTAACAATTTGACACTCTTGTTTATGGCATCAGTAATCACCCTAGGCTCTTGTCATGAGCTGCCAAGGCTATGGAAGCCCCCTGAGTTCACTGACTCTGATCATATTTAGACAAGGCCATGGTCAAAGTGGAAGTTCTCTCCTCCCTTCAGAGAAAGGTACCTCCTTCTTTGATGACCCATTCTTTCCACTGGGATCTCACTCACGGAGATCTTTCATTTAGGTTTTTTTGTTTGTTTGTTTGTTTGTTTTTTGCCAGAGTGTCTTGGCTTTCCATGCCTGAAATACTCTCATGAGCTTTTCAGCCGGATCCGCATGCCTTAAGGGCTGATTCTGAGGCCAGAGTGCTGTTTAGGACATCTGCCATTCTATGGGTCTGCTGTGTATCTCACTTCCCATGTTGGATCATTCTCTCCCTTTTTTATTCTATCAGCTAGTATTTGCAGACACTATTCTTGTTTATGTGATCCCTTTGGTTCTTAGTCCTATCATTATGATCAATTGTGAACAGAAATTGATCACTGGGACTAGTGAGATGGCATTGGTACATGCCACCTCGATGGGATTGAATTGGAATCCCCTGGTATGTTTCTAACTCTACCTTACAAGTGATGGAATGTTACAAGTTATGGGGGAAAGGGAAACATAGGGAGATGTTAGCCAAAGAGTAGAAAATGTCAGTTATACAATATGAATAATTTCTGGAGATCTAATGTGAGGTGACTACAGGAGACAATGATATTGTGCATAATTGAAATTTGCTAACAGGTTAGATACAATCGTTCTCATCACACACACACACACACACACACCCTCACACACACACAAAAAAAACTATGTAAGGTGATGGATGTGTTGATTAGATTAATCATGGCGATCATTTCACGACATATGTATATGAAATCATTAAATATATAAATAAAAATTAAAATTAGATTAAATCATTTAGAAATAAGGTTAAGTAATTGGATATGGTATTATAGCACATATTAAGTGACTATACACTCTGTTACAGTTATTGAAATATAATTAGATGGACCTTTTACCTGCAAAATAGAAGACAATTTATATATGGAAAGAGGAGTTAACTTATTACCTGAGCAACCAGGTGCATAGGTAAGATACTTTAAGAAATCATTCTTATTATAGAATTGATGTAACCTAAAGTAATCTTTTAAAACTCAGTAAATGGGCCGGCGCCGCAGCTCAATAGGCTAATCCTCTGCCTTGCGGCGCCAGCACACCGGGTTTTAGTCCCGGTTGGGGCGCCAGATTCTGTCCCGGTTGCTCCTCTTCCAGGCCAGCTCTCTGCTGTGGCCCAGGAGTGCAGTGGAGGATGGGCCAAGTGTTTGGGTCCTGCACCCGCATGGGAGACCAGGAGAAGCACCTGGCTCCTGGCTTCGGATCAGTGCGGTGCGCTGGCCATAGCACGCCAACTGCAGCGGCCATTGGAGGGTAAACCAATAGAAAAGGAAGACCTTTCTCTTTGTCTCTCTCTCTCTCTCACTGTCCATTCTGCCTGTCAAAAAAAAAAAAAAATAACTCAGTCAATAAAAATCATCCCCCATTTGAACGTCATAGAATAGATATTTCTTTTTTAGATTAAAGTACAGTATACTTGCTCTTCTTTGGGTTCCTTTTTAAGTATGTGTTTACCATTTAATATGTAACCTAAGGCCATAACACTAGCTGCTATCTAAAGGAAAGGAGAATAATAAAAAATTTAATTGTATTTATGCTCATTCTTTTATTCACAAAGGTAAAACCCTGTAAATGTTTTCTACTGGAACTACAGCTATGGAAAATTAAAATCCTGATTGAAGATGATCACCAACACTAGACTCATGAAACTGAAATGAAATTTCAGAAATACTGATGTAAAGCAGCCTTTTTAGAATAGAAATATTAACATAAGCATAACGCAACATTCTTCTTTGCTATTAACAGCACAATGTGATATTTTGTCATCATTCTTTCAGCATCCGAGAATGCATTCCATTGATCACCCGTCAATCACTGATAACATCTAACATGGACTCCACATGCGTGTGTCACATGCATGTCCAAGGTGACTTGTTTATGTGTTGTTGTAGTTTCAGATCCTACCACTTGATGGCAGATATAGTAAAAGTCAGTTAAAAAAGGGGGAAGGCAGATCCCAAAGTGCACAGAAAACCTGTTGGAAAGGAGAGTCCCTCAATCTGTGCCTCTACCTCCTTCACCTCAGGAACTCTGAATTCAGATGCCGTGTGAACAACGTGGCACTGATGGGTGAAAGTGTAGGACAGGGAGAGATGAGAAGGGAATAAGAAGAAGTTGATGGAGCTGGGAAGATAGATCTTAAACTCAGCTACAGGTCAGAATATGAGATCCGCAGTGAAGCAATTTCCTAATTATCAGACAATCTGTCTTAGCTTTATGAAGGAGAATCTGTACACAGAGAGGAGAAATAACAGCTTTCAAGTATCTATGTACAGCTCTCTCTCTAGATCTGTTATCTGTCTACCGATCTAGAGAGCTACAGACAGACATTTCTCTACAACTGGTGGAGATATGCAAAGGTACTTCAAAAAGTTTGTGGAAAATGGACTTGAAAGCTATTGTGTCTCTTTGCTGCTTTCTCTCTCTGTGTCCTCCCCCTCCTCTCTCCATCTTTCAAATAAATAAAATAAATTCAAAAGAATTTAAATAAAGATAATGTAAATTTTACATGAACTTTTTGAAGTTCTCTTGTAAATTTCTCCACCTTAAACTCTCCCTCTCTCTGTCTACATATATATATATACACACCTACATGTTATATGTTATATGTATATATAGTTTGAATTCAGCTACAATCAGAATATGACATTCATAGTGAAATAATCCATGTTGGACATTCTGGATTCCTAGTTTTGTGATGTAGCATCCATATAAAGAGAGAGGGAGAAACTATTTAGTGTTCAAATAGTTGTCTCTAGCTCTCTATCTATATAAATATGGTTATCTCTATACTATGCTGAACTGTAACCTAGAAAAGAAATATCTATCTATTTTATGAAGTTAAAATGGATGCAATTTTATTGTCTGAAGATTATAAAAGATTATTTTAGATTATGTCAATTTTTGAAGACTGATTTCTCAAGCATAATATCTATATGTATAGAAAGGGTTATTTTCTCATACTATTGTTCAAGATCAGCTGAATAATTAGTTAGGCCCAGCACAAAATAAAAATGTGGGCAGTTGGTTCAGAGAGCAGGAGGAAAATGATGTTAAAGTTACCAAAATATAAAGCTTTTTCTTATTTGCAGCTCTCTCTTGACTTACCATATTTTTACTTGCTATTTCATGTTTCACTAAGTAAAAAAAAAACAAAAATTTTCAATTATTAGTATGTATTTTACTACTCATTTGTCCTTGTTTCTACATTTGAAGCAAGTTATATTCAAATAGAAAATATGGTCTCCAGAACGGAGATGTAACATAGTTGTAACACACTTAACTTGTTCTTGCTTTGACTATTGCTGAACTCCCACACAGTAAGTCCACAGTGCTGACCGGATACTACAATACAGTATGATATTGTGCAAAATGTATAAAAATGGAGCAATAAGGAATGGTGGACTTTCATATTGGGCAAACATCTTCTCCATTCATTCACATGCCCCCTGTCTCTTCGGAGATCACTTAACAAAGTGCAAATTCAAAGATAAAAATTCCAAGATATCAACATCAGAGCATTAAATGAAGTATTGAGCCCTTCTGAGCTCAGAGCTCTGTACAACTGCACAGAATTTACGTCTCTCAAGCTGATCGGGACAATATTACTCAATTCTTATGAATCAATCCTCCTGAAGTAATTGCTCCCCACAAAATCACACAGTGGCTATCATCAATGAACATTTCAAATGGTTTTTCAACTGACTATTTCCTTTCCAATTGGTAAGGAAAGCAGATGGTGGCATTGTGTTTGCCATATTTGAGTGTGTGTTAAGAGCTTACATCACCAAACAGGAAGTTAGAAATGAGATATTGCTGTTCCACAATTCTCTCTAAAAGCACACCCCCAGTGACCTAAGGTCCTCTCACCAGGCCCCACCTTCCAAAGGTTTCACCATCTCCCAACGGTGCCACACTGGGGACCAACCGCTCAATCACAGTGGATCTTTGGGGGATACAATGGAACAATTAAACCACATCCAAAGCATGGCAGTGTGATTCCAGGATAATGCATTTTCCCAGCAAGAAGTTTGATAAGGGAAGTAAAAATATATCCACAATTCCTAAAAAATAATGAAACATTTTTAACAAAATTTAAGTTGTACAAAAGCAAACAAACAAAAATAAAACCTTAAGAATAATAACATTTAGGTTGAACAGCTTGGTTGTTTAAATAAGGCAAGATACAGATGCTGGGATTTATTGCTAATGACATGCCTCTAGAAAATGTGGTTGAGGAAACTAAATATGTATTTAGTCTTCACAAACAAAATCTCTTTAGATATTTTAGTTTAATAATGTAAATGTGTTTCCTTTATCTTACGGACACAAGTTGTTTTTTTTTTAATCAAGAACATCTGATTTAAAAATTCAAGTTAAAAATGTTTCTTGATGAAGTCTCCTTGTCTAGACATATACTCATTCTTCACATTTCACCTGCCCTTTTTGACTCTGTTGCTAACATTGCATGTCGATGTACCTAATGTGTAATCTAATCTTGTCTGTGTTTTAAAGGACCATTATATACAGTTTTTTCTGATGTTAAGCAAACAACTCACATTAAATTTCTTCTAAATTTCATTGCAATATTCTCTTTGATAAACTGCAAATTTAAGCTTCTCAAGGTAATACTCTATACATGAATAAGTGAATTTAAGATCCTATGCTCTACAATGTTTCACAGAGCCCATTTTTTAATTCAACAAAGAAAGACTGAGCCCCTAATATGTGCAAGAGGCTTTGCAAGGCACTAATATTGTCATACAGTGATGGCAAATTTGAGGAGCTTTCTGTAGCCTGGACTTTAGAATGCTAAGGTGACCTAAGAACGTTTGCTGCTTTTATGAATATTTCCTTGGTCGTTATCAATGAACAAATTAACCTACAGAAGCTCATGATAGAAGAACTGTTCTTTGTTCACAGAAAATTTGCATCTTACTCTCCCTCAAGTGGCAAAGCTTATAGGCAGAGTCTCTTGAGATACAAGAAAAATGATTTCAAATGAGATATGCACAGCAATGGGTTTTAGATCTTGTTCTTTATATTTTGAGACATACCACCCTGTTACTGAAAATATGGAAGGAATAGTATTCTTTCCTACATTGATGAAATTGTTTGATTTTCATATACTAGAAATGACCTCCAACACATAATTGATCCTGCCTTTTAATTATTGTCAGGAATGGTGGCATAAGATCAACTATACAAAATCATGCATTTTGGCAGATGTCCTCAAGCAGTATTTGGCTTATATCCAACCCTTCTATGTAACAGGTCAAATTGTTCAGTTATCTATAAATACATTTTACCAATTAATCTATCTGGAAGGCTCACCCGAAGTTGTACTGTTTCAAATAAGGTAAGTTTCACAGATAGGTGCTATGATATATTGCATGTCTATGGGGACTAGAAATCATCTCTGCTATATGTCTACTTGTTGAGGCACAGACAGAAACACTTCTGAGAAAAATCTCAGCCCTTCTCACAGACATTCCTTTGACCCACCTCCAAACAAAGTTGGTGCAGCTAGTTCTCAGAGGCCTCTCCTGTATTAATCAAGAGCCAAACGTGTACCTCTACTTTCAAACTGCAACATTGAATTCTCATAGTCAACTATTTTTTTGTCAAACAGTAGTATTTTCGTAAAAGACTTTACTTATTTATTTGAGAGGAAGCATTACAGAGAGAGACAGACAGACAGACATGCAGACAGAAAGGTCTTCTATTTGCTGATTCACTACCCAAATGGCCACAACAGCTGGAGCTGCGCCAATCCGAAGTCAGGAGCTTCTTCTGGGTCTCCCATGCAGTGCAGGGACCCAAGTACTTGGGCCATCTTCCACTAGTTTCTCAAGCCATAAGCAGAGAGCTGGATCAGAAGAGGAGCAGCTAGGATACCAATTGGCGCCCATATGGGATGCCTGTGCTGCATGTGGAGGCTTAGCCTACTACACCACAGCACTAGACCCTGGTCAAACAATATTAACCTTCAACTCTCTGGTGTCCAAATCTTCTCAAGGATTCATCTCAAGAAACAGTTTTTATGGAAGATATATGATTCATATATAGTTCTAGAGATTCTGAATCTTATTTTAGAGATCAGGTCATCTGCATGCTTGAAACACATTGTTTGGGGGATAATAATAATTGCTTTTATTGGATTATCTCAGGAGTATGGCATTAACATCATTAAGGGGCATAATTAAAAAAGCATAGTAAGAAAGCAATGGTTAGCAGCACTAACCCTAGTGATATTGAGGACATTTTCACTTTTGTCACACAAGAAGGGCTATTTCTATTACAGGAGTCTTATTTTTCCACTATAGGAGCAGCGATCAAATTTCCCTCTGTGTCTTAGGAGGTAGCTTACCACTAGCAAACAGAATTGTAGGTATGCATTTCTGTGTAAAACCTTGTTTTTGTATTTTCTTTTCTTCTCTCTTTTTTGTGCCATGTGTTATAAAAATTTGATAGTATTTACATAATAAAAAGTTTAATATTTTCTTCATTGTATACGAAATGAAAGAATTCAAGACTTCAGAAAGGGAATCATTTCCTTTGAGACTGGATTCTGAATTGTGATCCTAGGACCAAGTCATCGACTAGGAGTGGAGACTAAAGAGTTTGGAGGGTCCAACAACAATGAAGCTATGACATGAATTCTGTTATGCAGGATTCTAGAAATTGCTCAACATGCTAGCAGCAAGCAGAATGCACAGGAGCACAGTGAGTTAACTCCCCAGAGTCTGGAAAACATTGCTAAATGCTTAGAAGTGCATACAAGAAAAATGAGAGCTTTATAAGGCACAGAGTAGTCAGTAGCATGGGCAAATATCATTTGAAGAGAGATGAAAAGGTGTTTTGAGAAAGTCTGTTTAGGATACAGGGGATTTCCAGAGGTAACAGTGACTGAATCGGGGTAGGTATTAAGTACAGGTGAGGAAGAACAGATAGAGTTGGGGTAGGAGTTGGAACGAGTATCACTTGCATGTGGAGGGAGGGAATCCCACAACTGCATAGATCTTAATGGTAAGGATGGAAGGTCCAGATAGAACTAAGGGGCTGTAGCTCCAAAGGGTACCAAGTGGTATGAGGACCTGGTCCCTATAGCTAAGGCCTTGAGACCTTGACCAGCTGGAACACATAAAATTTAGCATATCCAAGGCTCCACTTCTGCCTAAGTAGCATTTCCCTTAAGCCTCTCATTTGCTTCCGTGAAATTCATAAATCCAGTGTCAAAACCAGGAAGGAAAATTCAAGTTCTGCTGAATGCAAAATTTATAGAATCAAAATATTTATGATATCACTTTTACATATATCTGCCCTGAGCCCTACACTCAGTCAGACTCGTCCTGTAGACCACACAGTTAGTAGGGCGGTTGCTTCATGCATCACCCTGGAGGCTTGTTCTGTAAAAGTTCTGTGTCCTCCTGCCCTGTTCTTGCCCTGCTCTGCACCCCTAACTCCACTCCTGAGTTTGTTCATCTACTGATCTTTTAGATTCCAACTTCCACTAAGTGACCCTAAATTTATTCCTTAGAGTTGATGTCAGATTTAGTGTCCTAGTATGATCTTTGGTGCTCCCATGTCAAATTAGATCTTATGCTGATCTTTGTCTACACACTTCCCAGGTAACAACCCTCCAAATCAAAACTGCTAATGGGCATCCAGCCAGTCACAGTGCTCAGAGTAAACACTTCATCATCCTAAAGGCCTTTGTCTTTAATCCGATCCTTCATAATCCTTCATATTCAACATCACTTCCCCTTAGCACTCTACTCATTTCTCATCTGCTGCTGATCTGGTAGTGAAATCTACCCACATGTATAACCTAGTTCCTTGCTAGTGGAATTGTTCCCAAGGGGGTAAGTATGCAATTCAATTTTATCTTACCATGAAAGGGTTAAAATTTCTGCTCTGTAACTAAGACAAGTAAGTTGGTAGTAAATAGAGCTTTTAAGGAGATTAAACCTTTCAGAATGGAGATTAAAGCTCAGAATGGAGAGTCACAGTTTCACGTAAGTAGTGAGTGTTCTGTTTTTACCACCTGCTACAATGGAGCTCAGAGGTATCCCACAGGCAGGAAAGCACGGAGTGAAAAGAAATAATAAAATAAGAAATATGCATAGAGATGAACAGTGCTGTTTAAATAGGTGCTATATTATTGTAGACAGATCATGAAGGTGAATTTCAAAGCTGGGAAGTTGGGGCTGGCATTGTGTTATAACACCAGCATCCCATAGGGGTGCAGGTTGGAGTTCTGGCTGCTCCACTTGTGATCCAGCTCCCTGCTTATACACTTGGGAAAGCAGTGGAGGATGGCCCAAGTCAGTGAGCCCCTCCACCCATGGGGGAGACCCAGAAGAAGCTCCTGGCTTCTGCCTGTCCCAACCCCGGCTGTTTGGGGAGTGAATTAGTGGGTGGAAGACCTCCCTCTCTCTGTCTTTCAAATAGATAAAACAATTTAAAAAAAAAAGAAAGTTGGAGAAATTTTTAATGTATTAATAACCCTGGAATATCGTATATGATTAACAAATCAGTTGCAATTGATATCCAAAAGTCAAAGTGAGAACGTTAAGATTAAAAAAAAGTTTCAATTAACTGCTTACCTCACATGGTCTACAAGTAATAATAACTATAACTTATTCTGTATTTGTCATTCTACTATGTTAACTCATTTAGTTGCCACAGTGGTCCTGTGAGATGTTGACTTTGTTTATCTCCATTGACCCATCAGTAAATTGTGGAAAAGAGAAGATAACTTGCCCAGGGGACACAGGTAATAAATAATAAAGCAGGACTCACATGCAGGAAGTTTCACTCTCAAGTTGCATTTTTATTTATTTTTTTAGTATTTTGTTGAAACACAATTTGTATACCAAGAAATCCACTTAAGGGTGCAGACAAATGAATCTTGTCCTCTGAGCACATTCATAAGAGCTTACATTTTTAATCTTTCTACCCAGTTGGCTGTATAAGAGACAGTGAGACAGATTCCTTTTCTCTCCGACCTCCTGCTCCTTCCATCAAGCAGCAGACCTAGTAACTATACATGTCATTGTCTTTCTCCTTGGGGGCAAGCCCCACTGTGACCTAGGAAGAGAAAAGTGCCTTGTTGGTACTTAGATAAAATGCAGAAAAAAGTGAAAAATGACTACCCATAAACTGTAATCCCAGGAAATGCCGGTTGCCTGCTGTAAGTATATCTGACTCCTCGGTATCATTGGAAGATAAACACACAGCCTTCACAGGAAGCTATTCCGTTTGGGTAGCAATGCTTTTTGACATTCAGGAAACTTGCAGTGCATACAGAAACATAAAGAGCTTCTCATTGTACTTCTCAGCGGTGATAAAATGTTCCATAAATAAACATTTCACTTTGTTTCTTTTTTTAGTGAAATTATCTTTGGTACTTCGATAGATTTTCTGGTATTTAGGGCAACCTCTCCTAACCTTTGTTGGAAGAAAATAAGAACTACTCCCTATATACAAGATAAGACAAATCTAATAGTTGTGTTTGCAAACATCAAATAGCAGTGGGCTAAAGAAGTATGATATAAAGCTATCAATTAATTTTGTTGTAACTGTATGCACCTGTGAACAACTGCTTAATTAAAGAGGCAAACAGAAATCTCTCACAATAATACCTCGCATTACTCGCACTTATGTGACTGTCAATTAGTTGGAGTGGATAAACACAATTGGAAGTATGCCATGTGGACTTCTGGTAAAGAAAAGGAGAAAAAAAAGATAGAACCAGGAGATATATGAATAGAGAAAGGAGGTCTCATAGACAAATACGGACAATTCTCAGTGGGGTAAATATCCATTTCAATAAAGGAAATGAAAGTGGATGTGCTTTACACTGAAATGACTGAACTTCCTCAATCACTGGAACAAAGAAAATGAGGCTTTCATACACAAATATACATCAAAAGGAAAAGAAGCCAGAGCATCTGGGCTGCTCAGAGCTGGTGTTTTATTTCTCTATAAAAGAAAGCAAGGCGAATCCCTGATCTGCTTGTCTCCCAGGATAATAATGTTCTCCCTCAAGGTCTCTCCCCACAATTTTACTCTGTCTGCAATCCTTCAGTCTTTCGAAAAACAACTTTGGCAAGGTGTTGAGGGAGAGAAGCTTAAAACTTGTGAGAAGAGAATGTCAAGGTTCCCTCCAGAAAAAAGAGATGGATTGTACAACTTGAAAATTTCCAGTTGTCAGCACTGGCTCTCCGATGATTTATTTTGCTAATTGAAGGAAGAGGACTATGGAGTTATGAGATTGAAAATTGAACAGGCAACATTTGAATTATGATGAAATTATAACCCATCGCTAAAAGCCTCCTTCAACTTTTGTCATCCAAGGTGGGGGAGTGAAATTGTTGCTACTTTAATCCAGATATTCTTGAGGAAAGTTTAAATTATTTTCTCAAGAAAGCAGACAACGTGTTTGCTGTGTTACTGGACAGTAATCACTACAGCCTTCTGAACCCCTGAAGAAGCTGGGGTGATCAGTTAAAATAAACCTAGATGAAAACTAGACTTGAAAAAAAGTCTGTCCCACCTCAGTTGTCTAGTTCTTGAGCATCCGAGGCAGGGACTAAGTTTTATTTTATGAGTGAAAACACAAAGATTGAACTGGAAGAAAGCCAGACTCACTTCACATAGTGGTTTGCTGCTAAGCTCCTGCTTGTCCTGAGACATAAATCTAGAGCAGAAAACATTTGAGGGATCGAGTGTCCACAGGTGTGGTCCATGTGTGTGCCAAAAATACTCGCACGACTCTACACTTTTCCTTACTTTAAAATAGTCGTATATTTCTAAAATGTATATCATTTCCTCAAAGCAATGCCTAAAATTACATGCTGTTATGTATCTGCCATTGTATGCTCCAAATCGAGCCTATCATCTGTTTTTGAAAATAAAGTTTTGTTAGGACCTAGCATGCTAACTCATGTATGTATTTCTCTATGGCTCATTCATAGTGGTGGTACAACCTGCACAGCCTATATTACTTACACCAGGACCTTTTGCAGAAAAAGCCTACTGATCTCTGATTTAGTTGATGTGATTATAATTTTTTTAATGTGTACAAAATGTCAGACACTGTGGTGTATCTCATTAGCTCATTTATGTGGTTTATTTCATTAAATCGACACAACAAACAAATGTGGCTGATTTGATTCTTATCTCCATTTTCTCAGTCGAAGTTTAGAAAGGTTAAGTAACTAGCCTTTGCTCAGAGGTCACTCACAGAAACTCTCCCTGAAGGCTCACGGCTGGGCTGTGAGGTGAACTTTTGTTTACTTCCCTTCATGTTCCAATAACAATCTGTAATTACCTATGAAAACAATTATCACACCAGTGCTGTTGCTGATGAGATGTCCTGCTACCTGCCAACTAGACAGGCCTGTGTCATGTTCATTTCAATCCCCTGCATGTATTCTCAGTGATTGCAACATGGCAGGTATTTGCTAAATCCTCAATGAATGAATGAGTGAATGCCCATATCTATAAATGCCAATACAAAGGTCAGGTTGTGCTGCCACATATAAACACCATGGACTGGGTTGCTTAAAAAATAGAAATTCATTTTTGTACAGTTCTGGAAGCTAGGAGGTTCAAGATCAAGGCTCCCATTGGCTTTGACTTCTGGTGAGGGCTCCTTGGCTTGCAGGCATCCACTTGTCTCTAAAAGTGGGAGAGAGACAGATCACATAAGAAACTTAGATATCTTCCTGTGTTTTGTTTTGTTTTTGCTCTGAATGACTTTACTTTAAGTGGCTTTTCTTCTGGGCCCTTGTTCTATGGGATCAGGGCTCCATCCTTGGAAACTCATTTAATTTTCCTCACCGCCTTAAAAGTTCCTAACACCAATACAGTCTCACAGAAGGTTAAAGCTTTAATGCAGGAATTTGGGGAGGTACACCATTCAGCACATCCCCTCAACTTCCATTGGCACTCTCCCCACCTTGCAATCCCTACTCTGATTAAAGTTAAAATTTGCATTTGCAACTACTTGTGGCCACAGGACTGCCAATAAGTGGACACAATGAGGTCAGCCTATTTCCTTTTTTCTTTCTTTCTGCCTGGGACACGGAAATAATATCTAAAAGAGCAGCAATAGCCTTCGTATCACAAGATCCAAAGCCACACAGTAGTTGTGGTAGAGCGGGAAGGGACCTGGACCTCAACAGTACTGATAATCTGCATGCTGCCCAAGACTGACCATTTCCGAACCTCTTGGTGCATAGGACAATACTGGCAGCCAAATGCTGTTCCAAATGTCTTAGCTTGGCACAAAGAAAGTGACTCTGCCCAATGGTTAGTGCTGGCACCTGTGCTACTACTAATTAGCTCTGTGGTATGGAGAAAGCCCTTTGTCTTTCAGGAGTCGAACTTGGTGACTGAAAATGTTTCCTCCAGCTCTAAAATGATACGATCTTATAGTTCATCCAGTGAATAAACTAGTGACAAGCCAGGGTTTTCCCAAATAATACACTGACAATTCTCTTAAAGAAGAAAATTGATAGAAGAATTTATATTTTTAAGATTAAAGCTATTGTGGGATTTTTAAATATTTTTAGTTAATCTTAGTTGCAAAAGCCTGTTGACCTGATATTTTCTTTCTGAGGGTTGTTTGAAATTTGTACTAAATTATTTTCCTTGAGAGGGAGTTTGGCTTGAGCTATTAAGAACTGACAGAGAACGTTGTGACGTCTCTCCTGTCCTGCTTGAAGATGTTGTTGCTCTCTTAGATGTGTCCCTGTGACTCCAATTGACCCTTAAATATACTGTTAAGCACATATTTTAAACATGACAAGATAATCAATAAATCTCATAAATATTGATGTCTCAGAGAGGAAATGCATCTTCTGCTTGCGATCAGCATATGGAGGGCAGCATCTACCCAGTCATTCTTCACGAGTCCTATGGAAAGTCGTTGTCACATTATTTTTGCTTTCTTACCGTGTCATTATAGATTGTGTCAAGGATGCCTGTCAGGCACTTGTACCAACAATGTTTTGAAGCCATGACATCATTTTGACACTAATTTCCATTTTTCCATTATTCCATAAGAAGCCCCTAACATCTCCTATTTTATGGCAAGCTTTTTACTGTCTAAGAACTCAGACATCAACTGTGAATAATGCTTCCATGAAAAAAAAATACAGAAAAAGGTTGGTTGTTAATTGATGTGTGAAGGATTAGAACAACTTTGTATATCCTGGTAATATGATATACAGTGATTGGACCAGCCCCCCTCCCTTCCAGTCTCTGTCTAATGACACCACCATTTTTCAATCTCTTAATAGCCACAAACCCTGTAGAAGGAAATCCTTGGCCTCACCAAGTCCTTTCATTTTCAGGAGTAACTGGTGTGAGTGAGATGAAACAGTGGGAGCCAGCGATTTTTCAGAGTACTTTCCACTGTCACTCTCTGCGTCCAAGTCTGTCACACTTACAGTAAGTGGTTCCCCTAAAACCTTCGGTTTATTGATGCCTCCTTCATTGTTCATTGCATGTTTGAATCTGGCTTCTCAGACCGGACCGTGTGTGATATATTCTATTCCCCACAGGGAACTGAGGGGGTGTGAGGTGTGCACATCCTTGAAGACGGGAGATGTTGCATGCTTGTCTTGGTTTTTTGAGGGAGAATTGTCCTAATTCAGTGAGCTCACTGTGCCCAGATAGGTGACAACATATAACAGTCCATTGTTTGAGGAAAAAAATGAAACGCTTGCAAGGTTTAGTAGAAAAGTAAAGATGAGTTCTTACATGAACTGGCATCTTATTATTTAGGAAATAAGCTGAATAAGCAATGCAATCCCAAGAATTAGAATGCAATGAGGACATTTAAATTTTTCTGTGACAAAATTGGAAAACTTAGGGCTCTTTCAATGTTTAAGAATAGTATTGTAATAAGGTATCTCTCAGTTAAAACAACTGGCTCTATCAAGTTGCTTACAGACCTTGGGTAAGTCACGTAACCTACCTGTGTTTCAGGGTCTCCTTCTGAAAACAAGGACAATGCTATCTTACTTCATAAAGTTGTGAAAATTGTGTCAATACACCTAGAGTGTTTAAAACAATATCTGCCGAAGATGTTCTTTCCAAAAAATATTAGTTATAACATTGTTATTAGTTGCAATAGCAGTGGTCATTTTTCCATTACTCTTTATGAGCGCCTACCTGTTAAGGCTAAATAATAGAGTACAAAATATTCTCACTGAGCCACGAAGCTGCACTTGGTCAAAACCCGTTCCTGTAAACTGATTACATTGGGATGTGTCCATTTAAGCTGAACTAAAGTCTCCAGAATTGCCTTTCTGATGTGTTTCCAGTTAAGGAGGTGGAAGAGGGGTATTCTCTCCGGATAGTTGAAAGATCCAAAGGAAGCAGAAGTCGTCGTGAAGCATGTGCACCAGTTATTCAGTTATGCTCTAAGCTAGATGCTTCTGTGAAGGGATTTTGCAAGTGTAATTAAAACCCCTAATCAATTGGTCTTAAATTAATCAAAAGGGTAGGACTAACTTGATCTTATCTTTTTACTCCACCTTTCTCTCACTAGAACTAGGTTTTGGCATACTATTCCATAATTTGTTCTCTTTTTTTTTTTTTTATCTTACTATGTTTATTTCACCTTGCCTGGCTTCTCCACCCTCATCCACTGTTGACATAACTGAAGCTCTTTATAAAGAGGCTAGAGCTTTTCTTACCCTGGACTGCAAGCTCCTGGGACCCCAGGCTGTTGGTAACCTTCCCTTCTTGACTACCTGGCTGCAGATTCCAACCTTCAGCTTCTGGGTTCTCACTTGCTCACGATAGCTGGCTCTTTGTCAACTTTCAGACTTGCTTAGCCTGTCTGCACATTTTTGTGAGCCAATTCCTTGTAATAAATCTATCTAATCAACCTATTTTTTTTCTAGTTCTGCTTCTTTAGTTGAACCTTGACTGGTACATAGACCTACCAGAATTTTGGCCAAGGCTAATAGATAACTGAGCCACCTTACAATTAAAAAGCAAGTCTTAGATATTTCTGAATAATTAACACTGTGGATAACAATGATAAAAACCCTATTAAAAGAATTACACAAAAGAGAAATATTTCACTTGCCACATCAGATATGACTTAAAATACACTGATATCAATGGTTAATTATTTGAACATAGGGGACTTGTTGCAAGGAAGACATAAGAGGTGGGATAAAAATAAGAACATAAAAATGTTTATAGAACACTTGGAAAGTAGGGCCAAATGAGGAGATTAAGTTTGAATAAAAAAATTTGCTAGAATACAAATTAATGCAAAAGAGGTTAAAACAAAAATGATTGACCCCTATATAATATAGACAATCCTAGTTAGGCTAATGAATTTTTGCTGCACGAAGTTTCTGCATTAAAGTTGGGATGAAAAAAAATAAATAAATAAATAAAGTGCATCCAGACAGATGTCTTTTTATTTCTTTCTACAACTATCTTTTCTTAAATTTTTTAAAATTTGGTCAGCTAGTATCATAATAAAATTTACTCTCTGGAAAGAAGCTGAGCACTTTCAGATGCCTAATTAACTTTCTCAGTACAGACTAATAGAATTTAGTGATTACAACTTTTGTTTCATCACTCTGGCCTTGGACAGTGAAACAACTTCAAAATAAGTAAAGTCAGTGGAAAAAATATATGAATATATTTCCTTTCCTAGGTACGCTGTGTGAAATCTGCTTGATAGACCTGTTGGGAAAAAGAGAGAGTGATGTGATCTTTAAGAACTTAAACAACCTGAACACCAGTTCTTTGCTGAACATATGAAGAGAGGAAGGGAGAGAATTTTGATGGAAAATACTAGACTGGTAGGCTTTGGAAGAGAGCAATTGAGGACGAGAACCTTACTAGATAGAAAAAATGGGTTAGTTATATCTTCTTTTAATGTAATTTTTATTGTAAAGAAATACCACAATATTAAGAAAGTTTGGGAGAAATAATTCCATGTTACTCCAGGACACCATTTTCTTGCTTTTTATTTGATGCTTTTTTTTAAGTGTTTTATTTTAAATTTGGAAACAAGGGACAGATGTTTGGCACTGTATTTAGGATACTGCTTGGAATGCCTACCTCTGATAGAGTGCCTCGTTTGAGTCCTTGCTATGCTGTTGATTCCAGCTTTCTGTTAATTTACACCCTGGGCAGACCAGGGGATGGCTCAAGTACTTAAGTTTTTACCACCAATGTGGGAGATCTGGAATGAATTCCAGGCTCTCTTCTGGCCCAACCCTGGCTTTTGTGAGCATTTGGGGAGTGAATCAAGAGATGAAAGATTTCTGTCTATCTCTCTCTGTCTCATTCTTTCAAACAAATAAAACATAAAAAATCAGAGGTATCAAAAATAGTATGTGTTTTCTTGATATGCTTTAGTAATTGGAAAAAGGAAGATTATAAAAAACCCACCTCGTCATGAACCCCTATAAATCTGGCAGTCTACAGCCTGGATCCCATGAATATGTGGGTGTCATGAAGGAAGAATTTGGCCCCAAGAATGTGAGAAGATTATTAAATGTGGAAAGTTTACTATCAAATGATAGTTAAACATAATTGCCAGTCATTAGGGCAACTTTCCCAACATCAAAGCATTTAGCTTTATAGACCAAAATAAATACAACTTCAACTCATTCACTGGTAGTGCAAGTTCACACTAATGTCTGTGTGCTTTCCTTAGACTGACTTTTTATCATTTAGGGGAAGTGGCATACCAGTGTTCAAAATACAATGGAATGCAGCATGATGTGTTAGAGAGAATAGTGGAAAATTGGGAGTCATGAGTTCATTTTTAGTGCAGTGGAAAGTTTTCCTGAAGTGACACACAGCAAATTGTCAATAAAAGAATCATTACTGAATACAAAACACTTTAAAAACAATCCTAATCGTAGCACTCTGGATAAGTCAACAAACTGAATATGTAGACTACAGTTCATCCTGTATTGGGACCTCCGTAGAAGATAGAAAATACTGGCATTAAGAATTAGCCTTTGAGTGAGCATTTGGCATGGGTAAGCTGCTGCTTGGAATGCCTGCGTCTCATATCAGAGCGTATGAGTTTCAGTCCTGGCTTTGTTCCCCATTCCAGCTTCCTGCTAATGTGAACCCTGGGAGGAAGCAGGTCATGGCCTGTGTGCCTGGGTCCTTGTGCCCATGTGGGAGACCCAGGTCAAGTTCCTGGCAGTTTGCTTCGGCCTGGCCTCTATGTATGTGTGTACACATACACACACAACTATTTGACAGGCAAAGTCACAGAGAGAGATAAAAACAGAGACACAGAGAAAGAGAGAGATCTTCTGTATGCTGGTTCACTCCCCAGATGACTGCAACAGCCAAGGCTGGGACAGGCCGAAGCCAGGAGCCAGGAGCTTCATCTGTATCTCATGTGGGTAGCAGGGGCCTAAACACTTGGACCATCTTCCACTGCTTTCACCAGGCTACTAAAAGGGAGCTGGGTCGAAAGTGGGGCAGCCTGGAAACAAGCAAGCACTCATTTGAGATGCTGGCATTATAGGAGGCAGCTTTACTGCTATGCCTTGATGGAGGCCCCCCAATTTTGTTGATGTCATCATTAATGGGAAAAATTAGCTTTCACTCAAATATACGTTTTCTAATATTTACTTTTTAAAAATCTCAAATTCTAATACATTATGCCTCACACTTTAAAATGAAAACTTGAATTGTTTAAATTCTCCAAACAAGACTAAAATTTGTAGAATTGATTTAAAAATATGACTCAACTATTAGATCTCTATAGGAGATTCAGTTTAGATCCAAAGATAATTGGTTGAAAATAAAAGGATGGAAAAGAATATTGTATGCAACTAGTAGACAAAACAGAGTATGCTTGAGTATACTCCTCTAAGGTAAAATAGATTTTAATTAAAAAATGTTGACAAGAGGCAAAGAAGGATATTATATATATCAATAAAGGTTCTTCAAAAAGTTAATGGAAAATGGAATTCAAGGCTAGCATTTAAGTATAGCAGGTTAAGCCTCCTCTTGGGCCTTCCACATTTCATATTGCAGTGCCTCAGATTTAGACCCTCCTCTGCTTCCAATCCACTGATCCACCTTCCTGCTAATCCACCTTCCTTGTGGAAAGCAGCGTATCATGGCCAAAATTCTTGCAATCCTGGATGGAGTTCTTGGCTCCTGGTGTAAGTCTGATCCAGCCCCAGCTGTTGAAGATATTTGGTGAGTGAACCAGCAAATGGAAGAACTCTCTGTCTCTCCTAGAAACACTTTAAAAGCTAAAACACAAGAAGGAAGACCTCAAATCAACAACCTAACTTTACTACCTAGGGAACTAGAAAAAGAAAAACCTAACTAAACTTAGAGTTACCTGGAGGAAGAAAATAATAATGATTAGAAAAGATATCAACAAAATTGAGGCTACAAAAACAATACAGCAAAAAATATTTTAAGTTCTTTCTTCAAAAAAATCAACAAAATTAATAAAACACCTGAAAGGAGTAAAAATTGAGAATGAGAAAGAAAATACTCAAATTACTAACATCAAAATGAAAATGAGGCCAATACTTCCAGTTCTAGAGAAATAAAAAGTTTTAAGACAAAATACCAATTTTCATGAGAAAAATTAGAAAACCTAGATGAAATGGACAAATTCCTAGAAGCATGAAATCTACCAAGACTAAAGAAGAAGAAATAGACTCTTAAAGTACCTAAAACTATTAAGGGGAGTGAATCAGTAAACAAGTCTCCAGAAAAAGAAAACCCCTGGACCTGATGGCTTCACCGATGAATTACAGCAGATAATTAAAGAACCAACACCAATCCCTCTTAGATTTTTTCCCCAAAATTGAGAGGAGTGACACTTTTGCACTCATTCTATGAGGTCAGCGTTACTATTGGGGAAGGCAGACTTAGCTGTGCAGTCTTTCAACCCCGGCTGGGCCATGTAAGAATGGTTTTTGAGACTGGGTTAGTTCCCAGCCAAGAGATGAGGGGCCTATATTGCCTATACTGGGTGCATCACCTTGTGTAGGGGTACATTTCCCTGTTGCATGTTCAGTGTGTGCTCCTTTGTTGTATTTAGGTTTGTGTCTCAAAGGCCTTTATGCAGATCTCCAGCTTTGGGAATTGCAGACTCCACAGGCAGAGGGAGGAAACAAGTCATTCTGCTGCCAAACAAAGTGCATGTGCATAGGCCAGTTGGCTTGTGGAAGCTGCCAGGGAGCTTCCTAGCCATGGGGGATGGATGTACACTGTGGAAGCTAACCTTCTTCTGTCTCTTCTCTATGTGACTAAAATCATTGTTCCATCCCATGCTTGTCTTCCTCAGTGACTCTGATACCAACATGCAATAACCAAAAGTGTTTGGATTTCTATTCTTGGTGGTTGGTGGTGTGATAAACTGTGCTTTCCCCCATGCAACCATTACTTAGCACTGGTAACCAGGGCACAGTGTTCTGTTCAACAATTACATTGATGCAGCTGCGGCTGTGGAATAGTAGGCTAAGCCTGTGCCTGCAGCACTGGCTTCCTGTAGGGACGCCAGTTCATGCCCCAGCTGCTCATTTTCCAATCCAGCTCTCTGCTTATGGTCTGGGAAAGCAGTGGAATTGTCCCAAGTGCTTGGACCCCTGTACCCATGTGGGCGATCCAAAAGAAGCTCTTGGCTCCTGTCTTCAGATTGTCCCAGTTCCAGCCATTGTGGCCATTTGATGAGTGAACCAGTAATAAAAGACTTTTCTCTCTTTCTTTCTCTTTCTGTGTCTATAACTCTAGCTCTCAAATAAACAATTAAAAATTATAATTTATAAAAACAAATGAAAAATAATTACATTGTTGCCAACATCAACAAAGACATTATAAGAAAATTACAAATATCCATTATGAACATGAATGCAAAAATTCTCAACAAAATATTAGCAAATTGAACTCAACAAACTATTTTTTTTTTTGACAGGCAGAGTGGACAGTGAGAGAGAGAGACAGAGAGAAAGGTCTTCCTTTTGCCGTTGGTTCACCCTCCAATGGCCGCCGCGGCTGGCACGCTGCGGCCGGCGCACCGCGCTGATCCGATGGCAGGAGCCAGGAGCCAGGTGCTTTTCCTGGTCTCCCATGGGGTGCAGGGCCCAAGCACCTGGGTCATCCTCCACTGCACTCCCTGGCCACAGCAGAGGGCTGGCCTGGAAGAGGGGCAACTGGGACAGAATCCGGCGCCCCGACCGGGACTAGAACCCGGTGTGCCGGCGCCGCAAGGCGGAGGATTAGCCTAGCGAGCCGCGGCGCCGGCCTCAACAAACTATTGAAAGTATTACACACAATGACCAAGTGGGATTTATTCTTGGAAAGGAAGGATAATTCAACATTTGAAAATTAATCAATTAAAACACTATTAACAGAATGGATTGGGAAATCACATAATCAATCTTGATATAGAAAAAGCATTTGCCAAAATTCAACCTCTTTTCATGATAAAAATACTCAAAAAATTGGGAATATAAGAAAATTACCTCAATACAACAAATGCCCAAATGTGAAACAAAACAAAACAAAAAATTGCAATGAATGTTGTACTCAATAACAGAAGACTGAAAGTTTTTGTGGAGCCAGCTCTGCAGCATATCAAGTAAAAACCACTACCTGTGATGCCATCATCTCATATGGGTACCAGTTCTTATCCTGGCTGTTCCACTTCCAGTCCAAATCCTTACTAATGCCCTGGAAAAGCAGTGGAAGATGGCCTAAGAAGTGCTGGCGCTCCTGCCACTCAAAGGAGACCCAAAAGAAGCTCCTGGTTCCTGGCTTAGAGGCCCAGCTCTCACCATTGCAGCTATTTGGGAATTGAAACAGTGGATGGAGGATCTTTCTCTCTCTCTCTCTCTCTCTCTCTCTCTACCTCTCTCTCTCTCTGAACTCTGCCTTTCAAATAAACATGTCTTGAAAAGACAGATTTTTTTCTCTAAGATCAAGAACAAGACAAGAAAGTCCACTGATGTCCACTTTTGCCATTTCTCTTCCATATAAGTATTGGAAATTCTAGCCAGTGCAATTAGGCAAGAAAAATAAATAAAGGCATACAAATTGGAAGAAAGAAGTAAAATTCTCTCCTTTAACCAATGATATTATATGTTGAAAGCCATGAAGATTCCACCAAGAAACCTGTTAGAATTAAAAATAGGCACCAAGTTAACACACAAAATCAGTTGCTTTTCCATATGCTAATAATGCATACTCTGAAAGGGTAATTAGGAACATAATTCCACTTATAATAGCAGCAAAATAATAAATTATTTAAGAATAAATTTGCCAAGGAGGTAAAAGAGCATGTATAATGAAAACTCTAAAACATTTCTGGAAGAAACCAAAGACACCAACAAAGGAAAAGACATCTATGTTAATAGAACAGAAGATAATATTGTTAAGATGTCAATACTACTCCAACTGATTTCTGGTTATAACACAATCCCTATAAAAATCATGGTGGCATTTTGAAGATATATAAAAATCCATTATAACATGCATACAGAAAATCAAGGGGTCCTGAAGAGCCCAAGCATCATACAAAGATAAATTAATCAAAATAGCATGAGACGGGCATAAAAACAAATAAGCAAAACAGACCAATAGCACAGAATACAGAGCCAGGAATAAACTTTTATAGATATGGCTCAAAGTTTTTCAACAAGGGTGTCATTCCACCCATTGGAAAAAGGACAATCTTTTCAAGAAATGGCTCTGGGAAAATTGAATATCCACAAGCAAAAGAATGAATTTGTACCCTTACCGTCACTATATACAAAAATTGACTCAAAATGGATCTGTGACCTAAATATTTAAAACTATAAAACTCTTAGAAGAAAAAAAAAACTAGGTCAAAACTTCACAATATTAGATATGACAGTGATTTGCTGGAAACAACACTGAAGTCATAGGCAACAAAAGAAAAAAAACAGATAAACTGAATTTTATAGAAAATGTTTAAAATTTGTGCATGAAAATTCACTATACTTTTAATGGAGTAAGGAGACACCTCACAGAATGGCAGAAACTATTAGCAAACCATATATCTGAGAAGGGATTAACATCCAGAATATATATAGAGAATTCCTAAAGCACAACAAAAATGAAAAAAAAAAAAAGCACTCCATTTCAAAAATGGGCAAAGAACTTGAATAAATATTTTTCCAAATAAGATATATGAGTATCCAATTGGCATATGAAAAGATCCTCAACATTACTAGTCATTAGGGAATTCAAATCACAACTCGAATGAGATACTACCTCATACATAAGGAAGACTACCGACAAAAAGCAGAATGAGAAGTTGATGATATAGGGAAGTTAGAAAACTTGATCACTATTGGTAGTAATCTAAAATGGTATAGATATTGTAGTGAACAGAATGTAGTTCTTGAAAAAAATTAAAATAGAATTTCCTTAGGATTCTGCCAGTCTACTTCTGGATATTGCGAGACAATAAAAGTAATATCTTTTCCTCACCCAATACAAAGTTCATGACTGATACCCCTATAACAAAACACAGAGATGTGTAAGAGAAAAATCACCCAAATTTATTTAATGTATAAGTTTTACTTGATCTTGGAACTTTCAAAAGTGAAAATCTAAAGAATCAGAGAAACATGTGTATTTTTATGCTTAGACCTAACAGAATAGACATTCAAGTAGACATTGAACAAATGGGAGTATAATCTAATAATAGTGGGCTGAGGGAAATTATGAAGGCTTATGTGTTCAGATTCTTCTCTGTATGTGTCTCTTCATTCATTTTCTCAGAATTTAGGTATGATGCCTTTGGAATGAGATTCACTTTAGTGAAGAACCAGAATTCATGAATGGCCTCTTTAGGGGTGAATGGCTGGAGGTCAGTGATCTTACTGCTTCTACAGTTTTCTAAAATGTTAGGATGTCATATTTTGGTGTAGCATCTTCTGAACACCATCAATACATATCCAAAAGAATTGTAAGCCAGATCTCCAAGAGATATTTGTACACTCATTCTCATAGCAGCATTATTCACTGCAGATAAAATGTGGAAGCAACCCAAGTACCTGTTTATCAGCAAAAGAATGGCTAAGTGAAATGAGCTATTGTGCATATGGTGGAATATTACCCAACCTTAAAAACAAAGAAAATTATGACTTATTGTACAAAATGAATGAAGCTTGAGGACATTATGAGGAGTGAAATAAGTCAGACACATAAAGAAGATTGCTGTATGTTTTAATTTGAAGGAGGAACATAGAGTAGCCAAGATCATAAACACAGAAAGCAGAATGGCAGTTACCAGGGGCTGGAGGGGATGGCAAGGGGAGGTAATGCCTAATGAGTACGGAGTTTCAGTTTTGCAAGATGAAAAGCGTTCTGAAGTCAGATGTTGGTGATAGTTGCACAACAATGTGAATGTACTTAATTAAGGCCACTGAATGCATAGTGCACACTTAAAAATGATTCAGATAGTCTATTTCATAGCATATGTTTGCAGCATAATAAAAAATTTTGAGAAAATTACCTTTGGAGTTTGAGTGTTAATTTGTAATATTTGTTCAGATATTTAAAGACCTCAGAAATAAGATGTTATAAGTGGTGGAAATGAGGGAGTTATTTGTTAAAAGGAAGAAAGCGGATGAAAAATGAATGCCCTTCATTCAATAGGTTTCTGTTCACCAAGCAAGTAGCAATGTGGAGCCATAGAAAAGGTTAGAGAGCAGGTGTAGAGAATGATATTAAACTTAATTATCAGAGACACAAGAAAATCCCTTTAGATCGTCAAGAAAATAATCAAGTGAAGCAAAAAGAAAACACTTTTCACCCAAATATGTACTCATTCAGAAAAGCTCGTTTTGCCACTTGAGTCCAAGGCATTTACCTTGTAAATATACATACTTGATTTCTTTTGCAAATAGTAAATAGCAAAAGCCATCAAGGCCAAATACAGATATTTTGCTTCTTGGATATTCTTTGGCTTTGTTAATTAAGAAGTTAAGACAGATAATGAACTTCAATTTTCTGTATCTTCATGCAAGCGCGTGTGACATTTGGGCCATTGGAAATATTGAAGAGTATTTGTTGCTTATTATTCCCAAAGCATACAAGGTAAAATTCCATTTTAAATATTGATTTATGCAACTCCATTCTGATTGCTGTGTCTGAATTATCGCTGCTTCCCTGGTCAGGAAACCTAGTTACCTGAATCAGAGCTGTGCAGAGAAGGGAAATCTCCATCTTGCAAGGACACAGCCACTGCTGCTGCCAATGCAGGTCAATCAAGTTATAATGGGCTCTAATTAGCACTCCACAAGCTGTTAAATTCTTTACCTGCAGCTGAACGACAGTTAAAAAGGTGTGAAATTTTTTCTCTCCTTTGAAAACATCACAGAGTTAATTTTTTTCTCTTCATCTCTTTCTTACATTTTAAAGTCCATAGAAAGAACCAAAGGAAAAAGAAAAGGTGATTGAGATTCAACAAGGTTGTTAGTATTTTTTAATCTTTTGGGATCCCAGGATACTTACTTGGCTCTTGTCCCTCAGTTTTCAGGTCTGTAAAATGGGATGGGAAAAAAAAATTCCTCTTGCAGAAGCATTTTGAGAAATAATTATTTAATGTTCATAACAATCTTTGAAGTTGAAGAAAATGATTCATGTGCTAAGTGTTATAATCACCAACCTAAGGCCAGGCAGAAATATCAGAAAAATTAAAGCTAACTCTAAGTGAAGAGAAAATTTGTTCTTGACGCATACAGTTTTATGTTTCTGGCACTAGTACACATTCTACAAAATTAGAGATTGAAAGCAAAATCATAAAGAGAAAATTTCTCATGCTGTCCCATCGTATGTGCATTCTAATCCTGTTCGAGTAGCATATGGCAATCAGGGCTTGAGTTGGAAGAGGGTTTCTCAGATGCAATTCATGGTTCCTTACTTATCAACATGGTAAAGTGAATTTAGTACATATGCAAGTGTTAGGCGTATTTGTGCATGAAAAATCACTTATAAAAGAAAGCAAAATGATCCACTAATCATATTTGTACTTGGTTCTCTTCACTTCACTTTTTTTGTCACATATTTATAATCACAGTTTTAGAAAATTTAAGTCATATTGCATTTCTTCTGGTCTCTTTCCACTTGGAAACACTTTCACATTAACATGGCTATCAAAAAGAATGTGAATGCCTATTGACTGTTTTACACTTTAGTCAATTATGTTTGGAGCTAGATTTAAAAAACAAAACAAAACAAAACAAAACAAAAAAAAACAATGTCCCAATTTTGATGGACCTCATATTTAATTAAGAGGTATTACAAATATAGCAAAGGATGGGCCCAGCTCAATAGGCTAATCCTCCGCCTGCAGCGCCTGCACACCGGGGTGCCGGATCCTGGTTGCCCCTCTTCCAGGCCAGCTCTCTGCTGTGGCCAGGGAGTGCAGTGGAGGATGGCCCAAGTGCTTGGGCCCTGCACCCGCATGGGAGACCAGGAGAAGCACCTGGCTCCTGGCTTCGGATCAGCGTGCTGCGCCAGCCGCAGTGGCCATTGTGGGGTGAACCAAAGGAAAAGGAAGACCTTTCTCTGTCTCTCTCTCTCACTGTCCACTCTGCCTGTCAATAAAATAAATAAATAGAATAAAATAAATAAACAAATATAGCAAAGGATGTCCAAACTTGTCAAATATCAAAAATAATTTGCATATTCTTTGAGTAATCATTTTAACCAGGAGAGGAGAAAAGAAGAAATTTTTTCTAGCTTAAGAAATAATTATCCTATGGATATATTTTAAATTTTGAGAGGGTTTTTTTTTTGTCATTCACGAAAAAGAAATTACTAAAGAAGAATAAAGAGTTGAAAACCCAACTGATGAAAAGAAAAGTTTGTAGACCTCGGTTATTCAGCAGGTTTTGTTTGCTGTGAATCTGACATGAGTTATCCTGGTGTTAAGGCATCAACTTCTACAGATTGGCAACTCTTACATATAAATATTCCCACCTAGACTTCTCTCTTGAATTTCAGACTATATTCAAATGCTTACTGGTCACCTTCAATTGATGTCTGGCAAGCACTTCAAATTCCACTTGTCTGAAACTAAATGCATTCAATTCTCTTTCTTCGGCTGTCTTACCTTTGTTAATGGTTCTGCTGTTAGCCTAGCACTGTGGTGTTAGGAATCTGAGCCTTAACTCCAGCTCCCTAACTATGCACATCTAATCCATCACCATGTCATAACTTCCTAAGTATTGCTCAAGTCCACCCACGTTTTTTTTCAGTTCCCTACCTACTTTATGTCTTGTCATTCTGGCTAAATAAGGCTGTTTCCTTTCAACTCTGTTCAGCAAAGACAATGAGAGAATCTTAGATAACTTCCAGAATCATTGGCCAGGTTGAGTAATGTCCTTTAGAGAGAACAGCAACACGGATTGAGTTTGCAGAAATGAACGGTGCCTCCGTTGACTGAGTGAGACTCAAAGCATTAGAGTTTTTTTGCCATTTATCTCAGGGATAAAATTCTACTCAGAGACCTCAGTTTGGGCATGTGCCCAACATTTGGCCAGGTCTGAGTGCAACAGTTTCAGGAGGATTATATGCTGAGGATATGAGCCTTCCTCCCCAAATCTTGTTCCCGATCCAAACTTTATCTCTCCCACTCGGTACACAGCCAGTGCGATCGTCCTGAAGCACAAATGTAAACAGAACTATGACTCCCCACTTAAAACCCTGCTACTGTTGCCTATTCATCCCAGGAGAAAAAGTCCTCACACCTTCAGGGGCTGGCTCCTCCCTAACTCTCCAGCTTCACTTTTTACCATTCTGAGTCTTTCTCACATACGCTCTTGGGTTTTTGTCAGACTGAAGTTCTTGGGAACTTCTTTCTTGGTTTTAAGTCTTTCAAAATAGACTCTGCCTGAAATACTTCCCTCTCTCTTTGTTCTTTTTATTTGCCCCATTTCAGTTTTCCTAGCATTATCCTGTATTAAGATTACTGGTATATTTTTGGTATTGCTACATAGATGCAGGTGGGTTAAATAGTGTCTCCCCAAAATTCTCCTCCAGTCAGAACCTCAAAATGACACCTTATTTGGAAATAGAGTCGAATTAAGTAGGAATCATGAGATAAGCTCATTCTGGATTTTGGGTGGGTTCTTTACCCCCTGAGTGGTGTCCCGATAAAAGAAATACAAACTGCTGCTACAAACCAAGGAATGCCTGGAGCCAGAAGACACTGGAAGGGAGGAAAAATCCACCGTAGAAGGCCTGTGTAGGGAGCATGGCTGTGCTGACACCTTGATCTTGGCTTTCGGCCCTCCGGAATGTTTCTGCTGTTTTACATGGCCATATTGGGGGCAATTTGTTATGACAGCTTCAGGAAACATACCCATCTGGATAATATATTATATAATTTCAGTGAAGATCTTTTTGTATCTTTTTGTATCCCTAGAGTTTGTGTAATATCTGTCACATAACAGGCTTTCAAGAAATATTGGTAGAATGAGTGAATTACGGCACATCTTCTTCTTCCCCAAGCCTCTATGACACAAGATCTTGACTATATCTCAAACCATCCAGCTCCCCACAGTGAGAATTATCAGCTCTAGACTTTAGTAATCCACAGATGTTGTAGATTATTTATTAAACTCTCTTGAAATTGTACCCCAGCATTATTGAAGCTAAAGTACATGGTGGAGGGGGGGAAATTCTAAAAGGAATTTGCATTTTATCTTCAAAAAAAAAAAAAGACATAAGCTAAAGAATAAATCTCATGGGGCTGGCGCCATGGCTTACTTGGTTAATCCTTTGCCTGCGGCGCTGGCATCCCAACTGGGCTCCGGGTTCTAGTCCCAGTTCTCTTCTTCCAGTCCAGCTCTCTGCTGTGGCCCAGGAAGGCAGTGGAGGATGACCCAGGTGCTTGGGCCTCTGCACCCGCGTGGGAGAACAGGAGGAAGCACCCGGCTCCTGGCTTCGGATCAGCATAGCTCCAACCATGGCGGCCATTTGGAGGGGATGAACCAACCGAAGGAAGACCTTTCTCTCTGTCTCTCTCTCTCTCTCACTGTCTAACTCTATCTGTCAAATAAAAAAAAAAAGAATAAATCTCATGTAGAATTTCACACCTCAGTTGAAAACACAGACAGTATTGTCTTAGCCAAAGGAAATAACCTTGGACTTTTGAAATGAAGTCAACTTTTGTAGATTCTATAGATTGCATTGTTACCAGAGAAGCAAAGGGTCCTTGTCTTTGTGCAAGAAAGAATTCAGGCATGAGATAGAGAGCAGGGGAAAGCAACACAGCAAGGTTTATCAGGGTAGGGACATCCGTAAGAACAGATGGACACCTCTCCAGACAGGACCTGAGAGAGAGTGTGTAGTTCACATTTAGGCTCTCCTTCTTCTCCTCCCGAACAAAAGGACTTGTTGAATGTAAATACAAAAAATTCCTTTCTGAGCCCCCCCCCCCCCGCCCCCGCCAAGTTATCAGACAGGGGAAGCCTGGCTGGTGTGGCCCCATCTTAGAGGGAGGATGTTTATCAAGCCAGGTAGAAGGGGCGGGACCTCCTGGAAGGTCATCAGGATCTGGGTGGGGCTTTGAAGTGCAGATACTGGGCTGTACCTGGAAGGTTATCAGATAGAAGGGGCAGGACTCCCTGGAAGGTCTTCAGGTCCGGGCGGGACCTTGAAGTGTAAGATGCTGGGCTTCTGGAGCTTCCGCAGTGGGTGCTGGTCTTCAGGCCTTTCTCATACACACATATATGCTCAATTTCTGACTTCTTACCTAACAGTATGACCTTGTCTGGCTCAGTCGTTTGTACATATATCATTTAGTTAATAAGTTTAAGATTTTACCAAGCAGACACAAGTATCTCAAATTTCAGAATATCATCTTCTGAGTAAAAGACTAGTAATTTGATTAACTGAAAACTTGAAATAGCAAGCAGTGTCAATTTAGTCTTGAGCACAAAGGCGAATAACTGATTATAGATTCTGCCCTGAAACTAGAGCTTCTATTTTGAATGTTACTTTGCAGAACATTAGCAATATTGGTTGAATCAATTTGTCTTCAACACTCATATACTAAATAGATGCCAGTTCATTTTGAAGCTACCATCACATAAGCAAACCAACATGTCGAAGATTTGCAAGTGGGTGCAGACTTCCTTATTTTCATGGGCCGTGCTTGCACTTATACACACTTGCGTGCACACAAATATGCTAAATGCCATAATAAGGAATTTCACTCTACGCACATCAGTAAGAATTAAGGAAGGAGCTGCACTTCCAGGGTTATTAAGAGCTCTTTCTTACCAGCCCCATCAGTCATTGTCCAATCTCACAAATGGAATAAGAAAACCTTGTGAAGGCATTAGCACTCAACCCGAAGAGCTATATACTATCTGTCTTAATATTCCAATTTTGAAGACTTCTTAGGTGACATATTTTAAGATTGCCTTGCATTCAGAGCTTACATGGAAGCCTTCTAGTACTTCCTAGCAAAAATTATATCACTTATTATTGTACGCAAAGAAAGGCTGAAAATTTCCTAAGTAAGCACTTTAAAATGCAGGCTGTAAGATGTAGGTAATGAAGTCTTGCTAATTGGGTAAAGGTGATTTATAAATTCTGTACATGAACAATATACCTACATCCAAAAATGCAAAATGTTAAGTTTTCTGAAACCAAAACTATAATATAATTACAAAAAATAAAATAAAATTTTGGGTGTAAAAATATTAAAATATTTGTCATATTCTGAAAAATAAATATCTCTTGTCATTTAGTTATTTTTAAAGAAAATTTTAAGAGACTCAATATGTGTTAGTGATGACTGAAGGAAAGCAGACTGACCTAGAAAGTTGATAGAATGCATTCCAAAGGAATAATGTATCCTATTTACCCAGCTAATGGGACAAGCAAGTTATTATGTATGGGGCAACAATATTCTGTGTATGCACAAGGGAACTTTATACACAGATTCCTGGGAGAAGATCAGAATCATGTAGTTTACAGGGGAAGTAGGCATGTCATCATTTCTTCTGATTCTCTCTTAAGCAGTGAAGGTAGCTTACTCTTCAATTTCCTTAGAATGTCAGAGGATGTTTCTGGGCCCATCAGACAAATGAACTTAAAAAATAGAGTTAAGACAAAAAACAAAGTGGTCTTTGAAGTTAATCTATTTTGGGATACTTGTCCAAGGACGTTACCCTGGTTGATTGGGGTATATATGCTAGATAACACCTGGGCACTCTCTCGGGTTTTGCTAGGCTCTATTCTCAGGACAGCCCTTTGCCTTGCCATTTTGGCTGGCTCCTCAGGTCCTCTCTATGCTCCACTGCTCCTCTGTTCTTTTACTTTGAACAACATACCATTTTTCTTAGCATATGACCCCAGTCCCCATTATGTTTACTATTTTATATACAATCCCTATAGTCAGTGTCTTCAGTAGTTTTACCAGAGGGAAATTTCCAGATAATGCAGGTGAGTTTTTATTATTGTCATGCACAACAATCCACATGTGAGAATATAATTTTGATGAAAATTTTGGTTTAAAGTCAATATAAGGTGTTCTGGTTCTAATTGAAGGTTGGCATTTTGTTGAGGGACACAATTTTTCCACGGTCACTAGTAGAAATGTTTCAAAGGAGATCTGATTAGTTCAACTAAGCCTTCAGATTGTGTTATCTGAGCCAGGTTTCTATCCGTAGTCCAGTGAGCCATGGTAGGCGAATGATCAGGCAAGATCATTTGATCAGAAATAGAAAGCTTGTAGAAACCAATTTTGAGACAAAATCTTTTATTTGATTAAATGGGTAGAGAAACAGTGACTTCCACTAGGATTAAACCATCTGTCTGACCCCATATTTCGTGCTCACCCCATTGTATCATGTTGGTTTTTCTTGGCTGACTATTCTTTGTCTAACATGTATGGTGATTGCATTGCCTTTTATGGTTTTCACTAACACCTACACCTAGTTCTGTATCTCCATCTCATACCCCTTTCCTAAAGCACAAACTTGAAAATCCAAGTATCTAATGAATATAGTCATTAGAATATCCCAGAATATGTTCTCCCTGATCGGTGACGACTGACTGAACACCAAGAGGGAAACCTGTTGGAGTGAGGTGGACACTATGGGAAACGGTGGCTTGATCAGCATAGCCCTGACTGTTAATGAACAACTTAATACATTATCCCTCTTAGTAGTTTTTTTTATCTGTTCTACTTAATATGACTGGTTTAGTTCTGTAATTGATGCACAGTTATTCTTAAGTGTTGAAAATTAACTGAAATGTGATCCCTGTTGAACATGGGAGTGGGAATGGGAGAGGGAAGAGAGGTATAATTTGGGACATGCTCAGGCTGACTTGCCCCAAGTGGTCGAGTTGGAAGCATACCAGGGGATTCCAATTCAATCCCATCGAGGTGGCATGTACCAATGCCATCTCACTGTTCCAGGTGATCAATTTCAGTTCACAGTTGGTCATGGTGGAGGGACTGGGAGTCAAAGGGAGCACATAGACAAGTCTAGTACCTGCTAACGCTAACCGATGGAGTAAATAAAGGGGAAAGTGATCCAACATGGGAAGTGAGATACTCAGCAGACTCATAGAATGGCAGATGTCCTAAATAGCACTCTGGCCTCAGAATCAGCCCTAAAGGCATTCGGAGCTGGCTGAAAAGCTCATGAGAGTATTTCAGGCATGGAAAGCCAAGACACTCTGGCAAAAGATCTCTGTGAGTGAGATCCCAGTGGAAAGAACAGGTCTTCAAAGAAGGAGGTACCTTTCTCTGAAGGGAGGAGAGAACCTCCACTTTGACTATGATCTTGTCTAAACAAGATAAGAGTCGGAGAACTCAGAGGGCTTCCATAGCCTTGGAAACTCATGACTGGAGCATAGGGAGATTACTGATGCCATAGACAGGAGTGTCAATTGGTAAAGTCAACAACAGGAGTCACTGTGCACTTACTCCTCATGTAGGATCTCTATCCTTAATGTGCTGTACATTGAGATTTAATGCTATAACGAGTACTCAAACAATATATTTCACTTTGTGTTTCTATGGGGGTGCAAACTGTTGAAATCCTTACTTAATGCATACTAAACTGATCCTCTGTAAAAAAAAAAAAAAAAAAGAAATTATCAATTTCCAACTTGACTCTCACTGGGATTAAACATGACAATAGGTCTGCTCTGATTTCATCATCATTTAAAAAAAATCATCTATTATTTTTCACTTTATGTTTCTGTGTGGGAGCAAACTGTTGAAATTCATACTTAATGTATACTAAGCTAATCTTCTGTATATTAAGATAATCGAAAATGAATCTTGATGTGAATGGAAGGGAGAGGGAGTGGGAAAGGGGAGGGTTGTGGGTGGGAAGGACGGTATGGGGGGAAGCCATTGTAATCCATAAGTCGTACTTTGGAAATTTATATTCATTAAATAAAAGTTTAAAAAAAATAAAAAAAAATAAAAAAAAAAAAAGAAAAAAAAGAAAAAAAAAGAATATCCCAGAAATACATTGAATTAAACACACATTTACCTTAATGAATTACTCTAAGGATTAGAAGTAATGCATTTAAAGCATTGAGAACATTGTTTGGAATGAAGTGGATGTTGCTTAAATGGGAATACTTGTTTTTACTGCTTCCATCACACCATCTACCAAATATAATTTTCTTGTAATGATTTCATCAGGTAACTTATTGCTATTCACTATTGCCCAACCAGAACTGAAAAGTCATGCCAAGTTCTTTTCTCTCTGTTCTCCCATACATCATATCAAGTTTGTTTACCAAATATTTCTTGGATGTTTATGTTCCTAACAATTTTGCCAGGTCTGCCATTCCAAAAATACAAAGAGAGAATAAGCATTTCTGAGAAGGAAACATCAATGACTGCAAATAACAATGCCATTGACAGCTATTAGGTAGCTGAACATCAACCTACGTGTGATGGCGGAGTGAAGGCAATGGGAGTGTTAACAAATACTGTAACATTTTTAAAAGGAGGTCATTACTTAGGAACTCTGAGTTTCATTTCCTTATTATAATTTTTACTTTAGTATCATCAACACCATCCTACTTCATCCCTAGAATTACGCTGACTCCCTTTAATTGCCAGAGCAGGTGTGATACTCTGGCATTTCATGAGGAACTTAACCATATACTAAATAGGAACAAAAGGAAAATGATTAGAGAAAACGCAAACATCATCATCACAATTACTTTTCCAAATTACAGGGTTTTGATGGCCCAATTATTAAATTTAGGACCCAAAATACCGGTATAGCTTGCTTTCTTTCCCAACATCAGCCTGTCTCCTCTTGGGAAATGCAAGCTTATCATTCACCTGCCTAGGATCAGTTTCCCAGATACATTGAGTACGTTTTTCCCCCTGATGTCAGGCAGAAATCCAAATTTGGGGAACACTACTTTCAGTCTCTCTATTCCTTTTCAATTTCTGATTCATAGTGCCCCACTCTTCCCAAGATAATTAGCAAGAAGATTCCTAGGACAGATGCCAAAATGGTCTTATACTTTCTAACCTACAAGGATTTTTGAGTTCTCTCATTCTGTGTACAGATACTTCGGTATCTGCCTATTTTGAAATTTGAATATTTCACTGACATAATGTGGTAATATTCATAGAACTTAATTAAGCAAAAAAAAAAAAAAAACACACACACTGATAATCTGTCTTCACAAACACCCCAAGAACATGCTGTTGGATCACTTCCATGAAATCATTCTGCAACAAAGTGTATGTTACTGTTGAATGCAACTTTATTTATTTATTTTTTATTTTTTGACAGGCAGAGTGGACAGTGAGAGAGAGAGACAGAGAGAAAGGTCTTCCTTTTCCATTGGTTCACCCTCCAATGGCCGCCACGGCTGGCGCACTGCGCTGATCCGAAGCCAGGAGCCAGGTGCTTCTCCTGGTCTCCCATGGGGTGCAGGGCCCAAGCACTTGGGCCATCCTCCACTGCACTCCCTGGCCACAGCAGAGAGCTGGACTGGAAGAGGGGCAACCAGGACAGAACCAGTGACCCGATCAGGACTAGAACCCGGTGTGCTGGCGCCGCAAGGCGGAGGATTAGCCTAGTGAGCCGCGGCGCCGGCTAAATGCAACTTTAAAAACTAGTTGGTTCAATACATTTATCCTGAAATGAGAGTTCTTGAATCTGAGAAGCTAGGCTAGTTCACCTCGCCCCTAGCCTTTGTATCCTTACCAACCTGTTCTTGCAACCAGCAAAGAGCTGTGCACAGCCTGAATTTGTTGAAATCTACATCTCAGGGTCTTGCAACTAATTTCCTTTAATCTGCTCCAGTTTTATAAAGCTATCTCTAAACAGATTCTTATATCTAAAAACTTTGTGTAGCATTATTCCATTGTAATTTACTTCTTGGACTTCTAACTCTAACATGACCTTTTTAATTTCACTTAGGTGTGGCTTATAGCTTAGCCCTGGCCACCGTCCTGACACTGCACCGGGAGTAAATCCAATTCTTTGGGCTACCTTCACTGACATACTAGTCAAGTGTTCCTGGCACACCCCTTAGTCGAATCCAGTGCTGACTAGAGAATTTAAGAAGGTATTCATCAAATTGTTTAAACCAATTTTTGTCTGTGAGTGAAAATGAAGACATTCGGATACATTGAATGAAACTTTATATCTATGTTTGAATACACAGTTATCCTTAAACAGACATGATATTGCAGAACAATTAAGAATTCACATTTGGATAACCAGGCTACAGATCTAGATTTCATTAATTATCAGCTATGTGGTCTTAGATTGGTTACTTTACCTCAAATGTGCCTCTTTCATTAAATAGGGATGATAAAAATAGTATCTAAATCATAGGGTTTGGAGGGTTCACAGGAAAATTATTTAAAACATTGCCTGATATGCTTGAATATATTGAATATTCTTGAAACATATTTGAATATTTTGAATATCAAAGAAATATAATTTATAAACTCATTGTGTTTGTACCTCCTTCTTTATCTTTACCAACCTTCTGGAGTTTGTGCCTCTTATATCTCAGAAATTTCATATATAATTTGTTTCCTAAAAAGAACTTTTTAGAATTTTCCTTGTTGAAGGCTAATTGTGGTATGCATTCTCATTTTTTGTTTTTCTTGAAAACATTTTCATTTTGTCCGCTCATTTAAAATATAATTTCACTTTAAATAGGTTACTATATTGACATATACTTTATCATTTGGAAATGCTATTTCAGTCTTCTCAAGATATTATGAAGAGCTTCTTGCTTTGAAAGCCCATATTTTTTCCTTTAAAGAGCCATTTTTTGTGTGTGCTGTATCCAGATGTGTTTTTTATTTACCTAAAGACTTGTTGAACTTCTTGAATCTTTATCACTTGTAGAAAGTTCTCATCCATTATTTCTTCATTACTTTTCTGCTATTCGTTCTCTCTCTCTCTCTTTCTCTCTCTTCCCCCCCCCTCTCTTTCACTTTAACTGTCTATCTCTCTCTCTCTCTCTCTGTCATCCTGTTGGAAATCTAATTAGATTCTGTCTTACCTGAAACTGAATAATTTATAAAGAACAAAAATTCATTGCCTCAAAGTTCTGGAGGCTGAGAAGTCTGATAGGATGGCGCAAACTCTGGCCAGGGCCTTCTTGATGTATCATAGCATATTGGGAATTTCCACCCAATGGAAAGTCAAAGAGAGGGTAAGAACAAAAAAAAAGACCAAACTATCTCTTTATAAGGAAACTAATTTTGTGATACTGGTGCTCATCTACTCATGAAGACAGTCTCATAGTTCTTAATCACATCTTAAATGTCCTATCTCTCAATAGCAGTTAAATTTCAACAGGAATTTGGGAAAGGACAAACTTTCAAATCATAGGAAATACATGGTAAACCTTTCGCTTGATCATTCTTACCATTCAATCTCTCTTTGTTTCTGGGTCTGCTACATTCTGGATAATTTCCTTCAACTGCCTTCCATTGCACCACATTTCCTCTTTTTTTGTGTCTAAACTTCTATTAATCTTAACCATTGAGTTTTTAGTTTAAATTATGTATATTTTGGCCTGGGCCGTGGTTCAGTAGGCTAATCCTCCGCCTGCGGTGCCGGCACCCCGGGTTCTAGTCCTCGTCGGGGCACCGGATTCTGTCCCGGTTGCCCCTCTTCCAGGCCAGCTCTCTGCTGTGGCCAGGGAGTGCAGTGGAGGATGGCCCAAGTGCTTGGGCCCTGCACCCCATGGGAGACCAGGAGAAGCACCTGGCTCCTGGCTTCGGATCAGCGCGATGCACCGGCCGTGGCAGCCATTGGAGGGTGAACCAACGGCAAAGGAAGACCTTTCTCTCTGTCTCTCTCTCTCACTGTCCACTCTGCCTGTCAAAAAAAAAAAATAAATAAAAATAAATTATGTATATTTTACTTCTATGAGTTCTATATGCTTCTTTTTGAAATTTGCTAGTTCAAGGTTGTTGTTTATGGCTCTCAGTAGATATTTGGGTATTTTATTTTTCAAATATAATAAGCATAATTATTACCATGTATAATATAGAATCTTCCTGGGATCCACACTGTTATGTTTATTTACTTGTGATATTCTTAATTTCAGTATCATACTTCCTGACTTAGCTTCTCTTTTATAGGGAGCTATTTTTATTGAAAAGTTGTTGAGGAAATCCCATGGCAACTTAAATAAAGATTTATTTCTCTATGGATAATAGATTGCTTTTTTTTCTCAGGCACCCACAAATATCACCAACCAGGAATAAAATATATAAAATTCACTTTTGAATTTCTGAGACCTCGTAAATATGTGGTGGCTTTAAACTTCAAAAGCCTTTGAGAGCTGGTTTGTGATTATAAATTCCGAGGAATGGATTCTTGATTCTTTTCTGTAGTCTTACTCTGCTTAGCTACAAAGTAATTTTCCTTGATATCTGTTGGGAAGAGGGGGGTTATTTTCAGTTTAAGCTGTCTCCTGAAGGCATAGTAAGTTAAGATTCCAATATGGTCATGGTCTCCTATTAGAGCACTGTGTTAGGAAAGCCTAGGATTCTAATTTTTCACCTACACACAAGACTGTGAAAATCAGTTTATGATTCTTTTTAGATGAATGACCCTACAGAAAAAGGAAAGTGAATGATGAGGACAATGAAGATGATGGTGGTGGTGGGGGTGATGGTCGCAGTGGTGATGATGATGTGTGGAGGAAGGGCTTCAGGTTTAACTCTCTGGATCTCCTGTTTTCACTTATTTGGGTTTCAATAATGCCTTACAATTTTGTCCAACTTTTCAATGCCTAGAAGAAACTTTAAAATATATATTGTCCAGGCATTTTTATCTTTCACCACAAAACAGAGTTGGTATCACTCAGGAGGGAGAATCTCAGAATATCAAATTATAGGACACATTAGTCATACCAAGGACTACTGGCAAAAATCAGATATCCCCAAGAATTTATTGTATTTTTGAATTTTTCACTTTAATTTCTGCAGGGTCTAGCTCACTGTGAGCTTTAACAAATATTTGTTGGCCAAAATTGTTTACTGATTTATATATATACTCAGTGGAAGTTAAATTATATTGCTATCTTAGGGGGCCCATAATTTTAGAAGCATGGTCTTGGAGAAGTGACTGAATAGAAGCAAAGTAAGACATTTAACTAACTAAACACTGAAAAATGTAGGTGCCTCCTACCAGTAGATTTAAAATAAAGACACATACAAACCATTAAAATGACTCAGAAAACTTCTCTAATGCATGTAAAAAGAGAAGTGAAAGAAAAAAAGTTGAACTTTTTTCTGATGTTTTTTCCTTAGATTTTTTTCTGGTGAGCGATGCTATATAATCATGTGTTCATGTTGTGTGCTCAGTCTGAGGCTTCTACAGTTAATCATTCCTAAAATTATTTGTCCACATGAAGAGTTATCCCCCTGGTGTCTTCAGCCTTTACCATTTGACCTTGGCTTCACCACCATTGTAGGCGGTCTGTTCAATAGATCCTATCTATATCTGATGTTTCTAACTGCTTCCCGATGTTTGATCCCGGTCATTTAAGCACAATGTTTTGCTTCTCACATTACCTTGACTTCATGTTTTTCCTTTTTAGAATGAAGAGGCTAAATTTGGTAATCTACAACAAATCAGAGCAATGTCTTTGTGAAGTTAATACATTGCTATTGCCTACTGATTAAGACATTTCATAGAATGAAGTTGCCAACATGACGATGCTAGCTGGATATTTAAGGAGTTATTGACTTCTGAGCTTCTGTTACCACATTAAGATGAAAATTGAATTTGGCATCTGTTGCTTTTGCTTGCTCAGCCTTCCTCAAATCCTTGTGGTAGCAGTGGGACTGTCAAATTCAGTCTTTCCTTCTCTGTCTCTGTTAAGGGATAAGCCAATCAAACTCTCCTTCCGAAGGATTAGAATATCTAATGAAGTAAAAAATGACGAAATGCCTTCCTTTACCAGTTTGTAAAAGAAACTATCCAGAGTCCTTATTGGGATCCCTATAGCTGCTTCTCTAATTCCTTTCAATAGCAGTTTCAGTTGACTTTTCCTTTGAATACACAAGAACCTAGTATCCTTTCAATGAAGTCCTTCCTGTTGCATGAAATCAAAAAATTCTAACTGAAACAAAACTTTTTTCATTAATATTTACCATTGACAGATCGCCTTCAAGTTTCAGAGCTGCACTTAATCTCGAAATGCCAATAGGAATCGAGAAAAATGTCACATTCAGGACAAGTCAATATGTATATTGACAAGGAAGACTGTAGCTATCTCAGGAGTCAAGAAGTTTCGAGATCACTTTTACTCATTGTCTGTGTAATTTAACATGGACAATAATCAGCAGTCTCTTTGTCAATCTTCTATAGATAATGTTATATTCCCAATTACATAATCTCCTATGCAATGATGGATTTACCAAGATATGGTGTACTGTAACTTTTGTTTTTAATGCTTTGGAAATTCCTATACTAACCACACTATACCAAATTATATTATTTATTTTCTTTTCTTTTTTTTAAAGATTTTATTTATTTTGATTGAAAGTCAGAGTTACACACAGAGAGAGGCAGAGAGAGAGAGAAAAAGAGAGAGGTCTTCCATCTCTGGTTCACTTCCCAGATGGCCTCAATGGCCAGAGCTGCACTGATCTGAAGCCAGGAGCCAGGAGCTTCTTCCTGGTCTCCCACGCGGGTGCACAGGCCCAAGCACTTGGACCATCTTCTACTGCCAAAGCAGAGAGCTGGATTGGAAGTGGAGCAGCCGGGTCTCAAACTGGCGCCCATATGGGATGCCGGCATGGCAGGTGGCGGCTTTACCTGCTGCACCACAGTGCCGGCCCTGATATTATTTAATTATTATAAGCATAGAAACAATAGAACTAATCACAACGGAAAAGATCAACATGTGTAACTACGTTAAAATGTTAGAACTCCGAACATCCTACAAAGCTCAAATCTTTGATTTAGCAATTCTTGTCTTAGCTATCTAATCTTGGTCATACTTGCAAATATGAAAATTCATTGAATTATCAGGCAGAGTTTACAAACAACCTAAATATTCAGTAATAAGGAGGGTGGTGTAGTCATCCAACAGAATAATTTACGGTCACTCAAAACGCTCATATTCTGGCATAGAAAGTTAAGGAGCACCTGTAATTCACATCGTAATCTCATTACTTTCTTGAAAGTCCTTAAGCAGGTGACATGACCAATCAGTGCCTTGTTGCCTTCATTTGAAAAAGGGTAGATAACAATAACGTATACACTATTATGGGATTTAGATGTGTTGCTATATGCAAAATTTTTACTATAGTGCCCAAAAAAAGTGTTAAGGAAAGTACAGGTCATATAAGTTATGTTATCATAACTATTTTGAAAAGAAATAGAGTACAGTTGATACCTGAGAGATACTCATCAAGGTTTACCAATTGTTCAATGCTGCCATTTGTTTTCATTTTGTTTATTTTAAAAAATGCATTTTATATGAAAAATCTTTCAAAGATTTCTTTCAGTTAGTATTCATATCATGTCGTATGATTAACTTCACATGTGACTTCAATTAGGAAAAAAACATAATTGAAGCTATCCCAAAACTTTTCTTCCCAAATAAAATTTTTATGGGAAAATCACAATATTTTTATCCCAAAAGTAATTATGTCCTTTTCTCTACATTATACTCAGATCATACTCTTGTACATAGGTATTGGTTAAAATCAAAGTTTACTAACTTCCTATTAATTTTAGCATAGAGAACATGCTAAATGAGTACAGTGCATGCCAGGCGACTCAGAATAACCTAATGAGGATAACACTTTCTTGGGAAGAGACCAATCATCTTTGGTCAAGATCCATGTTAATTTTGAGAAGCTTTTAGGGGAAAGATTTTCTGATTTGTGAAACACTTCAAAAGAGCTTAAAGTGCTCCCAGGTCTATTGGAAACCTCATTTGCAATGATCAGATCTGTGTACCAGCTATCCCATGATTTCTGATAATGGGTTTTGCATTAATTTCTGTTGTTTCAGGAATTTATGTAGATAAACCTCTAAGCTTGTCAGTCTTATCACCCTAAGATGGTTAGAGGGTTAGAGACAGACTAATTGAGATGCCTTAAGACAGGCTGTGGAAGAAGAAAGTCCTGCCCAACTTAACCAGTAAAACATAGCCGTCACTTCCTAAATGCTTAGAAAGGATCTGGTATCTTACCTTACATGACTGGTTTGAAGTTAAAGGCCCTATTGGAGCTGCACTAATTTTCTTTGTTTTTATCTGTTTCCTCCCAAGAATACCAAGAAGAAAGGCACAGAAGGTGTTTTTATCAAAGTGTGTTGGTTCCTTCCCTGCTATCTCTTTTCACAAAGCAACATCAATAAACAGAGATAACAATCAGGGAGCAGAGGACCTTCTACTGCAATTCTTGGCTCAAGGGCAGAGTTTTCCACAGATCAAAGGGGCTATTGGAGGCCTGTCTGGGAGGCAGACGGTGCTAACCAACAGGCTGCTGTGATATCGTCCCAGGGACGGGACAATACAACTCTCCATCCTCACAATGTGCACTGAAACCCAGACTCCTTAGCTGACATGGCCTTCCTTTTCTCCAAGTGCCCCCACATTGTGTGTGAGTGTGCCCTACTGGGCAGTCCCTTCCGGAGGGTGATGACTGGAGAGTTAAGTTTGCATTACAGCTCCTTTCTTTCTGGTTTTACCTCACCAGTATTCCTAAAGGAATCTTTCTCTTCACCACAGAATCCTATTCCCATCACGCTGATAGACATTTTCTAAACACAGACCCAGCTCCTAAATATCAGCTGCTGCTCTTGATGCCCAAAATTAGCATTGGCTTACCAAGCACCTTTCCTGGACCATGTTTCATCATTTGCATTGTTTACATGACCAAAGCTTGTAATGCTAGCCCCATTGAATATCTTCTTTTCTACCAAACCAGACCTCATTTTTCAGCCTCCTAATTTGGGTCATTCACTGCCTTTGCCTTTCTCTCCTATCAAGCTGATCACAATAACATCATAGCTCTTCCTTGGCCACTTGCAACCAACTAAACTTCAAACCATGAAGCTTGAATTTCCTACAATGACACATGTAAAACAGAATTTTGCAATAAATTTAAGGAAATGGAACTTAATGTATCTTAATAGCTTCTCTTGAATCTATACCTTCAATTGTTAATAAGCCACATCATTAAGGGAATTATCTCAATGATTAATTATGTATCTTCTAACTCAATTTTAATTTGTGAAGATCCATAAATAAGAATCTTCTTAAAATGCATAACAGCTTCTAAAGTAGTCATGTATTTCTTTCAAATCAAAAGAAAAGGATTATTATTGAAATATGTGCATGTAATTTAGATCACATACATCTTAGCAAATTAACTATATTCATTATAGGAAATACTGAGTTATTTTATATCCTTCAGTAGGAATTTTGTTAATTGATCTCTACTTAAGTCATTTTCAAGCAACAGAATTAATGCTGCCTAATTTAAAAAGAAAAGCAATTTATTGAAAGGATATCAAATAAAAACCTGAGGAGTCAGGCTCTGCAAATATGCAGAGAAAAAGGAAGCTTGACAAGCAGTCAACCAAACCAGGAAACTTTAGTCATTTGGAACTCTGAGCATTTTGCTTCTGACCATCCATAGAGACACTGATGCTTACGCCACATGTCTGTTCTGTTCCCACGCTCTCAGTACCATAGTCTTCATTGTAAGTAATTTTTCAGCTACCTTCAGAATTACTGTCATTCCCTTGAAAGTCAAGTCCTGAGAAATAGAGATTTATTATTTGACTCTGGGTCACTTTTGCTGCCGGCTCCAGGTAGATAGAGACTGGAGCATCCTTTTCGGCTTTCATAGGGAGAAGTAAAAGGAAGGATCTTGACTTTTACTTAGACACACAGGAGTTTCCCCCAACTAGGAAACACAGTTGGATGTTGGGCCACAAGCAACATGGATGTCTACCCAACTAATTCTACTTAGTCATGCCATTCTTTTTCCTTCAAACTAAATTTTCTCACTTTATATTCATGGGTTTTTATTTTTTAATAATTATAAAAATTCATATATCTCCTTACTGAACCTCTAGATAGAGAAGAAGCAAGTTTACATACATATGTGTACATATTAAAAAGGAAATTTAGGGTATAAATGAGTTTGCTAATTTATTTCAAGGGTAATCTAAAGAAGAAAATAAGAGAAGAATTCTTCTGTGAATGGTTATAAGTCATTCAGACCACACTTCCTTAGATTCATCCAGAAAAAAATCATTTTAAAAATTTATTGATAGCATCAAAGAAAATTTAAGACAGCAAGGAAAAAAATGAGAGGCAATGGAAGGACAGCAACCTGAGGGAAGGAATGACACTGGCATTTAGGGTCACATTTATTCTGTGATTATTCGGTTAATCAGAAGGGGCTCACTTGAGGCTAAGAAGGCGAGCAGTCATTTTGAAAGTTTGGGGGATAAGGAACAAGGATGGCAGTCTGGAGCCTGGTTCCTGGCTTTGTCCTTCTCCAGACCTAGTCATGTGGTTATTTGGGGAGTAAACCAAAGGATGGAAGATACTCTCTTTCTCTCTCTCACACACACACATGCTCTTTGTCTCTCTCTCTGATCCTCTGCCTTTTAAATAAATAAATAAACAAATCTTAAAAACAGAAAACAGCCAGATAAACCTCCACCATATTGCATTAGGAATTCTAAAAGTCTACTTCCTAGTAGAAACAATTATCCAAAAAGAGGGTATGGTCCAACCTCAGATTATTTCAATCCAAGAAAGTGGTCTAAAATGATTTAGAGAGTTAGTTGTCAATTTCTGTAACTGAATTAAACACAAATGCTCTCTGGAGAATTCTCCAAGACTCCAGAATATTGCTTTTTTTAAAGATTTATTTTATTTTATTTAAAAGGCAGAGTTCAGAGAGAGAGAGGAAGGTCTTCCATATGCTGGTTCATTCCCCCAAACAGCTGCAACGGCCATTGCTGAACCAGGCCAAAGACAGGAGCTAGGAACTTTGTCCAGATCTCAATGTGGGTGCAGGGGCCCAAGTACTTGGACCACCAACCACTTCTTTCCCAGGCCATTAGCAGGGAGCTTGATTGGGAGTGGAGCAGCTGGAACTTGAATCATATGAGATGCTGGCACTGCAGGAAGTGGTTTAACTCACTACTCCACAACACTAGTACCCAGAATATTTTTATGTGTAATTTTTATTTTGTTTAATTTTATTTATTTATTTGAGAGGCAGAGTTACAGAGAGAGGGAGCGACAAAAAGAAAGTTTTTCCATCCACTGGTTCACTCTCCAAATGGCCACAACACCGGAGCTGGACCAATCCAAAGCCAAGAACCAGGAGCATCTTTTGGGTCTTCCACATGAATGCAAGAGCCTAAGTGGATCAGAGGATCTCCAATTAGACTCACAGCAGACTTCTCATCAGAAACACTACAAGCTAGAAGGGAATGGTGAGATATAGCCCAGGTACTAAGAGAGAAAAACTGCCAGCCCAGAATATTATATCCTGCAAAGCTCTCATTTGTGAATGAAGGTGAAATAAAGACCTTTCACAGCAAACAGAAATTGAAAGAATTTGTCGCCACTCGTCCAGCCCTGCAAAAGATGCTTAAAGATGTGTTACACACAGAAACACAGAAACACGCTCATCAATATGAAAGAAGGTAAAGGAAGGAAACCTCACAGCAAAAGATCACAGGAAGTTCAAAGCATATATTAGAAAATATCTTTGGCAAATGGCAGGGCAAAGTTACTGCCTATCGATAGTCACATTGAACGTTAATGGCCTGAACTGTCCAGTTAAAAGACACCGATTGGCTGATTGGGTTAAGGAACACAACCCATCTATTTTGCTGCCTACAAGAAACACATCTTTCCAACAAAGATGCATACAGACTGAAAGTGAAAGGCTGGAAAAAGATATACCATGCCAACAGAAATGAAAAAAGAGCGGGCATAGCCATCTTAATATTGGACAACATAAACTTTAACACAAGAACTGTTAAGAGAGACAAAGAGGGACACTATATAATGACAAAGGGATCAATTCAACAGGAAGATATAATGATTATCAATGTATATGCACCTAATTACAGGGCACCAGTTTATTTAAAAGATTTGTTAAGGGATTTAAAGGGAGACTTAGACTCCAATACAATAGTACTGTGGGACTTCAATACTCCACTCTTAGAAATAGATAGATTAACAGGACAGAAGATCAACAAGGAGACAGTAGATTTAAATGACACTATAGCCCAAATGTATCTAACAGATATCTACAGAACTTTTCATCCTACACATAAAGAATTTACATTCTTAGCAGTACATGGAACCTTCTCTAGGATTGACCACATACTAGGCCATAAAGCAAGTCTCAGCAAATTCAAAAGAATTAGAATCATACCATGCAGCTTCTCAGACCATAAAGGAATGAAGTTGGAAATTCACAACTCAGGAATCCCTAGAGCATATGCAAACACATGGAGATTGAACAACATGCTCCTGAATGAAAATGGGTCATAGAAGAAATCAAAAGAGAAATCAAAAACTTTCTGGAAGTAAATGAGGATAACAGCGCAACATACCAAAATTTATGGGATACAGCAAAAGCAGTGTTAAGGGGAAAGTTTATATCAATAGGTGCCTACATCAAGAAATTGGAAAGGCATCAAATAAATGAGCTTTCAATTCATCTCAAGGATCTAGAAAACCTGCAGCAAACCAGACTGAAATCTAGTGGAAGAGAAATCATTAAAATCAGAGAAGAAATCAACAGGATTGAATCCAAAAAAATTACAAAAAATCAGCCAAACGAGGAGCTGGTTTTTTGAAAAAATAAACAAAATTGACACCCCATTGGCCCAACTAACTAAAAAAAGAGGAGAAAAGACCCAAATCAATAAAATCAGAGATGAAAAAGGAAATGTAACAACAGACACCACAGAAATAAAAAGAATCATCAGAAATTACTACAAGGAGTTGTATGCCAGAAATAAGAAATTTTAAAAATTATTTTATATGTTCTTTAAGGATTGAAGTAATCAAAGACAAATCACCATCTTTTCCATTTACAATGAAATAAAGATATGATTGAGAATTTTGTCAGGTATCTGGAAACAAAACAATAAGGAAGGTCTAGTACTGAAATATGGGCTTTATGGGTGATATTTAAAAGCATCTTAAACAAAAACTAAGAAAAAAATAATGGAATGGAAAATAGGTCAAAAGAAAATATCTAAGAGATAGGCCAGAGAGACAGAAGGATGGAAAATACAAAAGACAAAATCAAAGACCAAAATAAAATGAGAAGGTCTAATCTGCATGATAATAAAGCAGAAAGACAAAAGGGGAGCAAGAACAAACCAAAAGGGAATAGATGAGCTAATGGATGAAATATTCAAAAGGTAATGAGGAACTGAAAACCACAAGTTCCAGATCTATGTCAGTGAAATTGAAAATTTTGTTGAAAATGCATAAATTCTTAGAAAAATGTAAGCTATCAAGAGTAGTAAAGTTTATTAAAGATATAAAATATTAAATTTGAGCTTTGACATCGTCCCTAAGAAGATTCTAGAAATGGTTTAGTGTTGGATACTATAAAGCATCTGAGGAAGAAATGACTTCAATCATATAAAGTATTTTGCATAGAACTGAAAAGAAGTACACAGGGCAGGTAGTCCCCAACTTTATACAAGGCTAGTATAAGCTGTCACACAAACCCAAGGAAAATAAAAGTTGGAAGAATTACAGGAAAATATGAGTAACATACAAACAAAATTGCTAAACCATATGCAAACAAACTTAATCCAGAAATATATAGAAAACATGATGTATTATGACCAAATTTTGCTCAACCCTGGACTGTAATATTGATTCAATATTTGAAAATCAACCATTTTTATTACATTAATAGAATAAATAAGTAAATCATTAAATCATCTCAGTGAATTCAGAAATATATTTAATAAAATTAAACAAGCGTTTATCTTAAAAACTGGTAGAAGTGTAAGAATCAAAAGAAATTCCTTAGTGATAAAAGTTAGCTACAACTATAGCCCAATGTCCTTGATGCAATAGATTACAAAAACCTCAACAAATATTAGCTAATCAAATCCAACAACACATAAGAAAGATCACTAATCTGGACCAAGTGAGATTTATCCCTGGTATGCAGGGATAGTTCAACATTCACAAATCAATACATGTAATACATCACATCAACAAAGTAAAGAACATAAACCATATGATAATCTCGATAGATGCAGAGAAAGCATGTATTGATAGAACACAACATTCTTTCATGACGAAAACCTTAAAAAATTGAGTATAGAAGTAATATTCCTCAACACAATCTATGACAAACCCACAGCCAGCATCTTACTGAATTTGGAAAATTGAAAGCATTTCCACTAAGATTCACAACCAGACAAGGATGCCCACTCTCACCATTGCTATTCAATATTGTCCTGGACTTTTATCCAAAGTCATTAAGCGAAAAAAAGGAATCAAAGATGTACAAATTGGGAAGGAGGGGCCACCGCCTTGGATCACTAGGCTAATCCTTCACCTGTGGTGCCAGCATCCCGGGTTCTAGTCCCGGATGGAGTGCCAGATTCTATCCTGGTTGTTCCTCTTCCAGTCCAGCCTTTGCATGCACCTACAATGCCAAGGCAGAGAATGAACTTCTAAGACTTCTAAGTTCTAAGAAAGAACTTCTAAGACCAACCCCATTCACAAAAGTTACAAAAAACATTAAATACCTTGGGATAAATTTAACCAAGGATGTCAAAGATCACTACAATGAAAATTACAAATCATTAAAGAAAGAAGTAAAAAAAGAAACAAAAAATTAAAAAATCTTCCATGTTCATGGACTGGAAGAATCAATATCATCAAAATGTCCATATTGTCAAAAGCAATTTATGGATTCAATGATATCCCAATCAAAATACCAAGGATATCCTTCTCAGATCTCAAAAAGATGCTAAAATTCATATGGGAATGCAAGAAACCCCAAATAGCTAAAGCAATCTTATAAAGCAAAAACAAAACCTGATGCATCACAATATCAGATTTCAAGACATACTACAGGGAAGTTATCATCAAAATGGCCTAGTATTGGCACAAAAACAGATGTGTAGATCAGTGGAACAGAATAGAAAGCCCAGAAATCAACCCATGCATCTACAGCAGCTTAACTTTGACAAAGGAGCTAAACTCAGTACCTGGAGCAAGGACAGTCTCTTTAACAAATAGTTCTGGGAAAACTGGATTTCCATGTGCAGAATATGAAACAACATCCCTACCTTACACCAAAATCCACTCAAAATGGATTAAACACCTAAAAAAACCTAAATCTAAAATCCCATGCCAGCAAATTACTAGAAAACGTTGAAGAAACCCTATGAGACATTGGTGTAGGCAACGACTTCTTAGAAAAGATCCCAGAGGCACAGGCAATCAAAGCCAAAATTGACAAATGGGATTACATTTGACTGAGAAGTTTCTGCACTGCAAAATAAACACCCAGCAAAGTTAAGAGGCAACTGAAAGAATGGGAGAAAATATTTGTAACCTAAGCAACTGATGAAGGGTTAATATCCAGAATCTATAAAAAGCTCAAGAAATTCAACAACAAAACAAACAATCTAGTTGAGAAATGGGCAAAGGACTTGAACGGGCATTTTTCAAGAGAGGAAATTCAAATGGCTATCAGACACATGAAAAATTATCTGAATCATTAGCCATCAGGAACATGTAAATCAAAACCACAATGAGGTTTTACCTCACCCCTGTAAGAATGGTTCACATACAAAAATCAACAAAGAACAAATGGTGGTGATGATGTAGGGAAAACAATACCCCAATCCACAGTTGGTTGGAATGTAAACTGGTGCAGCCACTGGAAAATAGTATGGAGATATCTCAGAAATCGCAGTATAGATCTACCATATGACCCAACCAAGCCACTCCTAGGAATTTATCCATACATAAGAAATCAGCATATGAAAGAGTGATTTGTATATCCATGTTTATCACAGTTCAGTTCACTTTAGCTAAGATATGGAATTAACCCAGATGCCCATAACTGAAGATGATAAAGAAATTTTGGTATGCACTATCACTGGTCTGTGATAACTAATAGAGTGCCTAAAATGAATGTAATATGTAAGAGTGAAATGGACATTTTGAGATTTCGATGATTATTTACAGCCCTTGTCTTCACTGTTAAGGAACAGTTTTTTTTTTTTTTTCATCTTTGTACTATTTGTTGACACTTTACTTAGTGTAGAGTCAGTATTATGAGTATAAAGTTAGCTGAAAATAGCTCTTTGTAAAAACTAAGAATGGGAATAAGAGATGGAGGAAAATGAAGGGTAGGTAGGAAAGGTAGGGAGGGAAGAATCACTGTGTTCCTAAATTTGTATATATAAAATGTATTTCTTAAATAAAATTAAAAAAAGTTACCTACAAAAACTGTAGTAAAACCACAGTTAAGTATGGTAAAATTTCCCTTTGAGACTGGTATATTGGGGCAAAATAAAAATGCCCATTTTCACTATTTCTATTCAACATTGGATTGTAGGTTTTCATCATTGACGTCTGGCTGAAAAGAAATAAAATGCAAATTATTTGGAGAGAAAGACATAAAATTGACATTATTTTTATACTATGATTGTATTTATAGAGAAACCAAAAGAACATAGACATAATTTATTAGAATTAATAAGTGAGTTTAACAAGACAAAGTCACATAAAAATCAATTGAATGGCTATAAATCAATAGCCAATGGAATATAAAAATTTTAAATATAGATATAATTTATAAACTTTCAAACACCTAAGAACAAAAAATGTGGAAGACCTTTGTACAGGAAACCATAAACATTACTTGAAAAATTGAATAGAGAGATATTATTCCCTGTCTAGACCTTTGCTACCCAATGTGTTCCACTGACCAGCAGCATCAGCATATCTGAGAGCTATAAGAAATTCAGTATCTTGGGCTCCATCCCAGACTTACTGAATGAGAAGCTATGCTTTAGCAATATCCCTTTGTGAATTTTGTGTTCTAGAAAGCCCAAAATGGAAAAAAAAACCCTCTGTTCTCTCTATACTACTGCATAGATTTATGTAATATTTATCAAAATTCCAACATTTGCATATGTGCAAATGTAAATGAGTATACACCTGAAAACATTAATATCCTGATTCTAAAATGTAATTAAGATGCTGAAGGCCAAGAAGAGCTGCAACAGTCCTGGAGCAGCGTAAGACTGAGAATGTGCTGTACTCTATTGACTGTGTAGAGTTCCATCAGAAGAATGAGAATGTGCTGTACTCCATTAACTGACTAGAGTTCCATCAGAGAAGTAGAGTATTAAGAAATAGATATAGAGTAGATCTTCTCTATGTGTAGGTTCTGCACTCATGGATTCAACCAAGTGCAGAATAAAAATATTAAAAGGAAAATACCTCTGGACTGAACTTGTAAAGATTTTCCCCTAAACAGTACTGAATAACAATATAACATAAACCTGATATGTATATCATATTAGGTATTATAAATAATTAGAGATGATTTAAAGCATATGTGAAGACTTGCATAGGTTACGTATGAACATGCCTGACATCAATTTATATAAGGGATTGGATCATCCAATGATTTGGTATCCACTGCAGTCCTGGATCCAGTCCCCAATGATACTGAGGAAAGACTGAATGTAGATATGGGAGAGGATGTGTACATTTGGTACAGAGACTTCAACTTACAGGCTTGTCAGACTTGGTTAAACAGAAATCTATGAAAGGCCATTGTTTTTGTATCTGATTCTGTAGCTTGAAGTCTTTGGAGCAGACAGTTGAAAAAGAAGAGGGATATAAAGTGAGGTAGAACAAGGCAAAGGTGAACTTAAGAGCATAAGCTGAACACAGAAGGACAGACTGCACTTTGAATTAGTCCACATTGCTTCTTTTTTAAAATAATTTTTATTTAAGTTATGCAAGTTTCATGTATTTCATATGCACAGATTTAGGAACATAGTGATACTTCCCTCCCTACCCTCCTTCCTGCCATTCACATTGCTTCTGATTTTGATACAGTAGCAGTTCTGCAGGAGAAGCTGGCATCTTTTATCATGGACTTAAACTTGCACTGAACCTGGAAACGCTGAAGAGGATCCAGGGCAAGTTGGAACAATTGCATTCCAGGTTGCTACACCACTCCGAGGTGAGCCAGAACTATAAAGTGCCAGGTGATTCTACCATGACCTTATAAGCACAGGAAATAATCTGGCTGCTGTGTAAATATCATCATTCATGTCTCACCCAAAATGTCTTTAGTGGCCCACCTTAACCTGAAATACACAGGACAGAGGATTCTGATAAACAGGTTAACCTAGCCAAGTTGACACACTACAAAGCCATCATTAGGCATGGTATTGTTCCAAAGACAAGATAATAAACCACACAAAATAGAACTGGAAGACTAGAAACACAATCACAATAGGCATGGATGTTTGGGTTACATTAAAGAGCCCAAATCAAAAAGTAACTATTTCTGAGTTTCCTAGATTCTATTTCTCTTTATATTTTCTGTCTATTCCTTTTCATTTTCAAAGGAGAAGCTGATTCATTTTAAGTTGATGCTGAAATGCAAATGTCTAAAAACATGTAAACTTGACTGTCAATCAAGGCTCATAGCAGCAGTGGGATAAGTGATACCTAACACTTAAAAATTGTTGGATGCAGCTTGAGGAGGAAGAAGGTACAGAATATTTTTAAAAATCATGCATTTGGTGAGTAGTTTCTATTGATTCATTATATGTTTTTGTTTTTTGTTGACATAATATTTACACATATCTACAGGGTACAGTATGATAATTTGATAAATGTATACAATGTGTAATAGTCAAATGACGGTAATTAGCATTTCTATCTCTTCCGACATCTATCATTTTTGTCTGGGGAATCTTCAGATCCGTGTTTACTAGTTATTCTGAAATATATCACAAATTGTTACTGCAGTAACATCAGTGTATGCTGGAACACTAGAGATAATACTTCATATCAATGTACTTTAGTACCTGTTATCTAACCTGTTTTCCCAAGCCTTCAACACTTCATGGCTCCTAATGACCACTAGTCTACACTCTACTTCTATGAGGTTGACTACTGTGCCCACTAGTGATTATATATATATATATATATATATATGCCTAGTGGAATAGTATCAGCCACAAAAAAATGAATGAAACCCATCATTTTTCCTACTTGAATAGAACTGAAGGAGATTAGTTAAGGGAAATAAACTCAGAGCAGCTTATTTACAGAAAATAAAGAAACAGAGCTCACATACAATGGATCATACTTAAATTCTTTAGTTTCAAAGACTTTATTCTAAGAGATGAGTGCCACCTTTTGTCTATAAAATTAGAAGTTTTTAAAAAAACTAATATATAATCTACAATTTAGGGAGTATATGAGTACTTTGTGAACATTAATTTTTTGGGTGGGAAAGGCAAGGGAGCATCATGAACATCATAGACAACTGTTTAAAACCTCAAATAAAATACTTAAAATCAAAATTTAGTTCAAAGATATATTCAAATATATACATTTTGAGCCAAAAAAGAATGCCAAAATAATCTTTGTACAAAATATAACTGACACTTAATGTGTTTGTTATTTTTAAGTCAACAATTAAATTTATTATACACTTAATTAAATATTATACTCTTTGACCCATATGTAAATTTGGTTGAATGTCAACCATATTAATGAATATAACCATCCTATCCAAAATATATTTCAACGTGGGGCTGTTGTGACACAGCAGGTAAAGCTGCTGCTTGTTGATGCCAGAATCTCATATGAATGCCTATTCAAATCCTGTCTGCTCCACTTCTGAACCAGCTCCTTGCTAATGTGTCTGGGAAGGCAGAGGAAGTTGGCCAAAGTACTTGGTCTTCTGCTACCCTCCTTGGCACTTAGATGGAATTCCAGGCTTCTAGCTTCTTCCCGACCCAGCCCTGGCTGTTGCAGCCATTTGGGACATGACCAGCAAATGGAAGAAATCTCTCTCAGAGTAACTCTGCCTTTCAAATAATAATAATAATAAAAAAAACTATGTTGAAATTTTTTTCAAGGTGATTTTATTATAGTTTTTTGAAACTCTTTGTTGAGTGCTTTAATGGGAAGGGTATAAGTCAATAGTTTCCAAACTAATTTGCTCACTGGAATTTGGGGACTTTCACAAAATCCCCAAGCCCCAGAGATTTAACTGATCTAGAGTATAGCCCGGGCTTTGGAATTTTCTTTAAATCACCAGTCTAATGTCAAAGCCAGTTTGGCAACCACTGCCTAACATTATTTAATGCAGATGTTCTTGAAATGACTACTGCATTTAAGGTCTATATTTATTAACTTACATTCTTCCCAATAAACAGCAGCAGTTTTTGCTAAGCTCACGGTGATTATTAATTTTATGGGTCAGCCTGACAGGAAATGGTATCAAATATTACTCTGGATATTTTGTTGAAGATATTTTTTGAGATGAGATTAGCATTTTAATGAGTAGACTTTGCATACAATATATTACCTTTGATAATATTGGTGGGCCTGATCAAATTAGTTGACAGCCATAAAAGAAAAATGCTTGACCTTCCCCAAGGAAGAATGAATTCTGCCTCCAAAGAACATTTAGACTTGCATCAACTCTTCTCTGGGTCTTTAATCTGAATGTCCGCCTTGAAGATTTTCAACATGTCAGCCTCCGCAATTGTGTGAACCATTTCTTTAAAGAAAATCTTTTTGTATATATCTTCATCTCTATACCATCCATGTCTAACTTCTCCTTTGGGATCTGTTTCTCTACAGAACCTACATATAGTCACCAGTGAAATCTACATTGCTAAACCCAGAGGTCATTCTCAGTCCTCACCTTTCTTGACCTTTCCACAACATTTCACCCCATTGATGGCTCCCGTTTTTCAATTACTCCTTTTCTTTGACTCCTGATTTCCTCCCTTGTTCTCTAGTAGCTTACTTACCAGATTTAAAAAATATTGATGCTAGGGCCCTACCTCCAGCATTTTGATTTAATTGGTCTCAGGTGCAGCCTAGGAGCTGCAATGTATAAAAGCTCCTTGGGTGATTGAATGTTCAGGGCCAAGGTTCAGAATCACTCATCCACAATGTTACAAGGCTTCCCTCTGTCCCGGATTCATATGCCTCCCCTTATTGACATGCTAGGAGTTCCCTCTACTCCCTTGTCTTTGGATGCTGTATATTTCTCTGAAATCCAGGAAAATCTCTACTTGTAGCGTTCAGTACTAAAATCCCCAATCCAAAGATCATTTTACCTCTCCTGAGTAAAGGGAAACTCTGCCCCTCCCCATTGGAGATGAGCACAATACCGGGAAGGGCCCTTACTGTCTTCCGATTGTTCTTAGTGAGCTTTGGGCAAAGAAAGTGAGTTCCTTTGTCTTCTCCTTCATACAGACTAGCCACCCCCTTGTACCCCAGGTGAAGCTAACACCAGTGCTATATTCCGAAGGCCCACTTTCAATTTTCCTAATGCAGAGGGTCAGAGATCAAAATCTTTACTCTTAACTAAACAGGGTCAAAAAGGCAATAGATATGATTTTTATATCATTGTCTTTGAAAAATTGATAATAGAATGAATGATAATGCAGTCCTTTAAAATATGGATTTACATGTGCTGAGGGTCAAAGTGTATGTTCTTAAGCGATTGAAGGCAAGTATAGATCACTGTCTCATCCCCCTAAGCACGGCTTTGTTCTAGTGTTTTTGCTTTATTTGTGTGGAACCGTCTGATATATTATCATCCTTGGGTTCTTACTGCTATGATTTTAATCCTTTCAACTTGCAAAACACATTAAAATAAGAAACTTAGTGCTCAAGCTAATTTTTTATTTGAGCCCATACACTAGCCAGATGTATTCTGTCACACCATGCTAGTATATGCTGTTTGATGTTGTGCATCATAGTATTTTTTAAATTATTCACATATTGAATTTAAATTTATGCAATAAAATGAAGAAGAGAATATGCTCTCTTAGTTTGCTTTTTTTTTTTTGCTGCTGTTTATCCATATCACTTTTTTATTTAAATGGCAAATCTCCAATTTTGAAGTTTTGCGCTAGTGCCTGAAATTCAAGCAGGGTGAGTGTTGTTATTTTCATTGTTGGGGAAACAAAAATGTACCTCTGATAATTTTTGTCTTTGATTACTGCTTCTTCAAAGGATTTAAACCAGAAGGAAAGCCTTTGAAATCTTCAGAGATGAGGAGACATGAGAGTTATTCTGTATGCACCGGATAAACAGATGTCTGAGCTTTTCAAACCAAACCTGAAAAATATAATCACAAGCTTCATCAGAAACAGAGAACAATTTTTGCAGGTGTATAATGTTTTATATTTTACTAATGTGAAGTGGAAGAAAATAATGTCATTTTATTCCTTTTTCTTGTCTAAGAATTTAGTTCCAATTAACCTTTCAGAAAACTGTTTTTTGAGATTACAAGAAACAAGATACATTACTTAGGAGGAGGAAAAAAAATCTCTTCTTGTCATTCTATGCAAAAATAGGTGACAATAGAATTATATCCATAAATTTATTGGGAAGATGAGATCCTAACTAAGAAAAAGCCGAATATTTCATCTGCTCAAATGAACCAAATCTTGTAATCGCATTTATTCTGGGATACCCAATGATTTTCAGTGTGACTCTCTCATATGAAATAATTGCAAAATTAAGCTCGATGATACTAAGTGACAACAAAAAACACTAATAGACTTTGCATTACAGCACCTGATGGTTGAGAATGGATAACCAACTCTTTGTACATCATTGGCACACTTGTTTACTGATTCACAATGGTACAGAAATGGACCTAATAATGCAAACAAGCAAATAACCTCTCTCCATTATGTTTACAGCCTTTCTAAGACAAAAGAATTCCTAAAATACTTATGACAATAAATCACATAGCAGAAAACCATGCTGTCTATGGACCAGAATGTAACTTTTTGCCAAATAAACATGGATAATCTTGACCTTTAAATCTTAAGTGACGTCTTGTGGGGAGCAACCCGGACTAGACTAAGTTACTGGAATTAAGACTTGTTCTATGCATCTGCTCTCCCACAATATGGCGCTGGGAGAGGAGGAAATAGCTTCTACACAGCTGCCTCCAGTTCAACCAATAAACTGTAGGACCTGCTCCTGATTGGAGGAGAGCAGCGTACTTGGCGTGTGGGTAGCAGAGTTGGGATTGGCGGAAGAGGACTATAAAGGAGGAGAGAGACGGCATGCACGAGGAACATTTAAGGGGAACACCTGAGCAGCCCCCGAGAGAGCCGGCCGGCGGTGTGCCGCTCCCCCGCGGAAGTGGGGAATGTGGCAGGGGGAACCGCCCTTCCACGGAGGTGGAAGGGTCGGTAGCCAACCCGGGAAGAACCAGCAGCAAACCCGGGAAGGGCCGAGCAGACGAAAGAACAGTGCAGGGTCCTGTGTCGTTCCTCCACGAAGAGGGGGAGCGACAACGTCTAAAAGTCAGTTTAATGTGATGAGAGACCCTGGGTGAGGAATATTTTGCTTTATTTTCCTGAACTTAATTCAATGTGTATTTAAAGCTTCATCCTGCTTTGTAGTAAAAATATTAGTCCAATCTACTCAAAGTAAACTCATATGAACCTAGGACATCTTTGTTTATTGTTTTGTTTCACCGGTAACTTTGGGATTTTCCCCATCCTTCCTTCGTGTCACATTTGCATTGAAGTTCCAAGGGTTTAAATGGATCAAAGCTTAATATGTTCATCACCCCTGTACACTTGCTTCTGATAAACTCTCTGTATTAGTTTTCCATCAATGTGCAGCAAATTATCACAAACCTGGCTGCTTTGAAGACCACTCATTATTATTTCAGAAGTGTTTCTACTGTATTCTCTTTCTACAGTCTAATGAAGCCAAACTCAAGATATCAGTCAGACTGATTATCTGTAGCTTCTAGAAACAAATGCACTTTTGAGCTATTCAGATAGTGGTGCAATGTAGTTCTTTTCAGACGGAAGAGTAAGATCTCTTGATGGATACAGGCCCGGATCACTCTCAGCTCCTAGAATCGTTCTCAGAGTCTGCATTGGACTCATCCATCTTTGAGCCAGCAAAGGTGCATGGTTTGGGTTTCTAACACCTCTGCTGTACTTGGTACAAGATAAAGAAAATTCCATGCTTTTAAAAGGTTTGTGATTACATTAGGCCTACTTAATGTCCCTTTTGATTAATGCAAAGTAAATTAATTAGTAACTTTATTTACATCTGTAAAATTCCTTTTCCCACATACTGTGACATCATACTCATCATGCTCAGAGTCCTAAGAATTATGGTTGTAAATCTGCAAGGGCCATTTTCAATTTTTAAGTACACTGTCTGTTCCACTGGTTCCCATGGTTTCCATGGGCCCATGGCCCATATGTCTTGACTTTCTTATCCACAGCCAAGAGGTACATCTCAACGTGCCATGGAAAAATATGCCCAATTTCCATGCCTTTGGTGGGTTGTTGCTAATCCATGAGAAATTCCTTCCCTCAGGCCTGGTAATCTTGTATATTTATAATTGGAGTAGTTGAGATGTGTCCTCAGCAAACAATTTACTTTAATGTCAGTTCATTCATTATTGGCAAAAGATACAAAACCTTAACTAAAGGTGATTGCCCAGAACAAGCAATCCTTGCCAACAGGCAAATCATCCTAGCCTTGATTCTTTTGCCATTTTTAGCGAATTAAACCCCCCTCCTTCTTCACACTGTTTTTGGAGGTGTCCGTTATGAGCCTACCTGTCTTCCAGAAGTAACAGTAACAAAATAGGGACTTTTCTGAGTGCACCCCATTAAACTGGGTGAATCAATGTTCAGTGCCTCCAGCCTGCTCTTGCACAGGTTGACCCTGACTTCATTACTGCCAGAAGTCTCTTTATGATAACTCAAGGCAACCATACGCTCTTGACTTTGACTCAGTGACGTGTGAGACTGGGGGACTTACCTACACCTCGAGTATCCATAGGGAAATGGGTGTAGAGCTTCATAAGGATTCTGAAACTTCACAATGGACCATCTTTCTGCCTCTTTCTTCACTCCCTCCTCATCCTTTCCAAAATGACTTTATGCTAAAATAAACTAATTTTACATCATCTTCCATTCTTTCAAACCTGATGTCTGATACATAATATTTATATCCTGAAAACTTTCAGAATGTTGAAATGCCCAAAATTTGGCTCTTTCAAATTGAAAAGTTCACTTTTAAGTTTTTTGTCTCTCTCAGAAGCTGTAATGCTCCGTTTGTACTTAAAAAGTCAGCACAGGGGCAATGTTGAACCTAGAAATTAGGACACCATTTCTGATCCCGTAAGAGAGTGCTTGAGTTGGTGTCCCAATTGCCCTCTAACTCTAGCTTCCTGTTAGTGCTCACTCTGGGAGGCAGCAGGTGATAATCCAAGTACTTGGGTGCTGCCACCCATGTGGGAGACCCAGACTGAGTTCCTGCTTCTGGTTTTGGTTGGCTCAGCCCTGCTTGTGGCCCACATTTTGACAGTGAATCGCAGTGTGAGAGATCTCTTTGTCTCTCTCTGTCTTTCTGCCTCTCAAACTGATGGTGTTTTTAAAATGTTAAACAGAATATTAAATCTGATATTTTTCCCCTGTGTTCTGTCTAATGAAGGATGTCGTATTTACTGTTGAGAAGTCAGGGTTTCAAGGAAACATAAGAATATACTAGAGACAAGGACAGATGTTAAGACTTCCAAATATCAACCCCTGGTTGATTTTGAAGTGATTTTAAACAGTCTGTAATACTGAAGTAAATGTTGGTGTGGTTATTTTTTTTTTGACAAATTTTTGTTTTCTTAAAATTTCTGATAGAGTTTTATTTATAAGTACTAGGGATAGGCTTGACAGATGAGGTGGAGTCCCTAGAAGTGGGATATAAATTCTGAGCAACTTATCCCTAAAGGAGGAACAGATAACAACTTGCATTAGGAATGGCATCCAAAATGATTTTCTTTTTTTTTTATTTGACAGGTAGAGTTATAGACAGTGAGAGAGAGAGAGAGCAGAGAGAAAGGTCTTCCTTCTGTTGGTTCACCCCCCAAAATGGCCGCTACGGCCAACGCTGCACTGATCGAAGCCAGGAGCCAGGTGCCAGGTGCTTCTTCCTGGTCTCCCATGTGGGTGCAGGCACCCAAGGATGTGGGCCATCCTCCACTGCCTTCCCAGGCCACAGCAGAGAGCTGGACTGGAAGAGGAGCAACCGGGACTAGAACCAGGCGCCCACATGGGATGCCAGTGCCGCAGGCAAAGGATTAACCAAGTGAGCCCCAAAATGATTTTCTAATTTATACTATAGCCACGCAAAGAAAAGAATACAAAAATTGTAATGTCATAAAATTAAACAACTTCAAAGGCTCACGTCTGCTTATTAAAGGGGAAGTCTTTTGAGAACAATGATCATTTGAAGCAACCAATTGCAGGGATGCCACAAGAGGGCTATCACCCCTGAACACAGATGTCCTCCTGACCAAAGATTCTGCTGTGCCAGGCAGTCCTACTGGGCAGATGTCTTCATCACCCTACTCAGGGACTTTTGCTTAGTACCGACTACCCCCATAGATGGACATCCTTCACACAATAGCTCAATTCATTAATGGTGAAAAACTCAGAGCTCAGAAATCCTGAACGTCCGTAAATCAACAGGTTCTGGGACTTCCCTGCACAAGGACATTTTTAACAAATTTCAACTTTGCCTTCATGAACAATTCTAGAGTAAGAAGACTATCTCCAATCACTCATTTTATTCCTATCTGTAATCTAATCTGTATGATACTATTTTATAAGATGAGTGGTTGAAATTGTACCATAGTTTATGCTAAGATTTAATTAAAAAGCTCTCACCTAAAATAAAATAATTATTTTTAAGGAAAGATTTTCCAAGTGTTCACTCTCAGGCAGAGAAATTTGGGTGATGTTCATTTCTACCTGTACCCATTGCAAACACACCTGAGTAACTGACAAGTTAGGAGCCATACAATAAAAATAACCAGTAACAAGACCGCTGTATTGAATAGAAGAGACAATGAAGAGGAAATAAATGAGCAAGTGGTTTGTAGAAACAACCATGTTTGTAGCATGAACATATATATATATATATATATATATATATATAAATAACTAGGGGATAAAAGCAGGTAGAGGCTCCATCTCTCATTTCTGTAATTAATCTTAAAGAAATAGCAATTTTCTTTTTTTAACCGTTTTTTAAATTTTTTTAACTTTCATTTAATAAATATAAATTTCCAAAGTACAGCTTTTGGATTATTAGTGGCTTTGCCCCTCCCCCCATAACTTCCCCCCACCAGTAACCCTCCCATCACCCGCTCCCTCTCTCATGCCATTCACATCAAGATTCATTTTCAATTATTTTTATATACAGAAGATCAATTTAGTATATATTAAGTAAAGATTTCAACAATTTGCACCCACACAGAAATACAAAGTATAAAGTATTATTTGAGTACTAGTTATAGCATTAATTCACATTGTAAAACACATTAAGGCCGGCGCCGCGGCTCACTAAGCTAATCCTCTGCCTTGCGGCGCCGGCACACCGGGTTCTAGTCCCAGTCAGGGCGCCGGATTCTGTCCCGGTTGCCCTCCTTCCAGGCCAGCTCTCTGCTGTGGCCAGGGAGTGCAGTGGAGGATGGCCCAAGTGCTTGGGCCCTGCACCCCATGGGAGACCAGGATAAGTACCTGGCTCCTGCCTCCGGATAGGCATGGTGCGCCAGCCATGGCGGCCATTGGAGGGTGAACCAACGGCAAAGGAAGACCTTTCTCTCTGTCTCTCTCTCTCACTGTCCACTCTGCCTGTCAAAAAAAAAAAAAAAAAAAAAAAAAAAACCACATTAAGGACAGAGATCCTACATGGGGAGTAAGAGCACTGTGACTCCTGTTGTTGACTTAACAATTGACACTCTTGTTTATGGCATCAGTAATCACCCTAGGCTCTTGTCATGGGTTGCCAAGGCTATGGAAGCCTTTTGAGTTCGCCAACTCTGATCTTATTTAGACAAGGTCATAGTCAAAGTGGAAGTTCTCTCCTCCCTTCAGAGAAAGGTACATCTTTCCACTGGGATCTCACTCCTCACTCGCAGAGGTCTTTGATTTAGGTGTTTTTTTGTTGTTGTTGTTGCCAGAATGTCTTGGCTTTCCATGCCTAAAATGCTCTCATTGCTCTTCAGCCAGGTCCGAATGCCTTAAGGGCCGATTCTGAGGCCAGAGTGTTGTTTAGGACATCTGCCATTCTATGAGTGCCGTGTATCCTGCTTCCATTGTTGGATCATTCTCTCCCTTTTAATTCTTTCAGTTAGTATTAGCAGACACTAGTCTTGTTTATGTGATCCCTTTGACTCTTAACCCTTTCATTATGATCAGTTATGAACTGAAACTGATCACATGGACTAGTGAGATGGCATTGATACATGCCACCTTGATGGGATTGAATTGGAATCCCCTGGTATGTTTCTAACTCTACCATTTGGGGCAAGTCAGCTTGAGCATGTCCCAAATTGTACATCTCTTCCCTCTCTTATTCCCACTCTTATATTTAACAGGGATCACGTTTCAGTTAAATTTCAACACCTAAGAATAATTGTGTGTTAATTAAAGAGTTCAACCAATAATATTAAGTGGAACAAAAAAACACTAAAAGGGATAAAGTATTAAGTTGTTCATTGACAGTCAAGACAAGGGCTGATCAAATCACTGTTTCTCATAGTGTCCATTTCAAGAAGTAGCAATTTTTTTTAGTGGAGTATTCTTTCAAAATATCAGCGATTTTTCAGTTAACACTATTGACTAATACAGTAAACCAAACTATCTTCCTGAAAGATCTGTGGCTTGATTACCAGCCTAATTTATGTTTAGATAATCTTCAATGAACTTTTTTTGGAGTAAGACATATATACATTGAAATGCTTAGATATTAGCAGTAAAATATAAGGAGTTTTTTTTCTTTTTTCTTACTTTTTTTTTTTTTTTTTTTTGACAGGCAGAGTGGACAGTGAGAGAGAGACAGAGAGAAAGGTCTTCCCTTTCCATTGGTTCACCCCCCAAGTGGCCGCCATGGCCGGCGCGTTCTGGCCAGCATGCTGCACCAATCTGAAGCCAGGAGCTAGGTGCTTCCTTCTGGTCTCCCATGAGGGTACAGGGCCCAAGGACATGGGCCATCCTCCACTGCCCTCCCAGGTCACAGCAGAGAGCTGGACTGGAAGAGGGGCAACCGGGACAGAATCCGGCACCCCGACCGGGACTAGAACCCAGTGTGCCGGCGCCGCAGGCAGAGGATTAGCCTAGTGAGCCGCGGTGCCAGTCAGGAATTTTGACAAACATTTATGACCCTGTGATCAACACTCCAGTCAAAATAGTTCAAATGACTTCAAGAAATGACTTCCTGCTAATTATTCCCCACTTACATAAGTGACTTCTGAAAGTATTTCTGTCATCATCGGTTGAGTCTATTTTTGAACTTTACATAAATAGAATCATACAATATTCTGTCTTTTGTGTTTGGCTTCTTTTGCTCAACCTAATGTTGTTAAGTTGTATCTGTGTGGTTGCATATATCAACAGTTTGCATTTTTCTTACACTCAATAGTATTCAGTGATATTAATACACCATAATTGATTCATTCATTTATATTTAGGGACATTTGAGCTGTTTCCATGTTTGCCTACAATTAATAAAGCTTCTATAAACAGTCATATCCACAACATTCTGGAGACATGTTTCCATTTCTTTTGAGGAAGGGCCTTAGGCTGACATTACTGGATCATAAAATAAGTGTATGTTTCATTCTGTATAAAAAAGATCCAAAACTCTTTTCTAAATTGTGGCATTTGACACCCTTACAAGCAGTGTATGTGAATTCCTATTATTTCACATCTTTATCGATACTTTTTATCATTAACCTATAACTTTATTCATTCTAGTGATAGTAAGTGCAATTCCATTGCAATTTTAAAATTGTTTGTTTGGGAGTAGGTGTTTAGTTTAGCAGTTAAGATGTTTGCATTTTACTTGAGTGCATTGTTTTGATTCCTGGCTCTTGCTCCTGACTCCAGCTTCCTGCCAATGCAGGCCTTGGAAGGCAGCTGGGATGGTTCAAGTAAATGTTTTCCTATCCCCCTTGTGGGAGACCTAGATTACATTTCTGGTTCCCAGCTTCATTAGGGACCCAAACCCAGGCTACTGTGGACATTTGAGGAGGAAACAAGTGATGGCAGTTCTCACGGTCTCTCTGTCTCTCCCACTCAAATAAAGTTCAAAAAAACTGGCTTGATAGAGTCAGGAGTCTAGACCCTTTACCCCTACAACAAAAGCTCATGATATCTAGAAAATTTTTTCATAATAGGTAGAATTTTTAAAATGTATGGCAGTTGAAACTAGAGAAAAAAATGTAGTATATGTCCTATATGGTGATCTGAACATTGTAAAATCAGTTTATATTACCTTAAATATATATAATAGCAAAACAAGGGAGCAAAGATTAAAAAGAAAAAAAAATAAAGATTACAAAAAGAGTGAAAAGACAAAATCCAAAGGGAAGGTGGCTAGTATGACAACCATAAGGAACTTGTGCTTAAGCAAGTCAGAAAACAATCTAATGTCTTATCAATTAATTATTCTCAGGGGCTTCGTGTTGAAAATAATGTGCACTATCGTTACTTCAATGTACTGGAAATGGCTTGATTTCCAAAATAGATATCTGTATTCTATTTCTGGGGCTCTTCAGTTCTACCTCTGGGTCTGAATGTTAGTCTAGTATCATTTTCCTTCAGTCTAATGGAGAATTTCTTATAGCAAAGGGCTGTTATCAACAATTTATTTTAGCTTCTATTTTTCTGAAAATGTTTTTATTTTGCCAGAGTTTTTGAAGAATATATTTACTTGTACAGAATTTTTGATTGATGAGTCATGCTAGTCTTTTTTCAGCCTATAAATATGTAGCATTTGTGTTTTTATATTCCAATGTTCGTTATGAGAAAGAAGTGGATACTCTTAATGGATTTTTATGTATTCTTTGAATACTTTAAATATTTTCTCTTTGCTTTAGGTTTCAGCAGTTTGACTATGATATTCCTACTTATGATTCTTTTTATAATTATTTGAAAGTTTACAGAACTTCTTGGGTCTGTAAGTCAGGGTTTTCATCATAATTGTAAGGTTACCAGCCATTATTTCTTAACTAGTTCTCTGGTCCAATCTTACGCTCCTCAAAATTTAATTATCCAAATGTTAGTAATGTACTAAGACTCTGGTTTCTTTTTCTTCAGTTTTTTTCATATTTTCCCTTCAGATTAGACAATTCTTAATGACCTGCCTTAAAGTTACTGATTCTTATTTTTCTATCTGCAATATATTTTTTATTTCAGCTACTGCATTTTCAATCTAGAATTTCCACTCTTTTTTTGCGTTCTAGTAAAACTTTATTTACAAAAACAATCAGAGGGTCAGAACTAGCTCATAGGGTGTAGTTCATAGACCTCTGCTCTGTAAGTGAGGTTCTTTCACATTTTTAAGATGGGAACTGAATTTTAGGTTATTGGTACAAGTTTCTCTGCTTTTTTTAAACTTTTATTTATTAAATATAAATTTCCAAAGTACAGCTTTTGCATTATAGCAGCTTTTTCCTCCCATAACCTCCCTCCCACCCGCAGCCATCCCATCTCCCGCTCCCTCTCCTATCCCGTTCACATAAAGATTCATTTTCTTTTTTTTAACTTTTATTTAACAAATATAAATTTCCAAAGTACAACTTTTGGATTACAAAATTTCCATTTTTAAAGAATAATTTCCATTCCTTCTGATATTCATTACCAGCTCATTAAGGCTAGTTTTCCTTTAATATCTCAAACCTATTTATGCTTTTTTTTTTAAAAAAAGATTTATCTATTTATTTCTTTAAAGTCAGAGTTAGAGAGAGGAAGAGATGGAGAGAGAGAGACAGACAGACAGAAAAAGAGACAGGTTCACTCCCCAGATTGTTGCAATGGCCAGTACTGCACTGATCCAAAGACAGGAGCCAGGAGCTTCTTCCAGGTCTCCCACACAGGTGCAAGGCCCCAAGCACTTGGACCATCTTCTACTTTCCCAGGCCATAGCAGAGAGCCATATAGGAAGTGGGGCAGCCATGACTCGAATCAGCACCTATATGGGATGCTGGCATTGCAGATGGCAGCTTTATCCACTACACCATGGCACCAGCCCTTCAAACCTATTTATAATAGCCATTTGAAAGTCATTACTTGCCAAGTCCAGCTGCTGGAGCACCCTGGATTTGGCTTTTACTAATTGATGTTTATATCAGTGGGTTTTATTTCCCTCTGTCTTCATATCTAATGATTTTTTAATTTAATACTTGATACACAGGTGATATCCTATCAAGATTTTGTACTCTAATAATACATTGAAGCATATACATTTCAATTATACCTGAGCATCTTGATTTTATGTTTTTTATTAGTGTCTGCATGCTTTATTTTTATTAGTGTCAGTATCTGGAAGGTTCAAAAATTTTTTCCCAAGTTTTTCTAACTTGACAGGATTCAACCCCTAAGGCTACGGAATGCGTTGGGGGTGCAGTTTTTAGCCATGTTAATGTAGTTTTAGGGTATATCTACCCTAGATGGTCTTTGCTTCTAAGGCAGAGATTTTCTGGTCTCTCAGCTGGATGATAGAGCTGTTTACAAGGGTGCTGACATCTCTACTCATTAGGGTGAGAACCCCAGAGAGCCAATATCTTAGCACTGCTCAGCGTTTGCTATCTCCCTTCTATGCTCAACTTCAAGGAAGTTGCCATTCAGTAATCCTCTGGGAGTTCTTACTGATCAAGTGTAACCCCCTCTTCAGACGCAGACTCACAGGAGGTTTCTATATGGACTTCTGCACCTCTCTGCATAGCTCCCTCCTCTTAAATCCCTATAGATTGTATCATTTCCTCTGTGCCCTGCTCTGATCTCTGCCTTTTGAGTTCAGTGGCACTGTTGTCTATGTGCTGACTGCAATTTTCTTCTTGTAGTTGGAAAACTGTTTCCAGGCAGAGAACTGGATGATCTATCTTGTTTGTTTTTCTTAGGCCAGGGAACACAGTTCTGTAATACTTGTTATCCAAAGTTGAATACTCATATATTTTTCCATTTCTCTATTTGTTTACTGATAGAAGTCTAGTCCAATAGCAATTACTCAATCATAGTTGGAATCAGAACTCAAACTGATGCATTCTTATACAAACAATTTAATCCCTTGGAATTGCATCATTATTGAGTATACAATGAAGTGGCTTATCTCTAAGTGACTTTATTGTTTTAAATGCTGTATTGAATTCCAGTGAAAACTTCAGGAACTGTTGAGTTATACGGAAGTCAACTTCCTCAATGCTGTGATTTTCATTACCATACTATTGGGGGATTTTTTAACTCCTCAGTCTGTAGCTACTCAGTTATGGAACCAGATAACCTTCAATAAGAAAGAAACTTATGCTGTTCTATTTTAATTGAGCAAATATTTATCGATAAAATTATATTTTAGTAACTTTGATGGTTGGCATATTGTGTGGTTTTTACTAATAGCTTTTATGATTCTCTTTTTTAATATCATTTTATATGCTATAATAAACCTGTATCATATTTCTCAATTCTCACTTTTATATATCTTTCGGTAATTTGTTACCTAAAACACCATTTAGTGTCCATTAAATATGTACCAGGTACTGTTGCCTGCTGAGAATATAAGGAATGACTGAGAACTATTACCTTCCTTTTAAGGAGCTGCATCTATTAAAAAAGACTCAGGCAAATGAATAGTAAAAGTTAACTAATAAAACTGTGCCCAAAATATATTGGGAATCCAGATGAGAGTGATTAACTCTGCCAGGGGTTTCTGATAAAAGCTTCTGGAAAAGGCCACTTTTAATCTCTCAGATTCAGAAAGAAAAGACAATCAAGGTTAAGGGTTTTAATCCCAATCCTGTTACAGATTGTCTGTACATACAGCCAATAATATGGTGGCTGTACCCATTTACATTCCCAACAACAGATTAGGGTACCCTTCTCCCCACATCCATGCCAGTATTTGTTGTTTGATTTCCATATGAGAGCCATTCAAAGGTGAGTGAGGTGAACCCTCATTGTGGTTTTGATTTGCATTTCTCTCATAACTAGTGATCCTGAGCACTTTTTCAAGTGTCTGTTGGCCATTTGAATTTCCTCTCTTGAAAAATACGTTTTCAGGTCCTTTGCCTATTTAACTACATTGTTTGTTTTGTAGTTGTTGAGTTTCTTGAGTTCTTTATAAACTCTGGAAATTAATCCTTTATCAGTTGCATAGTTTGGAAATATTTTCTCCCATTCTGCCTCCTCACTTTGTTGAACCTTTCTTTTGCAGTTCAGAAGCTTCTCAGCTTGATGTAATTCCATTTGTTAATTTTAGTTTGATTGCCTGTGCCTCTGGAGTCTTTTAAGAGATTATTTGACACACTTTTCTCAGTTTCACTTGATAGACTGCTCTCACCCCCAACTTTTTTCTTCGTAACATGAGAATAATAATGCTGACCTTGATATTTTGCTGAGGATTAGAATTTAAGGGCCGGCGCCGTGGCTCAATAGGCTAATCCTCCGCCTGCGGCACTGGCACACCAGGTTCTAGTCCTGGTTGGGGCGCCGGATTCTGTCCCAGTCGCTCCTCTTCCTGCTGTGGCCTGGGAGTACAGTGGAGGATGGTCCAAGTCCTTGGGCCTTGCACCCGCATGGGAGACCAGGAGAAGCACCTGGCTCCCGGCTTCTGATCAGCGCTATGAGCTGGCCGCAGTGGCCATTGGGGGGTGAACCAATGGAAAAGGAAGACCTTTTTCTCTGTATCTCTCTCACTGGCCACTCTGTCAAAAAAAAAATTAAAAAAAAAAGAATTTAAGATTGTGTGCTTTAAAATGGTATTCATCATTATTCTGATATCATCATCACTATATTGTCATTGTCACATGAAATTTTCATTTATTTCATAATAGTATGTAAGCTTTCTCCTGTGAATGCTCCTTTGTAAAATGTTTCAATATAAACATGTATAATTTATCAATTCTTCAATTCCTAGAAATTGAAAAAAATTAGTATTTTAATATTAAATTACAATTATACTTGTTAATTCAAAAGTTTGCATAATACCAGGATACTTTTATGTATTCCTGTGCTATTTACATAACTACTGGATATCTTTATATAGATCTATGGTATTACTGTGGATGATTGAATCTGTGGATGTGGGACATGAGAATATTCAGTGTTGACTGTAATTCCACTTCTCATTTGCTGTGTTATTGTTTCTATACCTTTTATACATATACAGAAATCATATATACATAATATCAAAATTAAACATTTTTACTTTTCACTATAGTCAATATTCTTTTAAAGAAATTTTATAATGTAAATAATTTGTTTATCAACATATCTATCATCAGGTGCTCTTCATTCTTTGCCTAAATTTTCCCATCTAGTATCATCTTCTGCTTGAAGGCATTGTAACATTTGGTTAGGAGGCAGTGTGTGATTAACTGACAATGAATTTTTTCAGCTTCTGTCTGCCTGAAACAAGGAAAGCCTATATTTCATCACCATATATTTATTTTTACATTGAAAACATATTTAAATGGAAAAGAGATGGGAGGAGACACACACACACAGAATGCAAGCTCATACCTTGTCTACTGGTTCACTCCACAAATGCACACAACAGCCAACAACAGACCAGACTGCTAAAACCAGAAACTAGGAAATTAATCCAGCTTTCCCAAGTGGATGGCAGAAATCCAATTACTTGAGCCATCACTGCTGCCTCCTAGGTTCTGAATGGAAAGAAACTGGAGTCAGGAGCTGGGGCCAGGAATTGAACCCAGGCACTCTAATGTGGGATGTGATGTCTTAACTACTAGACTGAACATTTTTCTCTACCATAATTTATTTAAATTACATTTTGAATTGGGGCAATTTTAGATTCATACAAAAGTTGAGAAGACACATAATATAGCAGAAGTTCCCATGGTTCGTCTCATCTGGTTTCCTATACTGTTAATATCTTGCATTTGTGTAGTGCATTTGTCACAATTAAGACACTGATGTGAATGGAAGGGGAGAGGGAGTGGGAAAGGGGAGGGTTGTGGGTGGGAGGGACGGTATGGGGGGGAAGCCATAGTAATCCATTATTCGTACTTTGGAAACGTATATTCATTAAATAAAAGTTAAAAAAAAAAAAAAAAGACACTGAAAGGTGGCCGGCGCCGTGGCTCAATAGGCTAATCCTCCGCCTGTGGCACCAGCACACCGGGTTCTAGTCTGGTCAGGGTGCCAGATTCTGTCCTGGTTGCTCCTCTTCCAGTCCAGCTCTCTGCTGTGGCCCAGGAGTGCAGTGGAGGATGGCCCAAGTCCTTGGGCCCTGCACCCACATGGGAGACCAGGAGAAGCACCTGGCTCCTGCCTTCGGATCAGCGCGGTGCACCAGCCGCAGCACGCCGGCCACAGCAGCCATTGGAGGGTGAACCAACGGCAAAGGAAGACCTTTCTCTCTGTCTCTCTCTCTCACTGTCCACTCTGCCTGTCCAAAAAAAAAAAAAAAAAAAAGACACTGAAAGGCATATTAATAGCACCCTGATTGTCTTTTATTTGGGATTCACTGGTTTTTCTTTTCCCATTTCTTTATCAGGATCCAATCTAGGCTACAATGCTGTGTTTTGTTCTCATGTCCCCAGTCTCTGATCTGCAAGCATTCTCAACCAGTTCTTGAGTTAGAGTATGGACCAGGTTTTCTGTGTAACACACCTCAGGCTGCGTTTGTACAGTGTTTTATGATGATTAAAAGAGTTGGTCACCATTTTTTCTTTCAGTTTTTTTCTCCAGAAACTTTTTATTTAATGTATAGAAAATCCATGCATTTCATAAATACAAATTCAGGAACATAGTGATTCTTCCCAACAGACCCAGCCTCCCACACTTCCTGCTCCATCAAATATTCTTTTTTATTTTTTACTAAAATTTATTTTCAGTTAACTTTATACATAGAAAATTAACTCTATACTAAGTAAAGAGTTCAACAAACAGCATTAAATGAAGTTCCTCAACAGTTTTTTTGATTTCTTGTTTGAATTCCTTTATGACCCATTGTTTATTCAGGAGTATGTTGTTAAGTCTCCATGTGTTTGCATATGCTCTAGAGATTCCTGAGTTGTTGATTTCCAGCTTCATTTCATTGTGGTCAGAGAAGCTGCATTGTATGATTTTGATCTTTTTTGATTTGCTGAGACTTACTTTATGGCCTTGGCTGTGGTCTATCCTAGAGAAAGTTCCTTGCACTGGTTAGAAGAATGTGTATTCTGTAACCGTAGGATGAAAATTTCTGTAGATATCCATTAGGTCCATTTGGTCTATAGGTGATTAACTGTTGTTTCCTTGCTGAATTTCTGTCTGGTTGGTCTGTCCATTGCTGAAAGTCAGGTATTGATGTCCCCCAATACTATTGCATGGGAATCTATGTCTCCCTTTAGATCCATTAAACTTTCTTTTAAATAGCCATGTGCCCTGTGATTAGGTGCATATACATTTATTATAGTCACATCTTCCTGTTGAATTGATCCATTAATCATTGCATAGTGCCCTTCTTTGTCTCTTTTTTTTTTTTTTTTGACAGGCAGAGTGGACAGTGAGAGAGATAGACAGAGAGAAAGGTCTTCCTTTTCCTTTGGTTTACCCCTCAATGGCCGCTGTGGCCGGCATGCTGTGGCCGGCGCACCACGCTGATCCAAAGCCAGGAGCCAGGCACTTCTCCTGGTCTCCCATGTGGGTGCAGGGCCCGAGGACTTGGGCCATCCTCCACTGCACTCCCTGGCCACAGCAGAGAGCTGGACTAGAAGAGGAGCAACCAGGACAGAATCTAGTGCCCCGACCGGGACTAGAACCTGGTGTGCCAGCGCCGCAGGTGGAGGATTAGCCTACTGAGCTGTGGCGCTGGCCCTTCTTTGTCTCTTTTAACAGTTTTTGTGTTGAAGTCTATTTTGTCTGATGTTAAGATGGCTACACTAGCTCTTTTTTGGTTACTGTTAGCATGGAATATATTTTTCCATTCTTTCACTTTCAGTTTACTTGTATCTTTGTCAGTGAAATGTTTTTCTTGTAGGCAGAAGATAGATGTTTGTTTTGTTTTTTAATCCATTAATCCAGTATGCATCTTTTAACTGGAGAGTTGAGGCCATTTACATTTAAGGTGATTATTGATAAGTAAACACTTGGCCCGCCATTTTTCTATAAATATTCCTTTTGTTTAATTTGGATTTCCTTTGAACTTTTACTGGAATATTGTCTGCCTTCACCTTCTTTCATAGTGATGACCATGTTTCTGTGTTTCTCTGTGTAGCACATCCTTAAGCATCTTTTGTAAGGCTAGACAAGTGGTGACAAATGCTTTCAATTGCTGTTTGTTATGGAAGGTCTTTATTTCACCTTCATTTATAAACGAGAGCTTTGAAGGGTACAATATTCTGGGTTGACAGTTTTTTTCTTTTAAGACTTAAAATATATCTCACCACTGTCTCCTTGCCTTTAGGCTTTAGGGTTTCTGAGGAGAAGTTAGCTGTGAGTCTAATTGGAGATCCCCTGAAAGTAATCTGTTGTTTATCTCATGGACATTTTAGAATCCTTTCCTTATGTTTTACTCCAGAGAGTTTGACTACAATGTGTTGTGGTGAAGATCTTTCCTGGTCATGCCTATTAGGAGTTCTGCATGCTTCCTGAATTTGGATGTCCCCATCTTTCTCCAAATTAGGGAAGTGTTCTGTAATTATTTCACTAAAAAGGCCTTCTAATCCATTCTCTCTTTCTACGCCTTCAAGAATTCCTAAGACCTGTTTGTTGGGTCATTTGACAGTATCCCATAAATCTCCAACCTTTTTTTTTTTTAGGTTTTTAGTTTTCTAATTTCTTTCTCTCTCTCTCTCTCTCTCTCTCTCTCTCTCTCTCCCTCTCTCTCTAGCTCCCACTCTCTTTGGTCTGACTGTAAAATTTCTGGATATTTGTCTTCTAACTTGGATATTCTTTCTTCTGCATCACCAAGTCTGTTGTTAGGGCTTTCCATTGCATTTTTTATTTGATCTATTGAATTATTCATATGTAGTATTTCACTTTGATTTCTCTTTAAAATCTCAGTTTCATGAGAAAAATGTTCATTTATGTAATGTATGAATTTCTTTAGTTCATTGATTTGTTTCTGATTACTTCTAAGTAATCTATGATAAATTTTTTGAATTCTTCAATCTCTTCATTTTCACATTCTAGTATTGAAGTGTTGTGTTCCTTTGGGAGCATAATATTGTCTTCTTTATTCTTGTTTCTTGAATTCCTGCATTTATTTTTAGGCATTTGTGGAGATACTTGCTGTTTTTCCCCTGTGGTGACTTTTATCTTTGGACTGTGCCACTATGGATTAATGGAACGTCTGCTCTTTCAATGAATACCCTGAGATGTATGCTGGGTGTGGCCAGGAAGCACTGTTAAGTGCTCCAGGGTGAGGGGAGTATCCAAGGTGACAACCAAATTGGGAATAGTAAATCTCCCTCTTTTTTTTTTTTTTTTTTTTTTTTTTAATCAGAGGGTAGGTTCAATTTGCTCTATTTGCATAGTCTCACGCTACTTCCTTCAAGGAGACTAATTTCTCGTTGCTAGCCCCAATGGGTATAATATTTGTTCATGCTGCCACAAGAAACACACAAAAGATCCATGCAGTTCTCAGTGTGAGCACAAATCCCTCAGCAGGGAATTAGGGAGCCCCAAGCATGTGGAACCACCCACAGTGACTGCCCAAAGACCCAGCTACATCCTGCACCCTCACATACCACCACAGTGTTTTCACAATCTTGGCACACATGGTTCCCACAATCACGAGCACCCAGCCGCATCAATTCTCCCAGCCAGAATGAGGCATCTCATCTCCTCTGGTTGCTGGGCACTAGGACAAGTATGTCCAAAACGGCAACTGCCCCTGTTGGCTAGTTATAGGATGCTGGAACTAGATGGTCAGGGAGAGAGAAATGTGCCCCCCTCCTCTTTTTTTTCCCTCTGTGTTTGCAGGTATGCTGTCTCCTGTGGTGGAATGAGAAGGCCATGCCAAGATGGCCACTGGCAACAGAAACTGCCTGGAAACAGGCTGTGATTGGATGGTTTTGGAAACCACATGACAACGGAGAGGAGGGGGTTCTGTGCTCACCTTCACAGAACCAAACAGCACACAAAATACCGAGGGGCCTACTTGACGAAATCAAGGGGGGACCTCACCAAGTCCGACACACTGTCTATCTCAGTCACATTGGCGCCAGATGTTGAGGTTGATTTCTTCTGAGAGGAGGAGAGCATGGTGGGGACAAGAGGCGTGGAGTCACCACACAGACCCCAGGAGTCAGGTGAAAGCAGGCCTGAGGCAAGCAGCCTACAGACTCATTTATTTCAGTTGTTACAGCAGCTTATATAGCCAAGGCAGCCAATCCAGTCAAGGGGCTGTCTATGCCCTAACCAATCACAGCCGATTGCCAGGCAGTTTCCAAAGCCATCCAATCACAGCCTGTTGTCAGTCAGGCTCCGCTGTCATGTGGTTTCCAAAACCATCCAATCACAGCGTGTTGCCAGGCAGTTTCTGTTGCCAGCAGCCATCTTGGCATGGCCTTCTCATTCCACCACAATCTCCCACAGGGTTCCAAGCTGAACTCATGCAAGGCTCTTCCTGCAGCCTTATCTCCAGTGGCTTGGGCTGCTGCAATTTGGTCTCATCTCACTCCAAAACTGGTGCTGAGGCTCTCTGTTGCAGCAGTCCTGAGCTGTAAGTGTCCACACCCTGCATGTAGATCTACAGTGTCCCTCTAATATGCGTGGAGTTTCCTTTGCCGTTTTCTCCCTAACTCCTCCCTGATATTGCATTCTCTCTACTCTTTTTTTAAACTATATTTTTTAAACTACCTTCCCATAGACTAGAGCAGTAAGCTTCTTCCCTATTCTACCATCTTGGTGTCTCTCCACACCCACCATTAATTTTTTAAAGATTTTATTTATTTTACTTGAAGTCAGAGGCAGAGGCAGAGACAAAGAGTTCTTCCATCTGCTGGTTCACTCCTCAGATGACTGCAATGGCCAAAACTGTCCTAATCCGAAACCAGGAGCCAGGAGCCAGGAGCTTCTTCCGGTTCTCCCATGTGGGTGCAGGGGCCAAAGAACTTGGACCACCCTTTACTGCTTTCCCAGACCATAGCAGAGAGCCGGATAGGAAGTTGAACCAGTGCCCACATGGGATGCCAGCACTACAGGCAGCAGCTTTACCTGCTAAGCTACAGCACCGGCCCCTCCACCATTCATTTTTAAGGAATTTATTCTGGATTGTGTATTCCATTTTCCCAGACATTTCCACTCCCAGAATTTAAGCACTTTTAAGGCATTGTTTTCTGGAGGATTCTGAGATAATTTTTATGTATGTTCTTTATATGATGTGTCTTTTTTTTCTCCTCTGGCTTTTTAAAGAGTTGGTTTGTTTTTTTTTTTTTTTTTTTTTTTTTTTTTTTTTTTTTTTTTTTTTTTTTTACTATTTACTTCAAATTTTGATTATGAAATGATCCTGCAGGTATGTCGTTCTTTGTATCTATCTTGCCAGAAACAAGAATTCAGAAATAAATTCAGACATTAAAGTTTTAGCTATATCTCTTGGCCCCCTCCTGGCTCCAGTTACATGTATGCTAGCACTATTGATATTGTCCCACAAGACACTGGAACCTATGAGCTCCTCATTCCTTTCAATCTTTCCTTTTTTTATCTGCGAGTTTCAGTTTGAATAATTTATATTAAATTTTTTTAATTCATTGGTTTTCCTCTTGACATATCTAATTAGTTTTTAACCCCCTTCATTTATTATGTTTCATTTTGGTATTGTATTTTCATTTCTAGAAATTCCATTTAGTTCTTTTTTACATTTTTCATTTCTTTACTAATTACTCCCATTCTACTTTCAAAAGTATTTGTGATGGCTATTTTAAAATCTTTTTCTGAGTATTTCAGGACTGTTATTTACAGTTGTCTTTGTTGAGTAATTTTTCTCTGATCATGCTCTAATTTTCCTAGCTCTTTTCTTTTTGAGATTTCGCCCTTTATTTATTTTTCTATTGGCAAACTATATAAATGCATAGTATGCGACATGCTGTTTTTCTTTTATTAAATTTTGTTACACAAGTTTCATGTGTTTCATATATACAGACTTAGGAAAATAGTGATACTCCCCCCTCCAACCCAAGCTCCAACCCTTCTTCCTCCTCCCTAGCACATACCCACTCAATTTTTACAAAGATCTATTTTCAGTTTACTTAATGATTGTATAGCAAGTATGCCAAAGTGTATAGCAAGTATACATACATACATATATATATGAAAGTTTATAGTAAGTATACACAATAAGTAAAAGAACATATAAGAAAAGGAAGGGGAGAGAATGCATACATATATGAACAACCACACACTGTGTTTATTCTTTCGGGAGGTTCTATCATACAAGACATTTTCTGAGTATAATATGAAAAGATTCAGGAGACTCCCTCCTTTTTTTTTTTTTTTTTTTTTGGTCATTCCAAATAGACTAAAGTGTGTGGTGCTCCTTTGTTGTTTGGTCCTATGAACCCTCTGCTCAGTATCTGATGCTCTTTTGGGTTTTAGGATTGTTTGTTAGCAAAACTCTTTTCAAAACTAGTACCTTCGCTGCAAATAATTATGATTTCAAAAAAATAATCATGTAATTTAAAACTCTATTCCAACCCGTTTTTATTTTCATCAGCAATAACACTAAAGTTTTGCAGTATATTTGTGTACACTGGATGTTAATTTATGTGTATGTGTGTGTGTATAGAACCAATCACCAGCTTTCATGTAGTAAGGAATGTTGCCAAATAAGTATGCATGTAAATTCCTATTTATTGAAAATGTAACTATTATAGCAACATAAAAAAATCAATGTTTGTCCAATTATTTTCTGCAGGCAACATCATGCATTGCAGCATAGTTTCTCATTAGATTAAATCAAACTGTTCTTAAACACCATTTTACCAGCTGTTACTGGGTAAAGGGTAAACAGAGCAGTTTGTAGTAGCAAATATGTAGCTCTCTGGCATGTGTCCTTGCCAACATTGCTACAGCTGTGTATATTGTTTATGAAAAACAAATGCCCTTGGTGATTTTTCTTAAACTTTATTGAAGTATTTTTTTTCCAGAATAATTTCATATGTTTCTTAGGGAAAGAAAACATTGTTGAAGCCTGTGAAAAAGTCAGATTCAATACATAATTAAAATTTTAGGCTTTTATTTAGAATATAATATAAGAAGTAGGTCACTAACAGATGCATCAAAATAGAGTGAAATAGATTTCCCAATTTCCCTCAGGAGATTTTTGTTTTAAAGATTTATTTATTTATTTGAAAGGTAGAGTTCCAGAGAGCCAGAGGCCACTGGTGCACTCCCCAGATGGTCGCAACTGTTGAGGCTGTGCCGATCAGAAGCCAAGAGCCAGACGCTTCCTCTGGGTCTCCCATGTGGGTGCAGGGCCCAAGGACTAGGGCCATCTTCTGCTGCTTTCCCAGGCCATAGCAGAGAGCTGGATCGGAAGTGCAGCAGCCGAGACATATTTTTATATATAACTTTTGATAAATACTTTACATTCATGGTAGTTTAAACAGTGATTTATACATATAGTTTATAGTCAGAACTTCTTATACAATTCCCCCAAATGACATTGAAAGAATATACTGCCCAACTTTTTGTCTTATTTTTTAAGTTTTACGTAACTGTTCATAACCTAAGCCTAGCTTTTTTTTTTCTAGATAGGAAGCTGAGAGTCCCTGATGCTTAAGAGTCTTGACATAGATTATATAAATTTTTTGAGACAAGACTTTCAATACAGTAAAATCCAAGGATACCATTTATATTTTGCAAATGAAATTTTGTCCCTGGAACTGCATTGCAGACTAGATCATTTGCCTTCAATTCCAGTTCACTTTGGCCATATCCTTCTGAATAACTCATCTTCTTTAAACCATAAAACACAAGGGAAATCCAAACTATTAATATTATAATTATAAAAAATAAAATTTCACTATTGATTTTATTGTCATTACAGAAAGCATTTAAATTTCAGGCAGCCGATATTCATCATAAGTATATAGCTATATATATAGATATATTGTATTGATCACTTATATATTATATGTATATATTACATGTATATGTATATAATATATACCATATATTATATATATTATATAATATATTAATGATCAATAAAACCAATTTTCTCCTTATACCACCAGCTTTCTTGTATCATTTTTATCATCCTCTTCTAACACTTTAGTTTTGCCATGAAAGTATATACTTTATATTCCATGGGAAGTACAAAAATATTTGCTTAGCTGTATAAAAGTAAGTTTATATGCTCTTTCTCATATTCTTCATTGTCTGTATAATACTTAACTTTCTTTGAAACATACTGAAATCATCATTCCTTCTGTGTTTCTCCATTTATTTCAGTGTTTACCTCAACAATGAATTAAACAACTTTGAATAGGTTGAGATTTTTTTAAAATAACACACAAGGAAAATTTGACTAATTGCTATCTCCTTGGAATAAATGATAATATTATCTTCTTTGGCAACAAATAAATGCTTCTTCCTACCTGTAACAGACACCACAAATTAGTGGCTTGAGAACAAATTCTTGCTTATAGATATTTTTTGCACTCAAAAACAAGGAATCTATACAGAATAACCAAAATGTATGGCCAGTATTACTGTATATCAATATTCAATTGGAACTTAGTAATGGTTGCTATGGAAATAAGCACAAATTCTCTCCTTTACCCAAGTCACTGTCATTCCTTAAAGTCTCATATCAGCCTACTTCATGCATTTATCTACCTGTAAGACTTGTATGAAATCCATGGTAAATACTGAGAACGTCTAAAAATACTACTCCCAGAGCCAGAGCAGGAACATAAAATGAAGATTTCATGCTGCTGTTGAGAAGGTGTCAATTGAGTGCATCCATATGTGTTTTTTAAAGATTTTTCCAATAGATAGTTGCTTCCCCTGTTTCAAGTACTTCACTGGCTCTGAAGTAGCTCCTTTGGATTTTCTTTAACTCTCCAGTATAATTTCCTGCCACTGACACCCATCAGCCTTCTACAGCTCTTGTATAAACGCTAGATTGAACAACTTCCAAGATTCAGAGGCATAAATATCTTCCTTGTCCCTTCGAGGTATCTGCTCATTGTGCTCCCTCTACATGATGCAATGCCCTTCCCGCAATACTGCCTCGCTCCCCAGGGCCTACCAAACCATTACTTTTCCATGCAGTTTTCTGCACTCTATCAAAGCTGATGCAGGAGAGCCTCCCATGTGGTTGTACTCCATCATATATGACAATTGCCTGTTTTCTCATCTATAGCCCTCTTTTTTTCTGAAGGAGGCAAGAAATCATTGTCCATGTATTTTTCATCACTACATTCCAAGTGCCAAGGATTTGCATTTGATAATTTAGTAAGTGAAGGAATGGATGAACTAATTGGGCTTTGAGTAGGTGGATAATTAAATTCCCACCACTCTGCAGAGAAGGGCAATGAGCCAGAAAATATGCCTTGTTATTATTCTGTGGTCACTTTGACTCCTGTCCTGCATTGACTTGATTGTCTTCTGTACTTTCCATTTGTATGTCAGTTTCAGTAAAAGTTAGGCCTTAATAAATGCTTGAAGCTACCTATTTGTTTCTAGAACCCATGGTTCCCATTTGTTTTTCATCCTTTCTACCCCTTGGAAGCCTACCTGCAGGAATGTGACCAGCTGCAGTGACACCGTGTCAACTCAGGCTTCAGTCTTAAACTTCTACTCCCATCAGTTTTCCCAAATCTGCTCCCTGGTCTGGACCTCTAGTATTCCAGTTCTTCTGCCCCCTTCCTGGTCCTCTTTTGCCTGGTGGTGGTACTCGGGTTACTGTAAATACCAGAATACATGTGCTGGGCCTTGGTTATGGTGCTCCTGGTGTATAAAGCTCAGCCATTCTGCTAACTCATCTTGAACAATAGCACCAGGAAGCTGACAGATGTCATCCATGACACATGGATGTGGCACACATGCTCATCATCTGTCATTTTCACATGACCATTGGCCATCACCAGACATGGCATCCTCTTCTTCTGGTTGTGGACTTCATCTCATGGACTTGGCCTCTATAGTTTCATCGTGTGTCAGCAGGGAAGTGAACTTGCCGGCCTTATTCAGGCTTGGGTTCAGGATCTGTGGGATCTGCTTACAAACCTTGAGGTCCTATGGCCAGCTTCTTATTCTTGTTGAGTTTCTTCAGCTCCTGGATGCCCTTTAGGGGAATATCAACACACTTAGTCTCTTTTTGGCGCTGGTAGTCCTCCAGGACAGGCATGGAGAATTAGAGGTTGGGTGTGGACTTCAATCTGATGGTGACAGAGAAGCATCTGTCCTCATAGGGGTTGCAGTTCTTCAAGATGATGTGGTGCTGCACTGTTTCCAAGCACATCTGGGGCTTGCACGATCTGGGGGCAGGACTTCCCACCCAGCCTCCTCGAGGATATCATGAGAGACTGCTGCTGCTGGTGCCTCTCACTGGGGTAAGCAGAAAAGAGCCACCTTGGTTCTTTCTTCCTTGCCAGCCCTAGCTTGCTTCCCAGTAAATATCAGTTTGGTTCTTCAGCCTTTTTTTGTCCCTGAACACAAACCTTTCAACATTTTCCTTAACTTGCTTCTCCACATCTCTGACACCAGAGTGCCACTGCCTCAGTGCTCTACTGTGCCCCCTAGCTGCCTTGGAGTGATGCAACTCATGAACCTTTAAATCAGCAGCGTTGGCCCTCATTTTGCCTTAAGTTCTTTTGCTCTCTGCAGCTTTCTTTCTTACCTTGTTCCAAATCAATATCATTCTTTTTGTTTGTTTGTATTTCATGACTGTTTTCCAATGGTTTGAGTGTAGGTCTTTGAGATCACCAATATGGAGTTTAAATTTGAGGTTTTCATTTTGTTGCTAATTTAAGAATTAGCATAAGTATGCTTTGGATCACTACCTCATACCTATAGTCCTGCCAAACTGATTTGGTGTCTGTATTTCAGTTTCTGTTTATCATGGTATCAATGCCAAACAGAATGATTTAATGGTCTCAAGCTAATGAAAAAAATAACAAAGGCAGAATAAATATGCAAATTATTCTCTCAAGTGAAGTGAAGTCCAAATAACATCATGGATGGAATATTATGCAGATAATTATTTTTGCAATAATTCATATAAAGATAAATGCTGTGAAAACAGAACCACCACAAAATCAACAAAGAATGATGAATTCTGGGGCCGGCACTGTGGCTCACGTGGCTAATCCTCTGCCTGCGGCGCAGGCATCCCATATGGGCACCGGGTTCTAGTCCCCGTTGCTCCTCTTCCAGTCCAGCTCTCTGCTGTGGCCTGGGAGGGCAGTGGAGGATGGCCCAAGTGCTTGGGCCCCTGCACCCTCATGGGAGACCAGGAAGAAGCACCTGGCTTCTGGCTTCGGATCAGTGCAGTGCCGGCCGTAGCGGACATTTGGGAAGTGAACCAACAGAAGGAGGACCTTTCTCTCTCTCTCACTGTCTATAACTCTGTCAAATAAAAATTTTAAAAAAATTTTTTAATGATGAATTCAAACTACTTTTCAGGGTAGGAATTAATATCATGTGTGTGAACAAACATTTTGCTTTTGGAAAACAATGTCATTTGTTACACAAAATTGTTAATTTCAATTGTGTTGCCTGGTAAAATTTGTATTTCATTTCTAAATTTATTTTGCTTTTGTGTAAGAGTAGTTGATATGTAGATTTAGGAATGGTTTTATGGCTGGAGACATTTAAATAAAATAATAGCAAACAAAAAAAGCATTGGAAGTCTACAATAAAAAATTTTATTGAGTAAAATTGGCCTGTATCCTCAAATATATTTTGGCCAGTGTTGCCTCTTCCTTAAATCTTTTCTTGGAGGAATTTTCTCATTGTAGAATGCAGTTTGATTTGTGAATTTGTTTGTGACAAGAATAGAAGAAAGATAATAAACCATGAGTGCAATCTGCCACTTCCCCATCAACTCAAGTTTCCTCAAAAGTACCTCCAAGGAGGAAGTAAATCTATCATGTAACATGAAAACTGAAAAGCGAAAAGGTATAAGCATCACTAAGTTTTTTGTTTAATTCAAAGGGGAGAAGCACAATTCTGATACCAGAGCCAGAAATAGAAACTACAAAAAAAAAAAAAAACACAAATGTTATTTATATTGATGAAAAATTCTCCACAAAATATTATAAAAACATTCTGCAACATTTTTAAAGAAGTATTCATCATGATCAAGTAGGATTTATTCCTGAAATGCAAGGATGGCTCAATATGTAAAAATTAACCAATGTAATGCTCTGCATTAACAGAATGAAGCAGGGGTGGCATGATTATCTTAGTTAGTTCAGAAAACTTAACATCTTTTCAAGATAAAAAACATTCAACAAACTAAGAATATAAGGGAGCTACTTTCATATAATAAAAGCCATAAGTGAAAAATCCACAGCTAATGTTATACTCAATGATGAAATACTGAAAGTTCTGCTAAGATGAGGAACAAGACAAGTAGTAAGATTTTTCACCACTTCTATTATGATAGTTCTTGAAGTTTTAGCTACAGCAATTAGGCAAGAGAATAAATAAAAGACATCAAAATTAGAAAAAAAATAACAATATTTAGAAAGGAAAAACTAATTTATGTTAACTATTTAAATATTTTTGTTAAATATAAGATATGCAAGGAGACCCTGAAGATTTCATGAAAACTAATAAAGTTAGAAGAGTAAAAAGTGTAAAATCAACACAAAAATCAGTTACATGTCTATACGTTAACAAATGCCAATCTAAAGAGGAAATCAAGAAACCAAGTCTATTTAGAATACCATCAAAAATAAATAACTTATATTTTAGCTTCACCAAAGGCTGAAAGATATTTATACTGAAAATTATAAAACTTTTCTGAAAAAATAAAGAAATTGCAAGTAAACGGAAAGACAATTTTCTTCATGGATTGAAAGACTATTTTAAAGATTTATTTATTTATTTGAAAGATAGAGTTAAGTGAGAGGAGAGACAGTGGAAAATTATCCATCCACTGATTTACTTCCCATGTGGCCACAATGGCCAGGATTGAGCCATGTTGAAGCCAGGAGCCATGAACTTCATCTGGGTCTCCCACACGAGTGCCAAGGGCCCAGGTATTTGAGCCATTTTCTGCTGCTTTCTCAGGCACATTAGCAGGGAGCTGGATCAGAAGTAGAGCAGCTGGGACTTAGACTGAAGCTCATATGGGATGCCGATGTCACAAGCTGTGGCTTCACCTGCTGCACCACAATGCCAACCCTGGAAGGCTCACAATTTTTATTAAAGATTTATTTATTCACCTGAAAGGCAGAGCTACAGAGAGACAGAGGGAGACACAGAGAAAGGAGGTCTGAGGGGGGAGAGAGAAAGAGAGAGAGAGAAAGTCTTCCATCCGCTGGTTCATTCCCCAGATGACTGCAACAGCCAGAGCTGTGCTTATCGAAAAACCAGGAACCAGGAGCCTCCTCCAGGTCCCCCACACAGGTGTAGGGGCCCAAGGACTCAAGCAATCTTGCACTGCTTTCCCAGGCCAAAACAGAGAGCTGCATCAGAAGTGGAGCAGCTGGGACCTGAACCAGCACCCATATGGGATGTTGGCACCTCAGACAGCAGCTCTACCTGCTATGCCACAGCGTCAGGCTCAAGACTTAATATTTTTAAGATGTCAAAACTATCCAAAGTTATCTAAAAATTCAATGCAATTGCATGGAAATCTTAATGCCATTTTAAAGAAATAGAAGGTTCCATCTTAAAATTTACATGGACTCTAAAGGAACCCTCAATAACTGCAATAATTCTGAAAAATGAAGAACAAAGTGGGAGATATCACAATTCCTGATTTCAAAATTTATAACAACAGTAATCAAAACAATGTGATTCAACAACAAAGCCATTCATTCAACGGGGGAAAGGACAGTCTTTTCAACAAATAGTCCTGGGAATGCTGGATGAGCATATGCAAAGGAATAAAATTAGACTCTTAAACTAGCCACAAAAACTAACTCAATTAATTCAAAGAGGTAACCAAATATAAGAGTGGAAACTATAAAACTAAAAAAAAAAATAGAAATGCTTTATGAGATTGGATTTGGCAATGATTTCTTGCATATGCCAATAAAAGCATAAACGTTAAAAGAAAAAATAGAGGGCCAGCGCTGTGGTGTAGTGGGTAAAGCTGCCACCTGCAATGCTGGCATCCCATATGGGCGCCAGTTTAAGTCTTGGCTGCTCCAATCCCAATCTAGCTCTCTGCTATGGCCTTGGAAAGCTGTACAAGATGGTCCAAGTCCTTGGGTCCCTGCACCCATGCGGGAGGCCCAGAAGAAGCTTCTGGCTCCTGGCTTCAGATCTGCACAGCTCTGGCCGTTGCAGTCATCTGGGGAGTGAACCAGAGGATGGAAGACATCTTTCACTCTTTCTGCCTCTGCCTCTCTGTAACTCTGCCTCTCAAACAAATAAATAAAATCGAAAGAAAGAAAGAGAGAAAGAGAGAGAGAGAGAGAGAGAAAGAAAGAAAGAAAGAAAGAAAGAAAGAAAGAAAGAAAGAAAGGAAAGGAAAGGAAAGGAAAGGAAAGGAAAGGAAAGGAAGGAAGGAAGGAAGGAAGGAAGAAAGAAAGAAAGAAAGAAAGAAAGAAAGAAAGAAAGAAAGAAAGAAAGAAAGAAAGAAAAGATATGTCAATTTTCATCTAAGTTAAAAACTTGGCACTACCAACATAGTAAAAAAAAATGGGAGAAAATGAGTTTCTACAACTCAAGGAAAACAAACAGGTGACTCAGTTGTGAAATAAATTGCTGAGGCTGGTGTTGTGACACAACAGATCAAACCTCTGCCTGGAATACCTCAACACCAAGAATGAGATCTTGGCTATCACAGTCTCTAGTGTAACTGATTCCAAACTCCCTGGGGAATGAAGTTATACAACTAGGAAGCCCACATTCACCTCACAGTCACAATTCTACCTCTGGGAACTGCTATAGGCTAGACCACTGTATCACTTATACACACAGCTGACATTGACTAAAGCAAAAGAAATTCATCAGAGGTTGCACTTCTGGGGACACCTAGAACCAAAACCAAAGCAACAAGCCAAGTGATACTCTACATTCCATACGGATCATAAACTCTAGGCCAATAAACCTAGTTCATAAAGATGAAAGGACTTTTAGACCAGAGACATAGATGCCAATGTAGGGACACAAGAAACATGATGAAGAAAGGAAGCAAGACATCTCCAAGAGAGCACAATAGTTCTCCAGAATCATCTCATTCCATACGGATCATAAACTCTAGGCCAATAAACCTAGTTCATAAAGATGAAAGGACTTTTAGACCAGAGACATAGATGCCAATGTAGGGACACAAGAAACATGATGAAGAAAGGAAGCAAGACATCTCCAAGAGAGCACAATAGTTCTCAGATCATCTCAGATCATGAAGGAATAAAACTAGAAATCAACAAGGAAAAGAACAATAGTACATTTACTAATACATAGAAATTACACAACACACTACTGAATGACCAATGGGTCATTGAAGAAATTAAAAAGCAAATAAAAAGCCTTCTTAAAATGAATGAAAATGAAAATATAACATATCAAAACCCACAGGACACAGTAAAAGCAATATTAAGAGGGAAGTTTATAACATTAAGTGCTCACATTAAAAAAAGAGAAAGTGTTCTCAAATAAATGATCTAATAATGCATCTTGAGTATTCAGGAAAATGAGAACAAACCAAACCCAACTTAGCAGGAGGCAAGAAAAAACAATGATCAGATCAGAAATAAATTAGATTGAAACTAAAAAAAAAAGATATAAAAGATCAACAAAACAGAAAGTTGGTTTTTGAGAAGATAAACAAAATAGAAGATCTTTTATCAAGACTAATAACAACAAAGAAAAAAAGTCAAATAAATAAAATTAGAGATGAAAAAGGTGACATCACAACCAATACCACTAAAATACAAAGGACCATAAGAAACTACTATGAACAACTATATGGTAACAAATTGGAAAACCTCGAAAAAATTGGATAAATTCCATGATACATATAACCTGCTATGATTAAATCAAGAAGATATAGAAAATCAAAATAGACCCATCACAAGCAATGAGATTGAAGCAGCAATTAGATCTCCAATTAAGGAAAAGTTCATCCAAGACTTGATGGCTTTGCCACAGAATTCTATAAAACATTTAAAGAGGAATTAATTCCAATAATTTCTAAACTATTGAAAAGTATCGCACAGGATGGAACTCTGCCAGATTCTTTTATGAAACCAGCATCACTCTGATACCAAAACTGAACAAAGACACAATATTAAAAGAAATCTACAGAACTATCTCCTTGATAAACACAGATGCAAAAGTCCTCAACAAGATATTAGCAAACCAAACCCAAAACAACATAAAAAATATCATACATCACAATCAACTGCATTTATCCCAGAGATGTAAGTTTTGTTCAACATTAATAAATTAATAAATGCCATACATTACATCAGCAAGATGAAAACAAAAGTCATATAGTCATCTCAACAGGTACAGAGAAAGTATTTGATAATTTTCAACATCCTTTCATGATTAAAAAATAACGTCCAAAATTAGGTTTAGAAGGAATATACTTCAAAATTATGAAGGCTATATCCGACATACCAACAGCTAATATCATATTGAATGGTGAAAAGCTGAAAGTACTTCCCTTCAGAGCTGAAACAAGACAAGGATGCCCACTTTCACCACTCTTATTCTACGTAGTATTGGAAGCATTAGCAAGAGCAAATTTAGAGGAGAAAGAAATAAAGAGAATCAGAATTGGAAAGGAGGAAGTCAAAATATCTGTTTACAGATGTTGTACATGGAAAAATTCTAAACATTCCACCAAAAAAATTGTTCAAACTGTTAAGCTAATTTAGTATAGTTGCAGGTTATTCAGCAATAAAAAGGAATGATGTTCTGCCATTGCATCAAAATGGATAAAACTGCATGACATCATGTTGAGTGAAATAAAATGGACACAGAAATACAAATCCTGCATGTTCTCCCTTTTATGTGGGAGCTAAAATTAAAAAAGAAAAAAAAGGGGTCAATACTCTGGTGTAGCAGAGTAATTCTATCAAATAAATGAATATTTAAAAAAAAAGAAAAATGCCTGTGTGTATCAACGTTGCTGCAAATATAGTTTTGTCAAACTTTGCTTTATTTCTTTGTCAAGAAATTGTTTAGAATGATATACTATTATGGTTTTAATGATCTGTGCTTATTTCTAAAATTTAAAATCAACATCTTTCCATGTGATTATTTTTTATAGCCATATTTTATATTCCTGCTGAAAATGGTCTATTTGCATTTTATTTGTCGAACTCTTTATTTAGTGGACCACTAAGCCTTTGACTACAATGTGTATCAAAAAACATTATCTCAAAAATTAAAAAGAAAGAGAAAGATAAAAAAGCAGAGGGAAAGAGGTGGAGGCGGAATTAGGAAGGGAAATATTATATTGTTACAATTTTATCTATGAACTACATTAAACTTTATCTTTTTATAGTTTTATTGAATATTTTGAATTTTCAGATAAATTTAATCACTTTTTTATCATTTAAAAAAAAGGTTGTTGGAGCTTGCATTGTGGTGTAGTGGGTAAAGCCACAGCCTTCAATGCTGGCTTCCCACATGGGCACCAACTAGAGTCCAAGCTGCTCCATTTCTCTCTTTTTTAAGATTTATTTATTTATTTTAAAGGTGGAGTTACAGAGGAAGAGTGGCAGCAGAACAGACAGAGAAGTCTTCCTTCCACTGGTTGATTCCCCAAATAGCCAAAAGGGCCAGGAGTGGGCAAAACTGAATCCATGAAGCAGAACATCTGGGTCTCCCACAATGGTGCAGGGGTCCAAGCACGTGGGCCATCTTCCACTGCTATCCCAGGCCATAGCAGAGAGCTGGATCAGAAGAGGAGCAGCCGGGACTAGAAGAGGCGCCCATATGGGATGGCGGCATTGCAGACATTGGCTTAATCTTCTGTGTCACAGTGCTGGTCTTGGCTGCTCCACTTCTAGTTCAGCTCCCAGCTAATAGCCTGGAAAAGTAGGGAAAAATGACCCAAGTGCTTGGGCCACTGTCACACACGTGGGAGACCTGTATGAAGCTCCTGGCTCCTGGATTCTGCTTGGCCCACTCCTGACTGTTGCAGCCGTGTGGGGAGTGAACCAGTGTGTGAAAGATCTGTGTGTGTGTGTGTGTGTGTGTGTGTGTCTGTCTCTTCCTCTATTTCTGTATCTCTTTCGAATAAAAAATAAATCTTCAAAAAAAGAGTGTGGTGTATCCTCAAAAAATTAACATAAAACTACCAATATATTCAGTCATTCTCATTCTGGGTCTATACCTGAAAGAATTGACAATAGAAACTCAAACAAATATTTCCACGCCCATGTTCCTGGAACATTACTCACAGTAGTCAAAAAGAGAAAGTACCCCAGGAATCCATTGAATGATGGCTTGATAAAGGCAGTATGCTATGTAGTATCAGAGAATACTGCTCTGCTCAGTCATAAAAAGAAGAAAATTCTAACTCATGCCAAGTACATGATGGAACTTGAAGGCACTATGGGAAGTGAAATAAGACAGTCATGAAAGGACCAGTATTACCTGATCTCACTTACACGCAATACCTAGAGTAGTCAAATTCACAGAGACAGAAAGTAGCACTGTAGTTGAAAGGGGCTGTGCTGAGGAGGAATGGGGAGTTATTATCACCTAAGTATGGAGTTTCTTTTCAGGAAGGTGAAAAATTCCTGGTAAAGAAAGTGGTGATGCCTGCGCAACAGTGTGGATGCACTTAATGCAACAGAACTCTACACTGAAAGGATTTAAAGTGGTAAATTTCTTGGTATGCGTAAATGAAGAACTGTGTGCAATGGAGAAGAGAATAAAAGAGGAAATGAAGGAAGGCAATGGGCTTGAGATAGGCTCTCTGGACATGGGAGTGAATTACAGATGGAGTTGAAAATAGAGCAAGGCCTTATTTTTAGAGGAGCAATCACTATTTAAGTAGCAAATGCTGAGACTATGGGAAAACACTGAGCAGCCATAGTTTTAGATAATCTTTCACTTTATATTTAAAATTCATTTTCTTCTGCTACCTGTCTTTGAAATATACTGGGAACAAACTACATTGCTTGTCATTTATTTCAGTTGATGCACTCTTTTTTTATCAGAATCTACACAAAGCTTCACTCAAACCCCCAGATATACAAGTGTTATACATTTGTTTATTCAAAAACGTATTAGGCATCTATTATTCTCTCCTTTTCAAACAAATTCAAATACTGGAGATCAGAATTTGAGCATTGTATTAAATAGTTTATTTTGTTTTCTAAAATAATATTAAGCAGACTTGTACAAATCCTCATTAGTTTGTCTTCTTTTAGCTATCCCCCAAAATATTTGTAGATTTAAAAAAAAAATCTTTTTCCATATTTTGTTTACTTACTTAGGAAAATAATTGGTACATTTAAAAAACAAAGGATGGCCTCTTGTAGCAAAGAAAAGCTACATGTTCTATTTTTAGGATAACAAATGAAGAGAGAAAATGGAAAAGGGCAGAATCAACATTTCATTTGACAGTCTGTCACACACAGAATAGAGCAGCAGTGCTGTGGCGAGAGCACACTACTGCTGCAGACAAACCCGCTACCTAGGGAAGAAACAATCACTTATCCCAAACGCTGTCACTTTTATTCTTATTCTACAATGCTTTGTGAACCTCCAAACACAAAGTTTACTAGAATGAATAGAAAGTATGATGAAGACATGACAAAGTTAAGAGCGATTGTGTAAATTTAATTTACTACTGACGAATATGAGAAATTTGTATACATAGATTAAAATTATGCTTTGGTCCCTTTAAGATAGCAAGAGTTTCAGCCTTCTATTGAAATAAGTTCAAAAGGAGATGTTTTCTTTTTTTTTCCAAAGCATTTTAAATTTAAATATTCAATTGAAACACAAAATTAGCTTTCTTCTCAGGGAAATACCCAAAGTTGTCTGTTCTTCTTTAATGATTGTTTTTTTTCAAGAGGAAGCAAACCTCTTCTGATGAAAGTCCCACAAATGTTTAGACTGATGCTATCAAAAACTGCACAATCTCTTTTCGTTTATCCACTTTGTTGCCCTCAGCAAAACTCTTACTTCTTTGTGGACAGGCCGTCTCTTTCTCATTGCTTTTATGACTCTATCAACCCTCTCAAGACCACTGTCTAATAACTTACAGCTCTCCTCATTCTCCTACAAATGAACTCATAGGTTATTACCATAGCTGGATTTATCAGGCATCTGCTTTTCATCCTAATTACATGCATCTGAAAACATTCTAAGCTTCTTTAGATAAATACTTAAACTCATATGTGTTAATATAGAGCTATATGTGAATTGATTATTATTTTTTTAATTTTTTATTAGATTTTCTTGTGGATTAGACCCTGACACTGCTGCCTAAGCATGAGACAATCATTCTTTTTATTATTAATAATCGTATACCTTGTGGCTTACATTTATTGAGTGTATTATAAGTAGAGCACTGGGCTTGCTATCTCACATCTGATGCACCATAACAGTGGCAAACAGCCCAGGGTTTCAGTTCAAACTTACATGGTCTCAAATCTTGATCAGTTCACCGATGATTAGCATTTAAATGTGGACAAGTGACTTCATCACTCTTTCTCAATTTCCACATCTGTAAACAATGGTTTCCTACCTTGCTGGGCTGTTATGAGGATAAAATGAGTACGTTTAATCCTCCTGAGGATTAAACACTTCTTTCATTCCTTCCATACTTAAGAAGGGCAAGAATATCATAAATACTTGGTGAGCTTTAGTTATTAGTGATCTGAATTTAGGTACAGATTTCTTATACTTTCGATGTGCTTAATAACTGAGACGTGGACTGATGAAAGCAAGCGTGATGCTCATAGGTAGAGCTCTGGCTTAACCAGACCCCCCTTCTCTTTTGGCCAGTTGCAGGCTAGCATGTTTTTGTAACAACTGGAGGAAGGCTGAGTGGGTGCTTGGCTCTCTGAGACTCTGAAAATGAGCAGTGTCTTGTCAGAAACTGTCTGTTCTCCTTTCCCACATCTTCCTGTGCTCTCACTTGGTGGTATATTCTCTCCATCTTGGGACTTACTCTGGCTCAGGCACTGTGGAGAAGAAATGCTGTTGCAAATTCTGCGACCTCTTTGGTACGTTTTCATGATAACCTTGGGGGTCACAATGCCTCGTTTGAGAAATAGTGGCTTAAGCTATATTTTCTCTGCTTGTTGATGAGTGTGTCATATGGGACAAAATCAAAGGCCATTCTGAGGTTGAGGTGTATTACATTTATTGGTTTTCTGCTATCTGCAGCATCCCCTGCTCTGTCAGCAAAGACTATTAGATTGGTCTTTGATAATTTGCTCTTCTAACTCATGTTAGTTATTAGCCTGTGATCTTAATGTTTATAAATCGATTTTCTGATGATATGCTCCAGTATTTTTTCATATCCTGAAGTCAACATGGATTGATCTATAATTTCTATCATTTAAAAAAGTTTTTAAACAAATTTAATAGAACCACTTTCACATCTTTTAAACATCTGCAAGGTCTCAGCCAATTCACAATCACTCTGCACAATGACTGTCTTCAGCCCTGCAAGAGAAAAGCACATTCAGGCATTTTAGGTGATTCGACCTTACTGCTTGTGCTGTGTCTTGTTAGCCTTCCTTTTTATCTCTCACTCTTTTATTTTTTCTTTCCCTACATGTACACCTCTCATTGTGTTTCTTTTGCTGTTACAAGTAAAAGCAAAGGCCATGTGAAAAAGTACTTGCTATAAGTTTTTTCTAATTTTCTACCCATAACCATGATGGACTGCTGCTAAGCCTCTCTCATTCCAAATTCCTCATTCACTAATGCAGTACTACTGATGGCTCTCAGTACCACTTAAAGACTAAATTGAAGCTCCTGGAAAGATACAGGTATAAACTGGCATTGAGGCTGTCTTTAACCCAGACCTGTAACAAACAAACAAATAATATTTATGATATAAACCATAAAACATACACTTTCATAGCACACTGAAACAGAAAATTTACAAAGTATAACTACATTGCAGGTGATATATGATATTTTAAATTCTATTCTACTCATTTCAGTATATGAAATATGATCATGGTCTACCAAATTTATTTAATGAATGAACTGCAATTTGCAGTTAGAGGAATTGTGCTCTAGAGTTGTCCAAACAGAGGGACTTAGAATGAGCAGCTGGTCTAGAATAATTCAAAAGGATGCAAGACAGTGAAAAAGAGGTATCTTTCTAGTAAAACAGAGTTGTGGGTGTATGTGTGTGTGTGTGTGTGTATGTGTGTACATATAAACATATGTATATATCCATACACATTGTTCACATATAAATTTACACACACATACCACATGGTAGAATGCTGTTTGTTAATTTTAAAGAGCAAAGTGTATTTTTTTCAAAAGTGCACTAGTCAACACATCAGCATATCTGACTAATAAATTCAACCACCACAGGGAAGCTATTTTCACATAGCCTCAGCTATTGCTAATATTGACTTCCTGTTTAGGGAGCACAGAAAAAAGTCCACCTTTTACATTAATTTTTTGTTGAAGGTGTTGAAGACATCGGAGGAATAGTCAGCCTGAGGGGTTGCCTTTTGCAAAGTTTGCTTTCAAAGTGGAGAATTTGAATCGAATTTTGGTATTGCCTGGATAATGAAAACAGGTTTTTTTTTTAACCTTTAATGCTCTACTAATTATTCCTCTCCTAAAAATAAGGTAAACTTGACTTAGGTAAGAGGTATGTACATTTCTATCACTTGTAAATGGTGTACTTGTGTACATTTAAAGGTATATGTCCTTGTGAAGGTCTTTTTCACTTTGTTACATTCTCAGTATGAAGAACATAAAGCAACAAAGCTGTGAATTTCTATAATCAATGTGGAAAGAAGGAGTCAGAATTGAACAAGAGATTAGCAAGTTAGTTTTAGAGGAGTGTGAGAGAATGGAAGAGACAGTGGACAAAAAGACAGATAAGAACCTGGAAGTCAATCAAGTAGAAAGCAAATTCTGCCAAGTAAAGAAGTTGTAATAATGTACAAGATACTTTAGGCTGAGCAGAAGCCAAAACCCAGCATGAGATTGGACAAACTAACATCACTACATTTGGAAAATGAGGGTAGTTTGATTGAAGAAGTCACTGAGACGTTTAGAAAAGCACAGGCAGTCTTGAAGACTGAGGTTGGGAGCAGTTGAGACATTGTTATTACGAAGAGAAACACAAGAAGAGATGGTTATTATTCTAAGATACTTGTGATAATCATGGCATCATATGTGTTGTGTACCTCAAATGGAGAGAGAGAGAGAGAGAGAGAGAGAGAGAGAGAGAAACAGTACCAAATTAGAAGAGTATATTTTATAGCATAATGTGGGAGTATATGGAGAAATTTGGCTATTCCATGTTGGAATTCAACAATTTTCCTAAGGAACATATACAGTGAAAGAGACATAAGAAATGTATCAGCCAAAGGCAATGTTTGGACAATATTTGTATCCTTATTTGAACAAATTAACCCAATGAAAAATGAAAGCATTAGGAAATAATTTCTCCACTTTTTGAGGATATTAAGGAATTATTGTTCATGTGTAAGGTGGGACAATGGCATTGCAGCTATGTTTTCTTAGAGCCTTAACTTTCAATGATTCATGAGAGTACCTCAAAAAGTTTATGAAAATGAAATTAAAAGGTGCAAAAAAATTTGAAAACCATGCATACCCATATATCAAATTATTTCAGTTTGAAATTATGTGATGTTTGAGATTTTCTTCAAAGTAGAACAGTTATAGGCAAATTCAGGTATATGATAAATATTCCAGGGCCCAGGAAAACACTTGATCTCAAAGCAAGTGTTTCAGAAGATTCGATTCTTTTTTATGAAGACAATCAATAGTGCTTCCTGTGTGACATTAAGGCAACATGTCAGAGGTCTCTATTAATATTCATTTTTAGTTTGTTCATTTATATTTAGTACCATGTACTTTAGGAACTCTGAGGATTTGACTAATATTTCTGTATTCTTGATCATTTTCTGCACCCTCCATTTCACCACCCGAAATACTTCACTGTCATTTCTGTATGTTCAAATGCTGATTTAACTTCAATTCCAATGCCACCATTTCAGGAAACCTCACATAGGACTGTGCTTTCTTACCTCAGTCACACTTTATCTTGCCCTCTTTTACAGCATTGCCATACTGTGTGACATATGTAGCTCTGGGGCCAGTGCTGTGGCATAGCGGGTAAAGCCACTGCTTGCAGTGCCAGCATCCCATATGGGCGCCAGTTCGAGTCCTGGCAGCTCCACTTCCCATTCAGCTCTCTGCTATGGCCTGGGAAAGCAGAAGAAGATGGCCCATGTCCTTGGGCTCCTGCACCCTCATTGGAGACCTGGAGGGAGACCCGGAGAAAGCTCCTGGCTTCTGGCTTTGGTTAGGCGCAACTCTGGCCATTGCAGCCAGTTGGGGAGTGAATCAGAGGATGGGAGACTCTCTCTGCCTCTCCTCTTGTGTAACTCAACTTTCAAATAAATAAAACTATCTTTAAAAAACATATTGTAGCTCTGCATAAATGTTTGTGCTCATATCCTATACTTAACCAAATGCTTCTTGAGGACAGGGCTCATTCTAACCTAATCTGTTTTCAAAGCAGCGCCACCCAGTGCATTGCTGGGCTTCATGAAACTCTTAATAAATAAATGACTGTGAATGAACAAATACATCAGTAAAACTGCGAGTAAAAAATTCTCAGACAAAGCAAGGCAAAAACAAAACCATAGTATCACTTTGGATTTCTGTAGTCTTTGTAGTTGAAAAGATTTCTCCAGACTTAATTAACAATAAAAACTTCATCAACTCATAACAGCCACGAGTTTTAGCTGCAGCCTTTCTACAGAACATCCTCTTTTCTTTCAATAGCAGATCAATGGCCACATTTTGCAGAATGGTTTGCTCATAAGCTGTCAAAATCCCAACAGCTCTTTTGTACATAAAGCAAGATAAACTGAAGTTGGAATTGGCTATCCTGAAAGTTAAACTACTTCTCTAAATACAGAATGCATGTTTACTGCCTCATGAGCTTGTTGGCAGTTTCCCTAAAATGACCAACATTAGAGCCATGTAAATATTTTGAAGATTACACCACAGCCATTCTTGTCTTTTCTCTTCTGTAATGATTGCTGTAATGTGTTCATTATGGGAAAGAATGCCCTAACAATGCCTCACTGAATTTTAAGGGAGCAGTGGTTGAAAAGAACGCTGCATCCAACATCCTATGAGAAATCAGGATGTACAGACCATAATTATTTCTAAAGAAGTTAACTTGCAAAAAATCTCTGGCATATCTTCCTCATTGTCAGTATCCAACCTGTAAATACTTTAGTTGCTGTAATAAAAGTTGCCAAGCATTTTATTTTATTTTTTAAAGATTTATTTATTTATTTGAAAGTCAGAGTTACACAGAGAGAAAAGAAGAGAGAGAGAGAGAGAGAGAGAGAGGTTTCCCCCCCGCTGGTTCACTCCCCAGTTGGCCTCAATGGCTGGAGCTGCACTGATCCAAAGCCAGGAGCCAGGAGCTTCTTCTGGGTCTCCCACATGGGTGCTGGGGCCCAAGGACTTGGGCCATCTTCTGCTGCTTTTCCAGGCTATAGCAGAGAGCTGGATCAGAAGTGGAGCAGCCAGGACTTGAACCGGCATCCATATGGGGAGCCAGCACTGCAGGTGGCACCCTTACCCGCTACACCACAGCGTCCTGTAGCCAAGCATTTTAAGATTATTTAATTGGAAAAATACTTATTTAAAAATAATATACAATAAAAAATTAGCACACTCCAAGTTAAGGGATTTTTTTTTGAGATTTATTTACTTATTTGAGAGGAAGAGTTAGAGAGAGAGAGAGAGGGAGAGAGCCAGAGAGAGATCTTCCATCCTCTGGTTCACTCCCCAAATGGCCATAACAGCTGGATCTGGGTGGATTCGAAGCCAGGAGCCAGGAGCTTCTCCTGGGTCTCCCACACAGGTGCAGGGGACTAAGCACTTGGGCCATCATCCACTGCTTCCCCTGGCCATTAGCAGGGAGCTAGATTGGAAGTGGAGCACCCAGAACTCGAACCCGCACCCCAGTGAGATGCTAGCTCTGCTGGTGGATGCTTAACTTAATATGCCACAGCGCTGGCCCCAAGAGATATTTTTTGAACATGGAAATATTATTGAAACCTTATCAGAAAGAAAAAGAAAAGGAAATATTTTTGTTCCTATAGTGACAAGGAAATAGTTAAGTATCAGATACTGAATATTCTATTTATTTGCATGGCTGTCCTGTTAGGTGGATGGATTTGCTGTAGACTATTTCTTCTTCAAATGGGTTGCTTTGATCTGGCACTAGGATAAGGGAAGCAAGGCGCTCCGGGCTGCAAAATGCAAGGTTGCTCTTAGGTTCCTATAAAGACCACTCCCGCACTTGCATGACAGCACAGCCGTGACACCGAGAGTGAGGGGCTCCTGGTTTGCCTCACTCTGGTCTTGACAATTGATCTTGCTGGGCAGTTAGATGATGTTTCTTTCTAAGCTTCCTCAATGAGTTCTCCTGTGACAGAGTTCTACCCAATACAATACAGCTATGTTGTAGTACTTGCCCCTTCCAGTCATGAGCTACAAAAGTCAAGCCCTGTGTTGGTTAATTTTATTTGTCAACTTGATCGGGCCAAAGGATGGCCATAAAACCAGTTAGACATCATTTCTGGGTAAGACTTTGAGGATGGATGAATTGAGAAGACATAATCACATCTAAGGATCCAACTGGAACAAAAAGTGAAGGAAAAGTCAATTCTCTCTCAAGTTGGGACATCAATCTTCTGCCTCCAGACATTAGAACTCCCAGTTCTTGGGTCTTTAGACCCTGGTACACGTACCAGCTATCTCCCAGCTCACAGGCCTTCAGTCTTGGACTCAGAGTTACACCAGTGGGCCTCCCCATTTTCTGGCCTTCAGACTTAAGCCGAATTGTATCACTGGCTTTTTCCAGTTCTCCAGCTTGCCAACAGCACATTGTGGGACTATTGGCCCTCCATAATCATATGAACCTATTCTCATAGTAAATCTCACATGTACATTTGTAGGTATAGAGTATCTAATTGGCATCAGTACCATCCTCCATACTTTTCTCTATATTCTAGGAGAACAGAAAGAGGTTTAATGTTATAGAATGAGCAGAGCTACAAGTTTGGAAACTGAGTCACTGAGCTGTCATTTCAACAAGAAATGGAGGAGATCTGCACGTCCAGAGCTATCCGTGATAAATACTTCAGTAAATGAAAAAATAAACTTTCACTATCTTAAGAAACTAAAACTTGAGTGTTGTTTGCCAAGAAATTAGCTAACTCAACTTTTTAAAAGGTATAATGTCCACTTTTGGGGAGAAAATTAGGGCTCCGAGAACCTAAGACAGCTGTCCCAAATCACATACCTTATGATGGTAGGTGTAGGATTTGAACTCTGCTCTATCTAATTCAACAGTTTTTGATATTCAATCTGCTCACACTGTGTTCTAGAAATCATGGGAGGTGACTGCTAATGAAATCAACCAATCTTTCTGAATATATACCCAGTACAGTTTGTATTAGCTTCTCAAATATATCATTCTTTAGTGGCTTTAAGTTAGGAACTAAAGAGGCCTTGTCCTTTAGTTTTTTAGTTGGTAAATGTACTAGAAAAGTGCATCACTCTTTGGATCTGAGCACTTCCAGTAGTTCTCCACATCCCCCAGTCAGCTCACACACATGAGCCCACCAGATCCTGCCAACCCCCAGAGGCCTCTGGATCTAGTTTCCATTATCTTTCATCCACAAACTGTGACAAACAAAAGTTGATGTAATACTAAGGTTTTTTTTTTTTAAAGTATTTATTTATTTGAAAGGCACAGTTACAGAGAGGGGTGGGGCAGAGGCAGAGAGAGAGAGAGAGAGATCTGACATCCACTGGTTCACTCCCCAAATGGCTGCAATGGCCAGAGCTGAGCCAGGCCGAAGCCAGGAACTAGGAGCTTTGTATGGGTCTCCCATGTGGGTACAGGGGGCCAAGCACTTGGGCCATCTTCTGCTGCTTTCCCAAGTCACATTAGCAGGAAGTTGGACTAGAGTGGAGCAGTCTGGACTGGCGCCCATGTGGAATGCCAACGCTACAGGCTGTGCCTTTACCGGCTACACCACAGCAACAGTCCCACTAAGATGTCTTAAAGAAGAATCCTTCTTTCTTCTTATTCTCTATTGATTCTCAAATTTGATTGGGAAAAACTCAAATTTAAACAGTGAAGCCATCATTACCTACAGATTATAGAAATCTGCCCTCCTGACAATCTATATAGCATATTTTTTAAAGATTTATTTTATTTATTTGAAATACAGAGTTACAGAGAGAGGTGGAGACAGAGAGAGAGGTCTTCCATCCGCTGGTGCACTCCCCCAGATGGCCGCAACGTCTGGAGCTGAGCCTATCTGAAACCAGGAGCCAGGAGCTTCCTCCGTGTCTCCCACATGGGTGCAGCGGCCCAAGGACTTGAGCCATCTTCCATTGCTATCCCAGGCCACAGCAGACAGCTGGATCTGAAGAGGAGCAGTCAAGACCAGAACTGGCACCCATATGGGATGTCGGTGCTTCAGACCAGGGTTTTAACCCACTACGCCACAGCGCTGGCCCCCTAAATACTGTATTAACACTCTAAGCAATGAGTTCACTGATTTTATTCTCATCAAAGCAAGTCAGGAATATAAGATGTGGACTGGAAAAGTAAACAAATAGATATTTAAAATTCTCCATGCTTTTCTATGATACGTTCTCTCATAATGTTTCCTGTAGATGAAAACATACTCATTTCTTATTTATGACAAATAAACTGTTATATACATTTCTATGTTTCTTTTTGTACTTGAAATAAACACTTATTTTTTTAGAAAAACTACATTTGAAAAAAATCAGGTTATGAAAGCAAAAGTACCTAAATATGTATAGCTAAGCATTGGTTCTATGTTTATTAATTGTACAGATGCAGGTGTGTGGCTTTTTATTCTTGATCTGGTGATTGGGTTCTTTTTATTTCTTTTTTAAGGTGAACAAATTTAATGTATTTTATATATACAGATTTAGGAGCATAATGATATTTCCCACCCAACCTTCCTGCCCGCCCACAGTCCTACTGTCCCTCTTCCTTCCTATCTTGTTCTTTCCTTTAATTTTCACAGTGATCTAATTTCAGTTTATTTTATACTCATAAGATTAACCCTATACTAACTAAAGAATCCAGCAAATAATAAGATAAAAACATTGTTCCTCAACAGTAGAGACAAGGGCTGTAAACAATTTGATAAGTAAAGAATCAACATAAATCCTTCAATGTCAGCTTTCTTAATTTACATAGTGATGTGACGTAGCCTAATGGAAAGATGGCAGAATTTGTTTTAAAAGAGCAAAGTTACTTTTCTGGTTCAGTCAAATACTACAAAAGTAATATTAGGAACATCACTGATCATGTATAGGCTTTGATATCCCACTAGTAAGGTGAACATATTAGTGAAATCTAAATCATAGAATAAAATGTTATAGATATCCATATGATAAAATTGATCACAACTTTTAAAATTTGATCATGTATGTGATGGTGTTTAGTACAGATAATTCTTGTGTTTTTGTTTTCTTGTGTTTCTCTGTTTTCCACATTTTGTGATGTCACTGTAAATGGAAGTGTATACTTGCCTAGAACTGAAATGAATTATGGCATTTTTTTATTTATTTTTTATTTAGTGAATATAAATTTTCAAAGTACAGTTAATAGATTACAATGGCTTCCCTCCCCATAATTTCCCTCCCACTCACACCCCTCCCATCTCCCGCTCCCTCTCCCATTCCATTCACATCAAGATTCATTTTCAATTATCTTTATATACAGAAGATCGATTCAGTATATATTAAGTAAAGATTTCATCAGTTTGCACCCATACAGAAACACGAAGTGTAAAATACTTTTTCAGTACTAGTTATAGCATTACTTCACATTGGACAACACACTAAGGACAGATCCCACATGAGAAGTAAGTACACAGTGACTCCTGTTGTTGACTTAACAATTTGACACTCTTGTTTATGGCAACAGTAATCTCCCTAGCTCTAGTCATGAGTTGCCAAGGCTATGGAAGCCTTTTGAGTTCGCCGACTTCAATCATATTTAGACAAGGTCATAGTCAAAGTGGAAGTTCTCTCCTCCCTTCAGAGAAAGGTACCTCCTTCTTTGATGGCCCCATTCTTTCCACTGGGATCTCACTCGCAGAGATCTTCCATTTAGGTCTTCCTTTTTTTTTTTTTTTTTTTTTTTTTTTCCCCAGGGTGTCTTGGCTTTCCATGCCTAAAATACTCTCATGGGCTCTTCAGCCATATCCGAATGCCAGAGTGCTATTTAGGACATCTGGAATTATGGCATTTTTATTTTTTTTTTTTACCAGAACATCACGTAAGTTTATTTCAGATGTAACAGCAATGTTAAAATTGACAAGTTTAATCTTTACTGCACCAAGTAAACTTAACCATTAAGTATTTTTTTTAAAGTTATCCCCTCCAAAAAACTGAAGGAGCTTTTCTTTTTCCACCACCACATATCAAAGTTTTCCAATAGTTCTCTTTTTGGAGGACTTTCAATTGATGAGTAACTGCCTTTGAGATACGTTTCAGAACTTCTTTCCTCAAATAAAAACTAATCTGGACAAATTATATATTGCATAGATTTCTCTACAGATGCTTTTCTTTAGAACCCAAATGGAAATACTCTACAGTAAAATTTTAACTGTTTTGCTCACAGTAAGAACTATCTGACCTGAAAAATATGATGAATATACATTGTGATCTTCCAGTTAACACAAGTATTGTTTGACTTTAAAGATAGTTTTCACCATATATCAAATAATCAAATCAACATGGGACATTACATTAGTCTTTACTGATTCATAGGCATATGAACTAGACCTAGCTTCTACTTGTTCCACTTCCTCTTCCTCTATAAGTGGACAGAATACAAGTTTGATGTAGGACAATTAACCCTTTACAAACATTTACAATTTAGAATAAGTCACTGACTAGTGTGGAAAAAGAAATTCTATAATGGAATTATGGTATTTTTAAAAGGATCCTGCTTACTTGGTTTGATGAGCAAGAGCACCACAATTTTAACTGTACATTTCAGGTAGAAGAATCTTTGTAGATATTTATTCAGACATTTTATTAGATATTTTTTATTTGAAAGAGAGAAAAAAAATGATGTTATCCTCCATTTTGAAAATTTCCTGTAAGCTTTCCGACAGCCTCAGGATTGTCATTGTCATCACATTGCCCACAATAATCTGGTTTATTTAAATATCTCTGGTTTCATGATCCAACACTCCAGTTCTCCTTTCCCTTAGGACAGTTTGGGTCTGAATTTTTTTGTTTAACTCACAATCAAAAAGACTATAATACTAAATATTCTCAATAATCTTTGGAGAATTTTAAAGAGAAACACCGAGGTTTACACATTTTTGTTTTTGTTTCCTCAGTGTCTCATGGATTCACAAACAGAGGAGGATCTGAAGAAATATCTCCTTGGCAATTAAATATACATATATATGTATATATATATGCCTAAAATTATTCTACAACATAAAGGCTACCTAAATCAATACATGTACTAAAACTGAAAATGACTGAACTTCCACTATGTATTGAAAATCATAGAAATCCATCAACAACTCATTTATATAACCAATAACCAATAATGGATCATAGAATTTTGACACTCACTGCTAAGCTAATCTCACTAGAAAATTATAATGATGTTATATTTATGGAAAATGTCCCTCCCTTATTTTTATACATCTGTTTAATTCTTTGATAAGTCTGGGCCTGTCTTGCTTCTTATAATACTTCATGTTCCATTTAGAATTCTAGACAATACTGGTTCCATATGTTTTACTGTTTATATCTATTGAAAAATATTTTATTCTCTCTGCAATTATTCAAAAGTTCTGTTTGCATTATGTATTTGAGTGCTTTGATATTAGGCACTTACATATATTTATAATTGTTGTTTTCTCCTGCTTGAGTGAACATTTTATCATTGTATAAAAACCTTCCTTGTTTGTTTTTACTGTTTTTGATTTAAAAGCTATTTTAACTGACATAAGTATGGCTGCTCTTGCTTTCTTTTAGGTTCTATGGGAATGGAATACCTTATTCTACCCTTTCACTTTCTGTCTATGCATGTCCTTGTGCAGTAAAATGAGTTTTTTATAAGCAGCATATAATTGGGTCATTTAAAAGATCCATTTAGTCAATTTATATCTTTCAATTGAAGAATTTAATCCACTTACATTTTGGTGTGATTATCAATAGAGAGCTTCTACTACCATGTTTCCACTTTTTCCCTAGTTCTATTGTAATTCCTTTCTTTTCTTTCTCCCTCTCTTACAACCTTCCTTTGTGGTAAGTGATTTTCTTCTAGTGTGTTTTGATTCCTCGCTTATTAGTTTTGGTAACTATGTTGTATATTTTTGCTTTGAGCTTACCATGAAGCTTAAAAAAAATCTCCTTTTGGTTGTAACATGCTATTCTGAAATGGGAGCAAGTAACCATTGATTACAAAGATAGGAAAAGAAACAATAAGAGAAGAAAGTGATAAGAAATACTAACAAAGAACTATATACTTCCCCACCTATTGAATTCTGATTGTTTCATATTATTTCTTTCTATATTGCCTCTGTTAATATTTTAATGTAGTTATAATTATTTTTAGTTGTTTTGTCTCTCGTCTTCATTCTAAAGAGATGATCAGTTTGTGCGCCATGTTTACAACATTAGTACTAATTTTGTCTGTGTAGTTTCTCTTACCAGTGAATTTTTTATCTTCTAGTATTTTCTTCTTATTTATTCACATCGCTTTCTTTCAGTTTAAAGAACTTCCTTTTTCAATTTGCTTAAGACCGATGTAGTGTAGTAGTAGTTATTGTCACTTTGAATATTTGTTCTATCCCTTTTTACATTCTAAAGTCCATCTCATACCCTAATAACTCATATGTTTACTCTTTTAATGCTTTCCCAAATTTCCCATGCATACTTTCCATTCCTCTAATTCTTTTTTCTTTCTTCCCTTCCAATGTTTACATTCAAATATCCTGCCTTATAACTCAATTTTTTCTTCTGTCCTCTTCTGCTATTGATACTTTCTATTGCATTTTTAATTTCATTAATTAGTTTTCAGTTGAATAATTTGATTTATTTTAATTCCTTCTATCTATCAAGTCTGTTAGAGTATTAAATAATGTCTATATATTTACCCCAATTTTACAGAGTTTCCTTAAAAGAGATATTCTCAAATATTTGTCTCCTCATTTGAAAATGTCATTTCCCAAATAGTTTGTTACTGGCACCTTATTCTGTTCATTAAGTCATGACTTGATACTTGGTGTATTTCGACACCTGAACATTGAAGAATTACTTATAATTATCTGACTTCATTTGTGGCTGCCATTCAGAAATCCTACTTATTTATTTTCTCTGAGTTTTCTGTTATTTCAGTGCTAGATGATGTCCTAAGTCCACATTTGCCACAGGTCCACTGTTGGAGTATTTTCACTGTTTCAGTCCTAACTTACACTCTGGTTATAGATCTGTCCCAACCACAATTGGTTCGTTTTTCAGAATGAAGCTGTTGTCAGCTCTGTAAGCCTCTTTTTGGGACTAGATTAAACCCAGGTACCTAGTCCTGTGGACACTAGTGCCATAATACAAGATTATACTCATAGTCCAAGACCAGTGCAGCCTAGGAGTAAGACCAAAGACCACCCTGCTATGTTCTGCCTGTTGCTGAAGTAAATTTACTACTTGTTCCCACTGGCCATCAGTCAAGCAGGTTCGAATAGAAGACTGATCAGCTCGGGCCATGCAAATCCACCTGGTACCAAAGCATGTCCATCTGTCAGCACTGCCCTGGGGACAGAAATCATTAAGATCTGCTTTATGTTGAGTTTTACCAGCTTGGCACTGGGCCTCAATACAGCCCTTGGGTTATTTGCTGTCCGCCCAATGTTGGAGGAGCGATAATGGAGGCAGCCCTTCAGCTGCCCAAGCGAGTACTAGATGGGTTACACCTGGGTCTCACAGTTACAGGACCTGTGCATTGTTGGGCATGCTCACCAGGCTTATATGGGGCTAGAAGTGATACATACTGGAATAAATCCACCACCCCAGGGTATAGATCTCCATGTGATACTGGGGCAAGTCCAGGTACTGTGACCACAAACCCGGGCCTAGAGACAAGGATGATTAGGATCTTCTCCATGTCAGTCTTGTTGTTCGTCCCAGGATGAAGAAAGGGAATCAAGGCAGCTCCTTAGAAATCCAGGCTGGTATTGGTCTAGGTCACACCTGGGTCTCACAGTCGTTAGACCTTGTGAATTCTTCACAATGTACCCCAGGCCCACTTGAGGGCAGTGGTAGCAGGCCGCAGGTGGAGTATGTGTCACCATTGAGGGCAGCGATATAACAGGTAACAGAATGAGTCTGTCTCGCCAGAGCATTGGTATCCACCTGTTGCTGGTGCAAATCTCAAAGTTCTGTCTGCAAGCTTTGGTCTAGAGTTAAAGGACTTTGGGGCAGAGGGAACACTGTGGCATAGCAGGTAAAGCCACAGCTTGCAGTGCCAGCATCCTATATGGTCACCGGTTCGAGTCCCAGCAGCTCCACTTCCCATCCAGCTCTCTGCCATGGCCTAGGAAAGCAATGGAGGATGGCCCATATCCTTGTGCCCCTGCATCTGCATGGGAGAACCAGATGAAACTCCTAGCTCCTAGTTTCGGATTGGCACAGTTCAGGCTGTTTCAGTCATCTAGGGAATGAACCAGCGGATGGAAGACCTCCCTTTCTCTGCCTCTTCCTCTCTGTAACTCTGCCTTTAAATAAATAAATAAATCCTTAAAAAAGATTTAAAGAAAGGTCTTTAGGCTTTATCAGGTGCTCTGCTTCAGGATGAGCAACTGGGCAAGCTGCCCTACTACTTCTATAGTGACTGGAGTCTTGCTCTGCCTTCTGCCAGAGGTTGGAGGAATGGTGGTAACCACCCAGCCATGGAGAATCCAAATATCAGCATCCCATATGAGCTGAAGGTATGGGCCCATGGGCAGGATATGGGGCCTTTTGTTGTGGCAGGACTGCCACAGGGAATTAAATCTGATAATTGAACTTAATTCCTTCTCTCTTCCCCATGCAAGATATATATCTGCCCATGCTAACTACTTGCAGCTGAGGAAAGAGTGTCATGGGCTACTCTTCTTCCTGTCTTCTTTAATGTGACTTTTCTTATTATTATCTGAAAACCAGATCCTGTGGTCTCTTAACTGGCTTCATAGCTCTCACAAAGTTGTGACACCTGTTCTCTTTTTTTTTTTCAAAAATTATTTTTTATTTATTACTTATTTATATGAAAAACAGTGTTAGAGAGAGAGAGAAAAAATCAGAGAGATAAGAGATGTTCCATCTGCTGGTTCACTCCCCAGATAGCCACAACAGTTGGGTCTGGACCAAGCCTGGAACCTGTAATGCCATCTAGGTCTTCCACATGTACGCAGGGTCCCAAGCACTTGGGGCATCTTCCATTGCTTTCCCAAGTGCATTAGCAGGGAAATGAATTAGAAGTGGAGCAGCCAGGACTCAGCTGGTACCCTTGTGGTATGTTGATATCTCAGATGGTGGCTTAACTCATTGTGCCACAATGCTGGCCCCATGCATACCTGTTCTAATTGGTATCTATGTGGGGAGATAGTCATTGGAGTATCTTATTCAGGTGCCACCTTGCTCCACATATTTTTTTTAAAATTTTGATTTATTATTATTATTTTGTTTGAAAGGCAATTACAGAGAGGGAGAGAGGGAAAGAGAAAGAGATGGGTTGTGCATCACTGCTTCACTTTCCAAATGGCCACAGTGATTGAAGCTGGGCCAGTCCAAAGCCAGGAGCTCCTTCCAGGTCCCTTGGATGGGTACAGGGACCCAAGTATTTGGGCCGTCTTCTGCTGCTTTTCCAGGTGCATTAGCAGGGAGCTGGATCAGAAGAGAAGCAGCCAGGACTTGAACTGGTGCCCATGAGATACTGGAATTTCAGGCAGCAGCTTAACTCATTATGCCACAATGCCAGCCCCTGATTTATTTATTTGTCCAAAAAAACCCAATGAATTTGAGTTGATCCAGCGGAGATGGTCAGCCAAACTGTCCCATGTTAGGTAACAAAATTTTCTTTTGTGTTTTTCTGGGACTTTTCTACATATTTCCTGTCTTCGGAGACTCTCACCACATTCCAGGTTCTGTGATATTAAATCCATATGATAAAAGAAATTTTAATACGTTAGTGGGTGTTAGTGGTAGGTTAATGTGTCAGTCTGTTTTTGGATAACAGTTTATTTGAAAGGGATTTTTCCAACATAGAAATAGAGGCTGGACTCAGATAATTATGGTATGGTTAAAATTAATGTAATTGGGGCTGGTGCTATGGCATAGTGGGTAAAGCCACTGACATCCCATTTGGGCATTTATTTGCATTTTAGCTACTCCACTTCTAATCCAACTCTCTGCTAATGCACCTGGGAAACCAGCTTAAGATGGCCCAAGTCCTTGGGCCTCTGCTCCCATGTGAGAAAGCTGAAAGAAGCTCCTGGCTCCTGGCTTCAGCGTGGATCAGCCCTGGCAGTTACGGCCATCTGGAGAATGAACAGCAGATGGAAGATCTTTCTCTCTCCCCTTCTTTCTGCCGCTGTCTTTCTGTAACTCTGCCTTTCAAATAAATAAATATATCTTTTAAAAAATAATGCAATCCTGTTACATAGATATTGCTTTTGAGAACACACTGGATAGCCTAGAAAAAGAAGTTGTTTATCTGACACTCTTCTGCAAGTGGGTGCTTCAGCTGTAGGGGTGAATCAGTAATTGTTAATTAAATATACTTTAATCAATAACATTTTGATATTCAAAAGTCTTTCTATATTGTGCATTTGTTTCACAGTGCAAGTTTATAAGACCCTTAACAGTAACTTCTACATTTTTCCCCAGCACTCTTTGTTTTCAAAGATTTATTACTTATTTATTAGTTTATGTATTTGAAAAGCAGAGCATTGGAGAGAAAGGAGAGAGAGAGACAGAGACAGAGACAGAGAGAGACAGAGAGAGATATCTTCCATTTACTAGTTTTCTCCCCAAATGGCTTCATAGCCAGGACAGGGCCAGGCCACAGCCAGGAGCCAGGAACTCCATCTAGTCTTCCCACCCAAGGACTTGGGCCATCATTTGCTGCCTTCCCAGGTGAATAACTGGGGATCTGGATCAGAAGTAGGGCAGCTAGAATTTGAGCCTTTGCTCTGATATTGGAGGCTGGCATCCTAAGCTGTGGCTCAACCAGTGATGCCACAATGCCAGCCCCAACAAATAGCATTCTTATATCCATGTATTTTTTCTAAGAGTCTATAGTTGCACTTTCTATATCAGCATATCTCAATTTATTTTTATATAAGACAATAAAACATATTTCAGAAAAATTTCCCTACCTTTGAACATCTTTATTCCCCTAGCTTGCATATTTTCTTGAAGTTATTCAAGTTTAAAGATTTAAGATAATCCAAAAATAAGTAAAAGTTCAAGATTTTTTTGAAGACTTGTAAATAAGATTCAATCTAGAATTTAGAATACTCAGCTTTAATTTAATATTTGGAAGCTACACTGCACTACTGATAAAGGATTTCCTTCCTTTCCACCCACCTTCCTTCTTTCTTTCCTTTTGTAGCAGATGCTTTAAAAAAAAAAAACTATGCTTGGAAAACGTTAAATATTCTGCAGAGATTATCAATTGCATTCTCATGTAGTAAGGGGAAGATCAGCAGAGAGTGCACTGCCAAAATCTTTTGAAGAAACTGTTATACCAGCTCCAACAAAAAGTCTACAATCATTGTCCTAGAATATAATGTAATAGATGTCCAGATACTGTTTTTTTTTTGCAGGCAGAGTGGACAGTGAGGGAGAGAGAGAGAGAAAGGTCTTCCTTTGCCGTTGTTCACCCTCCAATGGCTGCCGCAGCCGGCGCACTGCGACCTATCCAAAGGCAGGAGCCAGGTGCTTCTCGTCTCCCATGGGGTGCAGGGCCCAAGCACTTGGGCCATCCTCCACTGCACTCCCGGGCCACGGCAGAGAGCTGGCCTGGAAGAGGGGCAACCAGGACAGAATCCAGCGCCCCGACCAGGACTAGAACCCGGTGTGCCAGCGCCGCAAGGCGGAGGATTAGCCTATTGAGCCGTGGCGCCGGCCAGATGTCCAGATACTTTTAATCCTAAAAATATCACAGAAACATTGCACAATGTGTCTGGCTGGGAAGGGTAGCTGTGTGGCACTGTGTTGTGGTACAGAGTTAAAACCCTGCTTGCAATTCCAGCATCCTATAGGTGAATCCTGGCTGCTCCAATTCCAGAGTATCTATGAAGGCAGTGGAGGATGACCCACGTGATTGGCCCCCATGCCACATGGGCAGGAGACCTGGATGGAATTCCTGCCATTTGGCTTCACCCCGGCCCAGCCCTGGCTGTTGAGACCTGTAAGGTAGTGAACCAGCAAGTGGAAGATCTCTCTTTGTCTCTCCATTTCTCTCTGATAATTTGTCTTTCAAATAGATAAATGAATAAATCTTTAAAAAAAGAAATTAAACCTATCTGGATAAAGATCAGTATGACTTGAGAATTTTACAGTTAAAAATTAGCGATGTTACTCTTTATTTAATCAGTTTTATTGCTCTACCCTGACAGAAAAGGTACATTTATTTTCTAAAGAGCCATTGAATCATTGTCATATGGAAAGAGATTTCATGAGACGGTAAAACTTCCATTCAAGAACTGGTCAAACTTCCACAGTGCCAGAGCATTAACTCATTTTTGTTTCTTCCCTCAATACCTGCCCTCCAAAATGCATACTTGGCAGGTTAATCCACAGAACATAGTGAAAATACCCAAATGTTCTCTGGGGTAATCCAATCCTGCATACTGATCAATCAGAAAATACATTGTCTTACATACTGATCAATCCTGAAAAATAAGCTTCACTAACAGTGAAAAGCAGAATGAAACAATAGTCTACTTAAATTTAGACCTAAACACGATCCAATTGAAATATCCAAGTAATTTCATAAAAGTAAGAATTGTTACTTTTTTGTTGTTGTTTTAATTTTGGTTTTCTGGATAACTGCTTTGGATCTCTTTTTTGTTGGCATAGACCTTCGGAAGGTTGTATTAGCTCTATCAACTTATAAAGCAGTAATTTGAAATGCCATAGATCACAGTGTATATAAGCACATATTTATTTGGATTTTTAGAATAAAAATATAAATTAGTCATATATGCTTTCAAGGCTAATAGTTGATCATCAATGTGCAAAAATCTTAGACCATGTATAGAAATTGATTTCTATAGCCTTTATGCTAACATGCCATGAATTATAATCCTATAAATAATCATTTATTGCAAAAACTTTGGGAAAATATGTAGTGAGAGCTAAATGGAAGAAAACTCTGCTTTTTAAGTAATATATAAATGCATCCTAAGTGCATACCATTTGATTCATATACGACAGCTTTAAAATACAGCATACAGTCCCCAAGCTGTTGTTAGCCACACCTAGCAGAAAGCAGGGATAAATACGTGATGGAATATGGAAACTTTGATAAAGTATAATTGATATCAAAAGTCAGCAGTTAGAAAAATTATTGACTGCTTACTCTGCCAGGCTGCTTTAAGTCTCTCTTTGCTTACATGTAAAGAGGAAAACAAGAGCTAAGTCTAATATTAAATTTCTTTCTCTTTTATGTTTCCTGTTATATTTCTAACTCGTATTCTAATTAGAAACTCCCAAAGATCAAGAGCCACCAGCTTCCTTGAGCAGCTGGACTCCCAGCTGGGTGTGTTGTGCGAGTATTAACTTCAGTAATTCCCTTTCTTTTCATGCGTGTTTTCTCTAGCTTGGCTGCATTGCTTACAATGAGATTTCCTTTGCAGTCAGTACCATGCCCCTTGTTTTGGATATCTAATTTGACTTTTAAACTCACCATTTTATCTATTTTAAATATTACTAAAATTTTTCAGATCAACTTTCTTTTTGCAAAACTCTATTCTTGCCATTATTCTAATATAAATTCAAACCTTTGAAACAGCCATTAGTATTTTATCTAGTGTATTTGTTTAACAAAGAGTTGACAGTTATAAAAATATTAAAATTTAACCTGCCTATTGTTTTCCAAATTTGACATTCTTATCCTTTATAACAGAATGTAGAGGATGTGTTAAAAATAATGATAATTAAGTTCATTTTTAGATTTTAGCAATCTCCAAATTTAAAAATAATTATAAATGATTGAAGCATTAGAATATAATTTGAGTCAAAGGAATTGGAATTTTTATTCTAGGTAAAGGTAGTTAAGGTTTGATTTAACGTCTTTTTTATAGATATGTTTTATTTGTTTGCTTTTATTTGAAAGACAGACAGAGATATCTTTCAACTGCATTTCATTCCCCAAATTCCAACTCAGCCTGGTTTGGGCCACGTTGAGGTCAGAAGCCAGGAATTCCGTCTGGGTCTCTCACATAGGTGGCAGGGACTCAGCAATCTGAGCCTTTATCTGCTGCCTCCAAGGAAGCATTATCGAAAGCTGCTTCAGAAGTGCAGTAGTCAGGACTTGAAGACTCTCCAATGTAGGATGTAGGTGTCCCAAGTGGTGGCTTAACCTACTGTGCCGCAACACCTGCTCCAAGGTTTGATTTGATAAAAAATAAGTGAACCACCTGCGGTATTAACACAAAATTTAAACAAGTCTAAGTTTAAACAAAAGGACACCACTTTTTGTTTCTTGCCTCTCACTTCCTTAGATGGATTCCTCTTTTCCTTTGTATAGGCCGCTGTAATCTAAATATTCAGATAGAGTTTCATTACCACAAATGAAATTTGAAAAGATACTATATTAACACAGTGATGCCATGTGTTTGTAAAGCAATTTGTAACAAGTAACTCGGAACAATAATTGGTACATATAAATCTTTCACTATATTCAAAGAACTGAATTTTAGGCAAAAGAATCTGAATTTAAATATTTTTTCTTCCCCTAGATAATACATATCATTCAGTTTCATAACATAACATATTAAAAAATGTTAGTTACTGAAACATAGTTACATAAAACAAAAAATATGTTAGTCACCAAAAGAAAATTTCCCTGATTCATTTCCTAAGTCAAAATGAGAACCAGGAAGAATGAAGGAGGGGATGATCTAGGACAAGAACTGGTTTTATATCTCGAATGGAAGCGTTAAAGCCAAGGAGCAAGGATCATGAGGTTCAAAATGTAGTATTCTACATATCACAGTCACCGGCCACATTTATTGGCCACTTGATTGTTTAGCAGTTAGAATTTCCTTCTGCTGAAATTCTATTTAGGTATTAACCACACCAAAATTTATTGAATTATCACTTATTTATCATGTAATTTTCCATAAAATATATTTGTCTAAGAATTATCCAACAGTCAAAGCAACCAATTTTAATTTCAAGGTTTAAAATTTTTAGCAACTTTAAAAATAGCTAACTTTAATTGAATTACTTTACATCAATTCTATGGACAAATGAGAACTATTCCTGAATAAACACTCTAAGATATAAGCTACATTCTCCATATTCTACTAGGATTTTTGATACTGTTTTTATGACCTATTACATCAATATATCTATTTTTACTAAATTTAATAATTTTTTAAGATAAAAGGTTTTTGTATGCTAAAATGTAATGAAAAATGAAAATTTTAATGGAATTCTCATGTAGTTAAATCTGGAGTTCCTGATTATAAAGTTCCTGATATACAAGAGAAATTCTCTTTCATAATGAATAGGTATTTAGTAATTTAATAATAATGGTAAAAAAGAAGAAAGCAAGGGCACTGATTAAGGTAGAGTTAGGTAGTGGCGATAACATAAGAAAATCCAATATTCATTGCTTAAGAGCCAAGTGTATTTCTTCATATAGCAAGGCTTCCTTCCTGTATATGCCGTCATTCACAAACCCATGTTCCCTCCACTCTCTCATCTCCTAGGGTGTATTTCTAATTTCCATGAAAGCTGAGTCAAAGCACATCGGCATTCAGGTTGCTCTTAGGAAGAGAGGAAACAACAAGACCACACACAGCTGTGACATGGCTTTGTCCAGAAGCATTTTTAAAAGTGTTTATTTATTACGTTTATTTGAAGGGCAGAAAGAGAGAAATGGAAAGAGAGAGAGAGAAAGAGAGAGAGAGAGAAAGAGAGAGAGAGAGAGAGAGAGAAAGAAAGGATCTCCTATGTGGCTGTATATTCCTCAGATGTTGGCAACAACTGGTCTGAGCCAGGCTAAAGCCAAGAGCCTGGAAATCAATTCAGATCACCTATGTGGGTGGCAAGGACTCAAGTACTTGAGCCATCACCTGCTGCCTCTCATGGTATGCAGTAATAAGAAGCTAGAACAGGGAACATAGTGGGGCCTCAAACCTCTGCAGTCCAATAACAGGTGTGAACATCTCAAGTAGCCTCTTAGCCGCTAGGTCAATGTTCTCACCTATCCTCACCTCCCAGACAGAAGTGTTTTAATTATGGCATCTGGAATTGGCATCTATCATTTACACTCACATTGGATTGGCAAGAACATAATCACATGGCTGCACGTAACTGTAAGAGGGTGAGGGGAACTAGGAAATACGGTTCTTAGTGAGACAGATGCCAGCTACAACTGCGTCACTATAGAAGGTGAGAATTTATTTGGTTAGACTGTCAGCCATCCTTAGTCCTTACTATAGCCTTACTATAGCCATCCTATAGTAAGTATAGGAAGCAGAGAATGATGACCTCAGTGATGATGATGATGATAAAGTAGATGTATCTAGACCATGTGAACTTAAATCATGTGTATATATATACATTTTTATAATAGCATTTTTTAAAAATGGATCATACCAATGGAATCCAACATTATCTTTTTTCATAAACTGTAGTTATAGTGATCTACTTATAGTGAAGACACAATTTAAAATCATTACAAAGCAATATATTTATAAAATAATTATGATGATGATTATTGTCACCTGCATTAAAAATACAGATGTGTCGCTCCCCCTCTTCGTGGAGGAGCAACACAGGACCCTGCGCTGTTCTTTCATCTGCTCGGCCCTCCCCGGGTTTGCTGCTGGTTCTTCCCGGGTTGGCTACTATCCCTTCCACCTCCGTGGAAGGGCAGTTCCCCCTGGCCGCATTCCCCACTTCCGCAGGGGAGCGGCACACCGCCGGCCGGCTTTTCTCGGGGGCTGCACGGGTTCCCTTAGATGTTCCCCATAGATGTTCCCGGTGCATGCCGTCTCTCTCCTCCTTTATAGTCCTCCTCCGCCAATCCCAACTCGGCTGCCCACACGCCGAGTACGCTGCTCTCCAATCAGGAGCAAGTCCTACAGTTTATTGGTTGAACTGGAGGCAGCTGTGCGGAAGCTGTTTACTTCTCTCCCAGCGCCATATTGTGGGAGAGCAGATGCATAGAATAAGTCCTAATTCCAGTAACTTAGTCTAGTCCGGATTGCTCCCCACAAGATGTAAAACATCTGTCTTGTCCCTGTTTGATTTGATACCATTTTAATAATGACCATTTGAAATTTTGTCACTCTATTTATATGAAAAATAACTTCAGGTAGTATCTTATTATATTACAACAAATGCAACTTGCAAAGTAGTCTCAGGAATGAACAACTGAGCTTGCATGTACACATAGCCTTCCTGGCAAAGGAGAAGGATTTGTAAATTCTAGAAATCCACCTAGAATTGTGAATATCCTTGTGTTTTATTAAGGGAATACTGAATGTCAATTAATTTAAGGAGTTTATTTAAATGGAGATTAATTAAGAAAGCCTTTACTATACTTGGAGTTTTTGCATGGTGGCATAGGGCTCTACAAATAATTGAATAGAGCATTTTTCTATTGATTGTTAGTTAGATAGTTTATACAGTTCCAGGGTAGAAGTAAGAATATACTTATATTCCAACACCACTATGGCCTATATAACTTGTATGGAAGATCTATGTTACTCTATATGTCTCAGTTATCTGTGGTATAGGCTTAGTATCTCACAAGAGTGTAAATATTATCAGTCTATACCAAGGCCTTTCTTTCAGGATTTCTCAACATGTGTTTTTTGGAATAGCATTTTTAACAATGCCAGAGAGTTTGGTAGAAACAAAAATTCTTAGATATCCCTAGACCTATTGAAATTCTGCAAAAAAAAATGATAAAAAAGGAAAGAAAGGAAGAAGGTAGGGAGGGAGGAAAGGAGGGAGAAAAGTATTGTTGTATTCTTGGAATCATATCTATGAAATCTGTTCTCTATATTAATAAATTAAAATGTAAAAAAGAAAGAAGTTCTGGGTTGTGCTGTAGCAATCTATTGTAACAAATTTTCAAAGAGTTCTTAGTGGAGATATAAGGCAGTTCTGCCCAACACTAAGTACCTACATTTTGGTAACACAACAGAATTTTGTGGTTTGGTGAATATCTATGCAGAAGATTCTTTTGTTTTGTGTGTGGGTGTGTGTTCGTGTGTATGTGTGTGTGTGTGTGTGTGCACGCTTCCTCCTTTACCTTTTCCTTCACAAACTTACCAGTTCGTTGACAATGAAACAAAAGCCCAGTCCAATATGATCTGTTTACAGCAACACTGCTTCTATATTGATTATCAGTCTGGGTTCTAGCAACAAATTCTTTTCTATTATTTATTCCAGTGTAATTGACTTTAAGACATTTTTGTTTGAACTAGGAAACAAACAAAAAAAAGAAAGAAAAAATAGAAAATAAGCATTCCTAATCAATAATAAATGGCTAATCTGTTATTTATATTTTAATATCAACTTATTGTTTACTAATTATCCACTATGCATCTAGCCCATGTGATATTGTTAGGAGTAATGTTTTACAGTATTCTTTTTGTGTTACATGCTAGTGAGATTTTTTACAGATTTTATTTTATCTTATTCATTTTAAAGAATAACAGTGAAAAAGAGAGACAGAGACTATTAGGAAGAGTTCTCATTCTCTGGTTCACCCCACAACTGTCCTCAGTGGACAGAGGTGGGTCAGGAACTGAATCCAGGAGCCCAGCACTCAATCCAAGTCTCCCATGAGTGGCAGGAACCAATTAGTTCAGTTATTGTTTGTACTTCCCAACCTAATCATTAGTGGGAAACTGCAGTGAGGAGCAGACCTGGGACTCAAATCCAGGCACTCTGATGTAAGAGGCAGGAGTCTTAGACCAAATGCCTATCTTATTTTTTTTTAATCCTACACTCGAGATGAACACCAAAGTTAAATATCTTACATCATTTTTCTTAGCATAGTTTCAAAATTGTATAATGTAGATTCTTCTATAAAAATCACCTAGTATGATGCTATTGCTTTAGTTTTTTTTTTTCTCTTTTTTATAAAGATTTATTAGTTCTGGGGGGGGGGAGGAGAGAGACAGACAGAGAGACAGAGAGAGACAGCGAAGGAGAGAGAGAATCTTTCATCCATTAGTTCACTCCCCAAATGGCTGCAATATCCAAGGCGGGTTAGGACCAAAGTCTGGAGTCAGGAACTTCTTCCAGGTCTTCTAAATGGCTGGCAGGGGCCCAGATATTTGGGCCATCATCCTCTGCTTTCCCAGGCCATTAGCAGGGATTTGGATAAGATGTGGAGCACCCAGGACACGAAATGGCACCCAGATGGGATGCTGGCATCACAGGCAACAGCCCTACTGATTATGTTACCATACTATTACTTATAACTGACACAATTTTTAAGGAGTTTCAAAGAGTAATAACATTTTCATTTTTGTCAAAACATTAGATTTTAGAATTATTTTTAAAAGTCTACCTTAATTTGTATATCACCTTAAACTTTTCTTAAATATTGATCACTAGTATTGTCACAGTAGCTCCTTACATATTATTTTTCCTTATTTCCAAAAGATTTCATTTAACCACATAGATTTATTATCACTTTATGCTGGTCTACGTTATAGATTTTTTCTCCATTAGTTTAAAAATGTTTGCCAGTGGCTCACAAAATTATTAAATCTGGAGATGTATTTTTAAAATGGGGCTATTTTCTAGGTGGATTTTCCTGGTTGCTGTTAAATCAACTAATCATGAGTCAGTTATTTCAAAAATTGAAACAAAAAAGTTTATAATTTATTATTTCATAAAGGTATGCCTATTTTGTGACAACTACACCTTTATTATTGGCATAATAGAAAAAATGTTCTCATGGTGAAAAATGAGAAGAAATTAAGCTGGCAGTTTAGAATGGGGTATGACACTTAAAGTGAGCTCTGTGATTCATGTAGAATAATCTATCCTTCTAACATATTCAGCAGCTAATTATAATGCTCCTCTAAATCAATCTGTTTCATAACCATATTTTTTAAAAGACTACTCTTCAAAAACTAAATATAGCCCCAGACGCTTCAATATTAGAGTGTTTCCAGGAAAATGGTGACTTTAAAGAAATGTTCTAGATGTCACATTTGGACTGTTTAACCAGAGAAATGATAGAATTCATTGAGTCAGGAATTTACTCTACAATAAATTACATTTATGATTCTGAGCAAACTCTCCACTAACATTTCCTACTTTTGAAGACCTCATTGCTTTTTCGTTGAGTGCAGGTTTTCTGGTGTTCTAAAAGTTACATAATGTAGTCTAATTTGGTGGTGATGCAACAAATATATCTTTCTCTTAAAATATCTCCTCACTTCAGTAATTTAGATCTGCATTTTATATTTCTAGAAAAAAATTCACATCAGTGGCCTTTTACTTGTCAAGGTAGAAAAAAATGGAATATCTAGAATTTAGTATTTCTAACAAATTGATGTGATGCCCCTAAACTCATGTTTTCTGGATATTGATGTTGTATAGTAATAAATATAGATAATAGTTCTGGCTTAATATATCCTCTCACACATCTTACAACCTTACTTAAGTCTTATCCTTTTCCTTATATCTGACTTCCATTTTGAAAATATATTAGTTGTCCTTTAACTGGCATGGGGAGAGGAGGAAGAGAACCCAAACAAAATCCATGCATTCAAGAATCTACCAAATTAATACAACTTAACCTTCTATTAACCATTATATAGACAGAGTACTGAACATGGACGTGAAATTCCACTCAAGTCCAACTTTATGTTTGGATGTGCAGGATTCAGCCTCATTCACTATTCTGTGCTAACCCATGCATTCAGTTGTTTCCATTTATATTGCATCAAAGCAGTTGAAATCCAATTGAAAAGTTTCTTTAGACAGCCATTGTGTAGGAACATGATGTCAATATTAATAAAGACTGAATTTCCCCTTGGCTCACTTCTTACAGATAAGCTTTTCAATAATACACTGCTTGCACCAAAGGTCTGATGGGACTGGGAATAGTAAAAAACACTAATAAAAGAATGTTGAATGTTTTTTATATTAAATTTCCCCACAGGCAAACTGAAAAGCCTACTTAGAGAACGCCAATCAACATGGCACTTATTAAATGTAACAAGAGTCCTGTTACAACAGATCTTTAAAGCCCTAAAAATGAATTCGGAAATAGAGACAAAAGAAAATTGCAAATTTATTTTTAAAGGCAAACTTTAGGTACATCACCTGATATGTACTAAATTGATCCTTCCTAATTTGATCTTCAAAATCTATCCTTTAATGGGGGCACAGAACTTTACAATTTTTCTTTTACTTAAAGGGAATAGACCCTTTTACCTAAATTAATTCTGGTTCCAGGTTAATGACCAAAATAAAACTGGGTGAACTGAAAAAAAAAAAAAAGACACTTATTTTAAAATCATTTAATATGAATCTCACAAGATGTATTGTAACTTTAAAGTAAATACTTGGGGTTCTTGAGTAGCATATCAATGCTAACAACTCGGGGTTTGCCCTCAATTCACGGACTCATCAGCCATCACTTTCATCTGGAGTTAAGCAATATCAAGGTGGTGACAAATATATTAAATCTGCCCATCTTTGAGAACTTGAACCCCAGGTTGAGATTGAGAGTTAGGTTCAGTAATAAAAATAAACTCAATGCCTAAACACTAGTTATTTCTCAAAGACGTAAGAGAAAACAAGAGATGGTCACTGGGACTTCAGGATAAAATATAATGGTTTATGAGCAACATTTTTTATAGATTCTGTAATTCTGTTAAATGTGATGTTTTTGTGTCTTTGGAAAGCAAAGAACTTCCCACAAAGGGACTGCCACAAAGTTGAATTAAGTTTCCCAATGTCCAGGGAAATAAGATTTTAAAAATCTTTTTTAAGTGGGTATTATATATAATAAGAAAATCCAGAATGATGTAAATGACATAGACTTCCTAGAGTTCTTCAATTCACCAAAAATATATATATTAACTATATAATATATGTTCAACACTATTTACTTATATATTTATACATACCTATATATTTAAAATGTCTGTTTTTAGAAAAATTACATCTTTCAAATGTAATTATTCATTTTACTGGCTGCCTACATCAAAATTAAAATTTTAGTTAAAATTTGCAGAAGACTAAAGATTCTTTGAGTATCAATTTAGAAATTAAGAGATAAACAACTTTCCTTCAGTGGTTGCCTGAATAATTTGCCAACATGACCATCACTGAATTTCATAATACAATATCAAGTTTTCCAAGATAAAAAAATTGGTCAGGATTAGAATATTTTTATCAATAGTACTGTTACATATTTCTTACTACACAAATATCATTGAAATCCTCAGTGTGGAAAGGAATTCAAACAGGAAGCCCCAATCTTTGTACTTGTGTACCGTGGAAAATTCTATATTTTTTCCTAAATGTCTTAATGAGTATGCAGCATACTGATTTTGAAATATAATAAGATTTTTTCAAATACCTCAGGATTACCTATATATACTTATAAGTGCTCTTTTATTTCATTTCATACATTTTTGTATCTTTATATTGATCACTAATAATAAGACTGTTGTAAATACAGTGTGTGTCTTTGGTCTATTTGGATTTAGTTTGGCTGAGGATTTGTTACAAATAAGGTATAATTCTGCTCATTGTAAGCTCTTGTAAGAAGTTTCCTATCTGAAACCTCCTTTTATCTTATCTGGTACCTGTCATCAAACTTTACATATTGTAGGTGCTTAAGTAAATTTTATTATTGGTTAGTAATAATAGGAATAATAATAATATTGCATTTTTTCATAAGGAGCAATGTTGATACATAGTCTATAAGTACTATGAATTGAAGTTACATAGTGTTTATACTTTAGTAAAATTTGCATGGTACTAAGAATCTAATGCCCCCATTTTGAACTTTCATTTTTTTGTTACAATTAAAATAGACAGGGTTCAATAAGACTTCATCTTTTTATAAAAATTAAAATTTGATCTAACCTCATATATAACACACTTATTCGCCTCTTTTAAAATGTGGTGAAATTTTTTCCATTCTCATTCCTTCTTATTCTTTGTTTTTTTTTCCTTTTTTTTAATTTTCTTTTCTTTTATATTTATATCCCAGTGACAAGTGACATGGGAAAGGGAGATTTAAGAGTAACTGAAACTAGAGATCAGATGACTTCAACAATTAGAAAGGAAGTTTCGTTAGATTTTTCTCTATCCTTTTGATGTAAGTGAAACTCTATGAAAGCATATGCTTCCCGTGTGTGCAGAGGGATTTTACTTTAATCATATACACACGCGCTCAGAGCATCTGCCCATATCAGTTTGTTAAACAGTTCTGAAGTTTGATATCATTGGTGTGCCTATCCTAGCATTCCAGAAGATAATATAATGTATGCAATATTGCTTTGCAAACTACAAAGTTGAATGATGTTCCTACTGTAAACCAAAGTCCTAATTGTTTCCATGGTTAGACAATTTTAATTATTTAGATTCCAATATAATTTTGGCTATGAAGATGCCATGTGTAGCCTTTAAGCATATCTTTCTATAACTTAAAAATTCATACTGAACCTTTCTATTTTTCTAAATTTCTATGTCTTCCTAAATATGAATGATGGAACAACATATAAAGTAAATAGTAGCTTATGTTTCTTCCAGATATTTTCTCTTGCTTAGTTGTGTTATTTCTCAGTTGCCACTGATTCCGACCACTGATATTTTGAAATTTAAGTTTAGATCTGAACTTCTACAGGTACAATATTACTTTGTGCCCCTTGACTTAACACAATTTTCAGTCCAGATATATATATACACATATTTTATATGCTTCCTCCAGTAGCTTCTGGTGCAATTCATAATAATATTTATATTAGGTATTAAAACATAAACACAAATTTTAATGGTATTCACAATAAATTAAAGTTACATAAGAATAGTAGTGATGTTTAAAATTTGGTGTTCTTTTATTTGAACCCAGCGTAATACATGGTTGTAAAGATACAAATGCAAAAGGTCTATGTAAATATTTAAAATAAGAGATAAAGATATAAAGAACCTAAGAATTGCAATGGATTGCATGTGCTTCATGTAGTTTTTCTTAAATAAAAAAATGGCTTTTTTAAAAAAAGATTTATGTATTTATTTGAAAGGCAGAGATACATAGAGAGAAAGAGAGAGAGAGCGATCTTCCATCCTCTGGTTTACTACCCAAAGTGTCATACTGGCTGGAGTTGGGCCTATCTGAAGCCTAGAGCCTGGAGCTTCTTCTGGGTCTCCCTCATGGGTGCAGGGGCCCATCTTCTGCTGCCTTCTCAGGCACTTTAGCAGGAGCTGGCTCCAAAGTAGAGCAGCCAGGACTCTAACCAGTGCCCACATGGAATGTCAGCACAGTATCTTTCTATGCTGCAGCACCAGACCCCCAAAGATACTTAAAAATTAATATCAGCACATGCCAAATTAATCTCTATATAATCATCAAATTGCAATAAATTTGAAAGCAATCTCTCCTAAAGTGCTTTTAGGTTTCACCCACTCATGTCTCTAACCTTTCTTTTCCTGTTACTAAGTTTAACAAGAAGGAAAGATCCTGGAATAGGAAAGAAAGTTTTCTTTTTTTTTTTTAAATTAAACATCTGAATGTGAGTTCTTTGGTTTATAATGTAATAGCAGATATCCATCTGACTCTCTTTATCAGAAAATCAGGTGGCAAAAAACTAAGTGAAAGCCATGAAAAGGTAAATATGTTAAATTAAGAGAAGAAATTTATTTTCTCTTGCATAAAACTGGTATCAGTGAAAGCATGACAGATTTTGTCACAGGTTAATGCCCTAAGCTGCTCAAAAGTGCTTTGGGGAAGATTGAAAAAGAGTCTTGTTTTGTGACCTATTTCTATTTCAAGATGTTTTCAGCTCCTGATGTTCTCCAAAGCCTTCCACATTTTCAGTCACATTCCAGCAATCCAGGGAGAGATGTAATCATCAGCCACCCTGCCCTGGTCCAGACCCTGGTCCAAATCAGTGCCTATGAAGATGGGTCTAAAGCCTTTGCTTTTAGTAGTACTAAGGTCTCCACACCAGTAGTGGCTTAAGCCGTATCACCTAACATGCAACCTTTTTTGACTCTTGTTTCTGAACTGTGCCTGCGTGGACGTGTATCCAGCCATACATGTGATGATAACTTCCCCTCTTATTCTCTCTCAAAGAGTACCCATTTCTGCTGCTTGGAGAGGCACAATTTTGGAAACTATTCCCGGTGACCTCTCCTTGTTTGCTACAAATAAATTATTTTGCATAACAATTCCTTATGATGCATTTCTTAGAAATGTCCAGGGAGCTGACCAGTGTTTTTTGGGTAGGCAATATAGTTAGGCTAGGAGATCATGTTCTGTGAATTTACCTTGCCCTGTGAGATTTAATTGTTCTGCTCTACATAAATCATTTTTTTAAAGATCATTTTATTTGAAAAGTAGACTTACAGAAAAAGAAAGAGAGACAGAGAGAAAGAGGTCTTCCATCTGCTGGTCTATGTCCCAGATGGCTGCAGCTTTCAGGGCTGGGCCATGCTGAAGCCAGGAGCCAAGAGTTTTTTTGGGTCTCCCACATGTTTGTAGAGGCTGAAGCATTTGGGCTGTCCTTGACTGCTTTCCCAGGTGCATTAGCAGGGAGCTGGATCGAAATGGAGCAGCCAGGACTCTAATGGGCACCCATATGGAATGGCAGTATTGCAGATGGTGGCTTAACTCTGTACACGATAATGCTGGCCTTGATACATAAATCTTATGTCATCCATGTATTGTAACATGGTCTAGAGACTAGGATAGACACTTGCTAGAAATGAAAATTTGGGATCTATTTTTAGTACTGATATCCACTATTCAAACTCCATATATATTATAGTAATATATTTAATATATATATTAAAGCTCCATATATATATATATTTTCTAACTGCAGCCTGCCCGTCACCAAATTAAAGATGTCTAAGAGAGAATAATATTTTCTATTTACTCCAGGGAGGAAAACACCTAGACATAGAACTAAGATCTTAAAATATCACCAGTGATAGAGCATTCACGTTGAAAGTTTCACGAAGTAAAGGGACAAAGGTGACATCCATTTCAGCTTTCTCTCCTTCCTTCAGTTTTGATTTATATGACTGAAAAGGTTAATCTTAGTAAAGCACAGGGAAAAGATAGTTATCTAAGTGACATTTCTAGACATTCTTCAGGTATGATATATTAAAGGGTGCATTTAGGAGTCCACGGAATGCTGGAAAATACCTCGCACGGTTTTAACATTACTGACTTCTTGTCAAAGGTGCAAAAGGATCAACTTGGAAAGGCATCACACAGTTAGAAATTAACTGTTAAGGGACTCCAAAATGTAATCATTTCAATTCAGTTCTTTTTAACAAAGTTAGTGAGCAGTAATTGTGTGACTGTGAACCATTTTCCAAACTATAAGAACATGTGGATAGAAGAAAGTCATTGAGGTGGAAACAGAAAAATAGTCAAAATGTTGTCTTTGGGGCTGGTATTTGCTGGAGTCCCATATGGGTGTTTGTTAGTGTTCCGGTTGCTCTACTTCCTATCCAGCTTCTTGCTAATGTTCCTGGGAAAAGCAGTGGAAAATGGCGCAAGTGCTTGGTCCCTTACCACCCACATGGGAGACCCTGATGAAACTCCAGGTTCCTGGCTCCTGGATTCCACCTGGCTCAGCCCCGGTCATTGTGGTCATTTGGGGAGTGAGGAAACAGATAGAAGATCTCTTTCTATCTCTCTCTCTCTCTCTCTCCTTCTCTCTCTGTAACTCTTTCAAATAATACAAATAACATTTAAAAAAATAAGATGTTGTCTTTGAGGAACCAGAATCTTGTGAGACATACATGTCTAAATATGTAATAGTGGGAGGTAGAATAAAGCAATTGCCATTTAGAGGTTCAAAGTGCTTTGGAAGTGATCAGTTTCAGTTCACAATTGATCATAATGAAAGGATTAAAAGTCAAAGGGATCACATAAAGAAGACTAGTGTCTGCTAATACTAACTGAATTAAAAAAGAGAGAACGATCCAACATGGGGAGCGGGATACACAGCAGATTCATAGAATGGCAGATGTCCTAAACAGCGCTAGGCCTCAGAATCAGCCCTTAAGGCATTCAGATCTGGCCGAAGAGCCCATGAGAGTATTTTAGGCATGGAAAGCCAAGACACTCTGCCAAAAAAACAAACAAAAAAAAACTAAATGAAAGATCTCTGCTAGTGAGATCCCAGTGGAAAGAACGGCCATCAAAGAAGGAGCTACCTTTCTCTGAAGGGAGGAGAGAACTTCCACTTTGACTATGACCTTGTCTAAATAAGATTGGAGTTGGTGAACTCAAAAGACTTCCGTAGCCTTGGAAACCCATGACAAGAACCTAGGATTATTACTGACACCATAAACAAGAGTGTCAATTGTTAAGTCAACAACAGGAGTCACTGTGCTCTTACTCCCCATGTAGGATCTCTGTCCTTAATGTGTTGTACTATGTGAATTAATGGTATAACTAGTACTCAAACAGTACTTTATACTCTGTGTGTCTGTGTGGGTGTTGAAATCTTTACTTAATATATACTAAATTGATCTTCTGTATATAAAGAGAATTGAAAATGAATCTTGATGTGAATGGCATGGGAGAGGGAGCGGGAGAAGGGAGGGTTGCTGGAGGGAGGGAAGTTACGGGGTGGGGGGAAGCCACTGTAATCCAAAAGCTGTACTTTGGAAATTTATATTTATTAAATTAAAGTTTAAAAAAAAGTGTTTTGAGAGCCCATAGGAAGAAATAATTACTTTTAACTTGTATGGTGGAGAAAGCTCTGTGGAAAAGAGCTTTTTAAAGAGGCCTTGAAAGACATGTAGTAATTTGGTGGGTAGAGAAAATCAGTAGGTTCCATGTTGAGGGACAACCATCAGCAGAGGCACTGGGTCAATTTCTGACCTCCAAGAATTGGGCTGACATCCTAAGAAAATATATAAGCCTTTTCCTAAAATATATTATATATTTATTTGAAAAACAGAGTTACAGAGAGGCAGAGAGAGAGTGAGGGAGTGAGAGAGCTTTCATTTGCTGATTCACTCCCCAAATGGCCGCAAAGGCCAGAGCTGAGCCAATCAGAAGCCAGGAGCCAGAAGCTTCTTTCCGGTATCCTGCATGGGTACAGGGGCCCATGGACTTGGATCATCTGCTGCTGCTTTCCCAGGCACATTAGTAGGGAGCTGAATTGGAAGTGGAGCAGCCTGGGCACAAACTGGGGCTGATAGGGATGGCAGAGGTGCAGATGGCTCAACCTGCTGCACCACAACCCTGTGCCCATATGAAATGCTGCTTTGAAGGCAGCTGCTTTACCCACTACACCACAGTGCTGGACCCCAGAAATTGTATAATTCAATTGAAAATCTCTACAATGGTAGAGTGGTAGTGTGAAGAATGAATTTTGGGTTTTTAAAAATTATTCAGATCCCCAAGGCTGGCATTGTGGCATAGTGGATAAAAGCACCAACTGAAATGCCAGCAACCAATATGAATGCCGATTGTGTCCCAACTGCTCTACTTCTCATCCAATTCCCTGCTAATGTGCCTGGGAAAGCAGTGGAGGATGCCCCAAGTGCTTGGGCTCCTGCCACCCATTTTGGAGACTCTGAAGAAGCTCCTGGCCCCTGGTTTTGGCCTGGCCCAGTCCAGGAAGTTGCAACCATCTAGGGAGTGAACCAGTGGATAGAAGGTCTCTCTCTGTGTGTGTATCTCTCCCTCTCTCTGTAACTCTGACTTTTAAATAAATAAATAAATCTTAAATATGTATGTATGTATGTTCTAATCCAATAATTTATCTAGGATTTTTGGTGCTCTAAAATTTTTTTGGACTACTTAACAGCATATATGTCTTAGGCTTATATAATATTTGCTAGCAATTTTTAACAAATTGTTGTATGTACCTAAAGAATGCAAATAACTTTACTTCTTATATAAATATTTTCCAGTTTACTTGAGTATGTTAAACATATGTAGCTGAAATAAGCCTTGTTTTCCTATGAAATCTTAGATAACTGTCAACTAATTGCCACAACTGAAGCATTTTGCTAAGGAAAAAATGAAATAGATGCAAATAATCTGCAGGCTGCCTATTTAAACAAAATATAAAATTAAACTTGAAGTCCAACTTGCAGCATCTTATAATATTTTGAACAAAAAAGTCCAAAACTTTTACCCTGAAATCATTTACAAAATGATTTCATTTAATCTTTAGAATCATTTAAAAGACAGGTTACACCAAATATGTATTTGGATCATTATTTTAAATATCACAATTACATTTGGGAAACAAGGATCGAATGCTTCATTTGTTTACTTTATTAATAGTTATTTTAAGTGGAAAACATTGCATTAAGGTATAGTTGGTATCTGAATAATATATTTGTCCAAGGGAATAAAGGACCTCATTATTTTCAAGTGTTTATTCTTATAGCTACTACTAAACCTACTTCTACCTACATTTTATTGGTCATTATTTTTAAAGAGGAATCATAAAGTAAATTCATTTGTTTTTATTTTCCTTGTTTTACCTACAAATTTTCAGTGTATATTCCTAATAATACAATAAGCAAGTTCAACTTAATTACCAAGAACCATGAAAACATACCTATTATCTTTTATGTCTGTACAACACAGTCTATCTCCAGGCCCAGGCTGGCATCTTGAATGCCTGGCCGTGTGACAGGATCCTGCGGCTAACACCCTGAGGTCAACCTACGGAAGCAGATTCCTGGGCCCGTTGGAATTGAAAGACAAGCAGACAAGCTGCCCGGGTCTCCACTGTGACACAGCGTGAGAGCTAGCATCCCAGGACGGAAACTGGAGTCCTCAGACACGAGCAAAATGGTGACAGCCACAGGAAAACAGAGCCCCTGGGCCCGACCTGAGCACTTTGGCTGGTGGTCTAGGAATCAGCCAAGATTGAGAAGGGATGTATAAAGGACGTATGTATAGGCACACCGTTTCTCTAGATTTTTGACACTGATCGCCATGAACCAACAAAAACACATAAATAAAATTAAGAGTTATCTCATTTTTTATGAGGTTGATGATTTTTCACTGCTCTAAGAGTGGAGGACAAAGAATAGACAGGATTTTGGTGCAACCCTAGGTTTGTCCTAGGCAAGAAAAGAAAAGAGCTTTAAAAAGGAAAATTACTCTTATTATAGAAACTGTGAGGCGATTTAGATTTCAGAATGTAATGTTGTATGAATTTTTAGATTCTGATTAATTTTGTTCCATGTTCACATGTCGTCTCTCTATCTCATCAAGCTTTATAATTTTGCTATTTTATCACCCTTCAATAAGTCAAACACAAACACTCCCGTTAATACTGATCCCAGATAAAGTATTTGACTTGGATTTAGGGATCAGCCCGTCTGGTACAGAAAAGATACTTGTGGGGGCCAGAGCTATGATGCAGTGGTTAAGCTGCCGTCTGTAGCACCGACATTTCATGTGGGCAACAATTCGGGTCCTGGCTGAACTGCTGATTCAGCTCCCTGCAAATGTGCCTGGGAACGCAGCAGAGGCTGGCCTGGGTGCTTAGGCCCCTGAATCCATGTGGGAGACCTGGAGGAGGCTCTAGTTTCTGGCTTCGGCCTGGCCCAAGCCCCATCCATTGTGACCATTTAGGAAGTGGGCCAACAGATAGAAATCCTCTCTTTCTCTCTCTCTCTCAATCTCTGTAATTCTGACTTATAAATACATAAATCCTAAAAAAAAAAAAAAGTTACTTGCTTGAGGGTGAGCATTTGGCACAGTGGTTAAGATGTCAGTAGGTACAACCAGATTTCACGTTGGAGAGCCTTGGTTCTAGTCTCAGCTCTGCTCGAGATTCTAGCTTCCTGCTAATGTATGCCTGAGGAATTGGTCGGTAATGGCTCAACTTGAGTCCCCGCCACCTCTCTAGGACACCTGGACTGAGTTTCCATCTTCTGGCTTCAGTGTGGCCTAGCCCTAACCATTGTGAGACTTTGCGCAATGAACCAGCTGATGGGACATGGATCTCTCCCTCTCTCTGCCTTTCAAGTAAATTTTTTTTTTTCAATTAGGTCTTATTTATTTATCTTACATTTATCATGCCATGAATTCATAAGGAATGAGTTCCAGCAACTCAGGCTCCTTTCCATTGGTTCTGACAAAGTGGGCTTCTCTGGGTGGAGCAGGCTGACGCTTTAGTTGAACCCAGGTACCCTTCTCTTTGGCTTCCTTCTTCTGATCATTTTCCTTCACACGTTTCAAGAAGCTATCTCGGCTCTTAGAGTGCTTAATGTGTTCAATACGCACATTTATTCTCTTGGCAAGAATCTTGCCTTTCACTTGTTTGTTTACAACAATGCCAACAGCATGCTGGGTAACATTGTAGACTCTTCCAGTTTTTCCATGGTAACATTTATGGGGCATTCCTTTTTGAACAGTACCCATTCCCTTGATGTCCACAATGTCACCTTTCTTGTAAATGCGCATGTATGTGGCCAAAGGAACAACTCCATGTTTTCTGAAAGGCCTGGAGAACATGTACCGGGTACCTCGCCTCTTTCCCTTTGTGTTTGTCATCTTGGCGAATTACTGGAAGATGGCGGCTCCGGCCGAAAGGAAGAGTAAATTTTTTAAAAAGTAAAAGAAGTTACTTGTTTGTTTTTGTCAATTAACAGTAACAATTTGCACAAGTTAAATGAATATCTTCATTATAAAGTAGAACTATTGTGTGAGAGATCATTTAGACATCTATCATAGAGACTTAGATACTGATCTTCAATGAGACTTGCTCTAAATTCAAAGTATAAAGTCAGATTATGGAACCATGTTAGCAATATATCAAAGGAAGTTCAGTATATTTGAGTATTTTGTTAGTATTTTATGGAGAAATATAAAAGAATTTAGGGGTTTACTCTTCTCCATGTGTATACTTATCAGAAAGTTAGATTATTGGTACAGTATAAAATTATGTTTGTTTCAGACAACAAAAGTATAAGATATATTTGTAGATATCTTTGAGTTTAATTTGTTTTAATATATATCTTTATATTGAATATAGAGAATTATTCAGATGGAAAGTGTGGAAATAGGTTTATAATGTCCTTGGTTTAGAGTAAATATTATAAGCATTATCTCAATGATATTATTTTTCATTGAGAATTTGGATTTCTTTGGTTGGCTTCCTAAGAAAACAGTTACCAAACTGTAACCCAAGAAATATACATATTCAATTAATAAAGTCCTCCTTAGTCAAAGTTGTATGGAAAATTCTGGATGGTATTACCCTCCCCAGAATAGTGCCTTATCACAGAAAGGACATAAAGAAATAACTCTGTAGTGCAATCATATTAGATTTAACCTGTGCTTTCTCACAATTGAGCATAGAACAACTTCTTTGAATATACTTCTTGTAATTCAGATTAACAATTTGGAAAGTACTACTTAATAGCATGCAATTTATACATTAGCTTACTTTTTAAAATACAGTTTAAAAAATAAAGGTTAGATCTGTGATAAAATTTTTTTCAGACAAATTTATTTGGTTTACTTTTTTATATCTACCCCTAAGGTTTTTGAAAGTGTAATCAATCAGTTTGTTTTTTGCAATCTATTTTTCTGTCTACTTTTTCTCTTACAGCAAGAGTATCAGCCTTGCAGGGTGAAGTATATTATTAAATTATGTGGACAAAAGAAAAATGCTTTGTTGTAACATTTCTTCTAGACATCACAATCTCTCAGTAAAACTGTATTTTCCTTTTCCTATACGTGTTCACAACATTTTGAGTATTATACCATGAGAGAGTGATTCTATCTTTATTTTTCGCAACTCATGTGGGTTTTCACAACACAAATGGTAGGGGCCATAAGACCTATCATAGATAGAAGCTTGTGAAATTGCTAATAATCAATTTCTTTTGATTTAAAAAGTGGCAATTTAATATTATTCAATATGAACACTAGAATTCACAATTATTCAAAGACATTTCAAGTGTTTTACCCAGCATCTTCTTGTCTATTTTGCTATACTGAGTATATATTGTAAAAAGGAAGATGACACTAGAATACCCATATTAATTTTGACTAAAAAGTTATCTCTGCATATACTTCAGAAGTGATATTCCAAAAGGATGTCATTCTGATTTCCTGTAACTCACTGGCACAACCTAGTAACAACTGTAAGATTTCTAGCCTACACTGTTCTATGGTTGGTCTACAATGGACAACATTTAGCAGAGTTTTGAAAGCATATAAAATTTCCTTCTGCATATCAATAGGAAAGAAATCTAATATGTCTGAAGGAAATATTACTATATTTATATTATTATTTTAGTTTATTATTATTCATCTAATAATTATCCTGAAAAACATTAAAGCTACTAAAATTATTCATAAATAAAAATTGTTTGTATTTATAATTTTGAATGATTATTTCAGTGAACTTTTGTTTTATTTTGCTTCCTAGAATGGCAGCAAGATTTGAATCTCTCTGTAAGTAGGTTGCCAAAATGTCACAAAACTAAATCATTTTTCTCTATTCATTCACAGAACTATGATTTATCATTATGTCTTGTCTCCTACTAAGGCCAATAAAAGAAATAGCCATGCAATGAATACCATGGTAGTTTGTATAAAAACTTACACTGAATACTCAACAATATTTTAGTGAATGGCCCTTATTTTAAAAGCTAAGACACTTGGCAAATTTATTTTCAGGAAATTTTATTTTCAGAAAATTTGTTTCTTTGCAGATCAAGAAAAAGCTTGTTTCTTCTGGAAAATGGACACATTTGCTTTAAAGTAAAAAATGGTCTACATTCCATGTTTTCCTTTTTGTTTGAACTACTTGGAATCCCAAGTTAAATTCATTTAATTGAAATGCTTTCAGTGAGATTTTTTGTCTTCTTGTTTTATTGCTTCATTTTATCCACTCTCAGATTCCTTGGTTTGTTTGTTTTGTTTTTTACAAAAAGTCTTTAGTTCCATTTATATTTTCTAAGCATATTAAATACAAAAAATATACCTTATGAAGTTAGCATGCAGAATCATCCTTCTATTTGTACAGAGTCGTAAAAATAATAATGCCTTGCCTGAGAGGCAAGTTCAAAATGAACAGTGGTTCTGGCAGAAAATGAGTGGTAAAAATGAGGACATGTTGAAAGCTTTTATCATACTATCAGATCTCACAAGAAAATACTAGAAGCCAGTAAGAAACTATGTGTCTTTTCCAGTATTCTCAAGTGAAAAAAAAAAAAAAAGACCTTGGAAATTTTACTTATCAAAAAGTCTGTTTCTGGGACGCAGTAAATAATATGTCAGCACAGTGGACAGATGGATTCTCCCATCTATTAACCCTGCTAGCATCATGTCTTCAGGGTTCAGCGCTGACCACCACTTCAGGTTCTGCAAAGCGTTCAAATGCCTAGTCAGGTAATGCCCATTTTCACTGATAACCAACCATTGCGAACATCCCAGGCCTTTGTCAGCACAGCGGGTCCAGAGTCATCCATCAGTGCTGGTAGTTCTGTCATACACATTTAACTTCAGCATCAACCACCAGCCAAAGCCTTCGTTCCTGTATGTTGTCATTGCCACCGTCAAAATGCGTGGAAGGCAAAACCAAATGTTATTGGTTTTCTAGTTTGTTTTTCAGTAGTCTCTAGAAACAGCTAACAAGTTTTTTTTTTCTTTGTAGAATTATTGACTGTGGTGCGGAGGACAGAAAACCTTTAGAATATGGAATTTATCATCCTGCTCCTTGAAATTTTATGAAGTCTTTTGATTTAGAAAAACAGATCTGAGTTAGTTAATAAAGATCACTGCATTGCTTGTTTCAAATTCCAGAGTGGAACAATGTGCCTTCACCAGGACAATATTCATACCATATGCTTCTTAATGTTTTGAGTCTCAAGGGTGCCATTGAGCAATCTGAACATCAGATAATATGTTCTATCCTCCCCGGTACCCAGGTCATATTCGGGGAATAAATTAGGCTTCAAGAAGTGCATTGACTCTTTGAGGCCACTGGGGTACTATTGAAAGAATCACATGTTGAGGACAAAGGGTGTTTCTGTGTTTCCAATGTCTGGAATTGAAATTTATTTTAAGCCTTGGCAGAGGAGGGGGCAGCTAGGTGTCTGCAGTTTAGTCTTTGACTACAACACACGTAGACATCTTTTTGAAGATGATCTGTCCAGTGTCTATTGAGAGGGTGAAAGGAAGAGAAGAAATGGTTCAAGTCAGCATTATTAATCAATAAGGTGATCAATACATATATTAAAACACATTGTATATTTGACTTGTTAGAGTTTCTTGGTTTTATTAAGTTTTGAGGAGATAAAATTTTAACAAAGAGCTTATTACTGCAGTTGGGCCCTAGCACGTTCAAGAAGATGGAAGTAAACATAAGTGAAAACACATTTCATAGTTTAAATCCATTTGAAAGAGAATATCTTTTATGAGGCAAAACTGCAAAGATGGAAAGAATGCCTTGAAAATATATCTAATAAAAATATCTTTTCTTCAAAGGACTCAGCACTTTAATAAGTTACTCTTGTAACTTCTTTTTAGAATTTTAAAACAATAAAGCAAACAGAAACTAAACTGTCTTTGTGTTACTTGTGTCTGATGAGAGGGAAAAATGCTAGATAGAAGGATAATCTTTGAAACCTTTACTACTATGAAACTTCGTCTTTTTCAGTCTCTCACTCTGTCTTTCAATGTATGAAAAACAAGTAAGTGTGCTTATCCTTCTTCTTAAGCTCCCGGCTTAGACTGTTTTTGTTCTCTGCCCACCTAACATAAGTTTCTGAGACCTACTATGGGTGAAAATTACTGTCACTGAAGGCCCTAGGGTCCTTACCCCGGCTGCTTCCTCAGTCAGCAACTATCTTCCCCAGGAACTGAGACCCATAGCTCTCTCACCGTTTGCAAGTGTTTGCTGGTATGCCAACTTCTACATGAATCCTACTCACCGTCTCCAGCGCTTCAAATTTACAATCCACTTCCTCACCCACCTCTGCCTCTATATTCTTGATTTCTCCAATCATACTTCTTATTTCCTTTTCATTTTTCTCTTCCTGGAATTCTGACATATTTCATAATTTACTTAGTTTGTTTTATGTCCCTGCCACAGTAGAATGTTAAGTCCCATAAAGGCAGATTTTTTTTTCTTTTTTCTCTTATAGTACAAGGTGTTGGTTATGAACTTGGATGCATTTCAAATATCTCAGACAATTCCAGACCTTTATTTAGTAAGGCAGATAAGAGAAGCAAGAGATGCAAGACACATGGTGATAATTGTATTCTAGCAATTTTTGTAACCCTTCACATAGTTCAGCTTCACATGATACTTATTCAAGTTTAGTGAACTAAAATAAATCTTTAAGGACTTTTTTTTCTCAATTTCTAAGTGACAATGGGTGAAGAGAAAAAAAACAAAAAGTATTTCAGGGATGTCCAACAATTAACATGGGGAGGTCTGTGGTCTATATTCATTTGAACACTATTTAATCTTAGTTGGTTTTCTTTGTTTCTATATTCTCTGAGCAAAATACTAGTAATCAAAGTTTTAAGCAAATAAGAGAAAAATGCAGCAAGCCTAGATTTTTGGAAAAAAAAAACATGTTTAATGTTTTTCTTGTGTCTTAAATTCTTCACATTAAAAATTAATTCTCCACATTAACAATTCTTCACATTAAATTAGAATCTGTTGATCCTACAGAAAATACACTGCCTGCTCCTTTGAAATTGAGAATATGTATAGACTATTTGTATTTTATGATATTAAAATTACCAGTTAATAATAATAAGATAGATTATAAGTAACCTGAGAATTCTGAGGACTTTCTGGTTGAATTGGTGTGTCTATGCACTTGCACACATTGTTTTGTGGTAGGAGTGGTGATGTTCTTATTTTTTCAGAGACAAGAATTGGTAACATAAAGAAAGTCAGTAAGTAATAACAAATTGAACTTTGAGCAGGAGTAATACAGAACTGCTAGAAATTGAAAGGAAATGTTGAAATAGGCGAAGTTATAGACTAGGTATGCTGAAATGTTGAAACAGGTAAAGTTATAGGATGCTCCTTTAAATAGAGTTCCTTATAAATTATATTAAATGCTAAATTTATGTCTGGCTTTCTATTTTGTGTTTGAATTCTCATTTTTATGAACACATCAATAAATTGTCTAGTTTCACTATACTTTGTGTGTGGAAAATTCAGTATCTGTGGCTATTCTGAGACTACTGAAATTTCCTATTAATTTCTTTGGATTCTGAAAGCCTTTTGTTCCACAGGGAATTTCTCTTTCGGGAAAGAAATCAACATCATAAAACGTTGTACTGTAGGAATTCAGTAATATTGTGAGGTGTAAGTGGTCTTTTTTTATTTCTAAAAAGATTTGTACCCCTAAGTTCTGTATATGAGGAACCAAGTGTGAAACCAATAAGAAACCAACATTAAACTACTAATAAAAATGGATTATATAACAAAGAGTAATATGAGCCAAAAACTCTGATATAACACTTGAAATATTGCTGTATCAATTTACTCGAGACTTCAAGTCAAATGAAAACAACACCTACTATGTGTGTGCCAAATGCTTAGCATATTTATTTATTTAAGATTTTTTTGTTATTTATTTGAAAGAGTTACAGAGAGGCAGAGGCAGAGTGAGAGAGAGAGAAAAAGGGAAAGAAGTCTTCCATCCACTGGTTCACGGCCCTAGATGGCACAATGGCCAGAGCTAAGCCAATCTGAAGCCAAGAGCTAGGAGCCTCTTCCAGATCTTCTACATGGGTTTAGGGGCCAAAGGACTGGCCATCTTCTACTGCTTTCCTAGGGCACAGCAGAGAGCTGGATCGGAAGTGGAACAGCCAGGACTTGAACTGGCGTCCATAGGGGATGTTGGCACTGCAGGCGGCAGCTTTAACCTGTTGCACCACAGCGCTGGCCCCTGCTTAGCATATTTAAAAATTCTATTTAAGGGGATGAAAAGTAGCCATCTAGGATGCTGACTGAAAATATGTGTGAATTTCAAAAAAAAATCAAAACAATTGTTCTGAAAAACATCATAATCTGCATCTTTTCTGATGTTTCAGGAATGAAGAAATACAGTTTTCAGAAGCCTTGTGGCAGCAAGTTTAAACCAGAGATTATTTCCCCTTCAATCATTCAACATTTTGAAATTTACTTACAGTACCCTGCAACAATGCCATACCTATCACTAATACCGATGTTAGAAAAATCATATTAATATTATACAGTTTACAAAAAGGAATCCCCTATTAACATATAATGAGGATTAAATTATTAGTGCATACATAGCTTTGGTATTTAATAATTCAATTGCATGCCTGTATCTGCATCTGCCCTCTTCAAACAGGAATTTCTGTCAGGGTAGAAAAATCAGTGTTTTGAGTTATCTTTTTTAACCTTTTATATCTTTTGCCAATAATAGCTGAAAATGATACTTTGTTTCAGCAATAATCCCCTAATTATTGCTGGTTTGGTGTAATTTTTACCTCAATTCCATCTCAATATTTCCAAAGAATCCTATTCAATCACTTTTCTCATTGTAGCAAATTTTAAAAATCTGAACTCGCAAAGATTCATTCTAAAAATTGGAAAAGCTCTAGGGATTCTATGATAGGGTTCATAGATGCCATGGCTTGATATATGAATTATGCTATAACTCTAAAAATCATAACATTTACAATTCTGAAATAGTTACCAAGTCCATGATTTATTCTAAAATGTAATGCTGGTTTAAAGTCTTGCTTTCATGATCCTGGGATTGTGATGGGTTGATGCGATAGTCTTGTGATTCATGAGGATGGCTCATTCATTATTTTTGAGTGGGATAAAGATACTAGAGCTTATTTATAACTCCCTTAATTGTTTGAAGCTAGAGATGGAGATATAAAATTCTACAACTTAGTTTGCCCTGTTCTTGCTTGTGTTGTATCACAAGGACAAAGATTCATTAAAGAGACCTTTAAAATGTGTTAATCTAGGTACTTTAATGAAATTTGTTTGCAGGGCAACCTGTCCCACTTATTTATGCTTAGTAGTATTCATACATAATGGTAATGTGACTGCTCATCTCTAAACCATTAAGGAAAGAAATATGAGGAAAGGGGGCATGATGATTAATTTGGGGTGGACTGCTTAGAAGTTTTTGCCTTTTAAAGCAAACTATGCTTACCTTACTTAGCCATTTAGAAAAACATTAAAAATTTGAATTAAAATATGCAGTAGACCAGGAACAGAGTAAAATTGAAAAGGTAAGTAATATTTATCACTATGAATAAAGTCTATGAAGTAGTTTTAAACTTGATTGCTAAAAAGTTAAAGGCTTTTCCATGTGCCTTATATTTAAGAAGTTCCTGTGGATATTTTAAATATTTTCCTGTTTTGCAATTATCTTTAAATTGTCAATTCGTTTATCCCCCTTTTTTGGTGAAAGTAATGCCCCAGATCTTTTGCCATTAATCATCCTATTTGAGCTTTTGATTTCACATTGTCCTTTGGATTATCACCTTTTCACTTTTATCTTTACTAATTCTCTACTTTAGCTACTTCAGCAAATGCTAAATACATGTGAATACACACTTCTGTGAAATGGACTAGCCCAATAAGGCTGTGAAATAAGTCACCCCAAAACATTATGGGTCAAATCTATGCTGGCTGATATGCTGTTCATCAGTTTGAATTTGGTGCAGAAATGAGCTCATCTGTTACTATTTCAGTATCAGATTCAGCATTTCCAAGTTTGGGGGCTGGAATCCTTGAAAGCATGCTCTGTCATAAGCCTGGAGGTGAATGTTGGCTGGCATTGAGGAATTAAGCTGAAGCTCTTTGTGGCCTGTGTCTCTTCACAACCGGATGGCTAGGTTCTAAGCAAAAGCATCCTGAAAGAGATCCAGATAGGAACAAAATCACTTTTATGACCACCTGTGACTACTCATGCTCATGACCCAGGACATCTTCATCTACCTCAGGTTCCAAATGTGGTTTATATTTAAATGGAAGACAAAGAGTTTGCAGTAAACCACACGCTCTGCTTGGTCAATTTTTCTTAGACATTCTCATAAAGCATCCCAGGAGCTAGGTGAGGCCTTAGTGCTGGTTTTAAGTTTCTCATCTATCCACCTTCTCCACTCTGCTGCTGAGGCTGGGACCCTGCAAACCATGTTTGCCTTTTACCAACTATATCTCAGTTAGACTGCTAATCACAGGGTCTAGAGAGAACCTGATGGAGAAGGGGAGAATTCTCTCCTGTTTGCATTCTTTCTGCTTCTTGCTTCCTTTTAGTTCCTTTCGGTGATACCTAGCAACATTTCTTCATCCTGCCAAAAACAGTTTGTTCTCGTAACAGTGAGTAATTCCAACTTGTAGTTGTTCCAACACTCCTAGAAATAACTTCATTCAGTCACCCAGAAGCAGCAGTCTCAGCTGGCTGATACCCAAGCCCCCTGAAAACATGGAGTCACTCTCCCCCACAGTTGGTCAGTCCTCCTTTTCAGAAATGCCCTCCATCACCTAACTAGCACATAGTTTCAAAGGACTTACAGCTTTGTGGGGCACTTTAGTTAGACTCGTGTTTCAGTAATACCAATTCTTTCCTTTCCTGGCAGTAGGAATGGTTTGTTGGGGTTGCTACTCCTGTAATAACTGACTTACTGTATAACTCTGTAATAATACCTTTAAAAGGTAGCTTCTGTGCCTTTTTTTTTGCTGTCTTCGTTTTTCATTACATGATTAACAATGTTTAATTTTTTCTCATAAAATAATTGGGGTTGTACCTGGACTCTAAAATGAACACTAACTGAAATAGTTGATGTACTCTTTTCCGCTTACAAAAATACCTGGAAGAAATCAATCCTCCTTTATTGCGTAATCACTTCAGTTTGTCTCAGTCACCATTTCGTAGGGAATATGAAAGACTCAAATGATTTTAAACTGTGAAGTACTTGGACTACAGTAACATGTAATTGATTGTATTATATCTAAAATAAAAAGGTGATAATATGTTAACACAAAGAGTAAAACATGTAAAAATGCTACATAGTACATATATTTTTTCTTGCTTTCATTATTTTTGCATTTATGAGTCAAAGTGGTGAGAATGATGACTGAAATCACCAGAGATCAGTATCTGATTGCATTGTTTTTAAAGATACTTACCAGCATACAGCTCTACTGCCTCTTTTGTTAGAAATAACCTACATAAAAAAACACTTAAATTTTATTTAATGTTGGCTAGCCTGTATTCTTTTCAAGATGATATAATAAAATTTCATCTGTAGTAGTACTATTTATACTAATAAAATTATGGCCTCAAATAAGATTTATGTGTTACATGCTTATTATAACAATTTTCAAAAAGTCAAGGAAGTAATTTTACTTTATTTTACCTTTGTCTGATCAGCAGGAGTGAAGATAAATAAAATACAATGCTGTTTGTTTCATATTTTATCTCCAAATTTTTGTCAGTAATGGTTTTATTTAGCACACATATATTTATACATTTAACCTTGCAAATTATTTTTTTAAAAATTTAGATACTAGTTCATAAAACTAATTTATTGTCCTTAAATAATGTCTTTTGATACCCTAATTCTTGCTTCCTTGGCTTTTGTCTAAGGAGAATCAAACTCTCCCTGGGTGATGGGGCACTTGTCCAGTGATGTGTGGAGTAATTTGTATTTTGAATATCTGAGAGGACTCGAGGAGAATAGAGAATGGTAATCTTTGGTTTGTATAGTTTATAGAAACTTAGCCATTTATTTCCATTTGCTTTGTCAAAGCTAGGTCAACCTTAAAAACACTCCATGCTACCTCCCCTTGTTTTCCCAAATCTTAAAAAAAAGGGGGGGGTAAAAAGGTAACAAATAGTGGAAAACACACCCGAACTCTGAAGAGAAAGATGAGCCTATTGATAGTAGGAGCCCTGGGAGCTGTAACTGCTTAAGTATCTGGTTCACAGCAGCCACGCACATAAATATTTTAAGTTTTCTTTATGACATGAACTTCCAATGTAGTGGGATACTGAATTACTTATGAAAATTTCCCAAGGAAATTTGTTAGATTACCCATGCACTTGCCTGGATGCAGAAGGATGGCTGTTTTCTTAATTCAGAATTTGAAAACTATTGGAGATATTTCAACCTAATAAACTTAATTCAGTAGACAAAAACAATGAAAATATAGAAAAGGAATATATTTATAAGAGAAGGAGGTGTAATTTTGTTGAAAATGCTTTTAAAAATTGGAGGAGCAAAAGCACTAGTTTTTTTTTTTAATATTTTATTTTATCCAGGTCTCCTACGTGGGTGCCATGGCCCAAGGACTGCACCATCTTCTAGTTCTTTCTCAGGCCATAGCAGAGAGCTGGATTGGAAGTGGAGCAGCCGGGACTCAAACCAGCACCCATATGGGATGCTGGCACTTCAGGCAGCGGCTTTACCCACCACGTCACAGTATGTTTTAACTTACTATAAAACTTACCAGATGGAGTCTGGCATTTTGGAGTAGCAGATAAAGCCACCGTCCATGATGCCAGTATTCCATATAGGTGCCGGATTGTGTCTCAGCTGCCCCACTTCCAACCCAGCTTCCTGCTCTGGCCTGGGAAAAGCAGCAGGAGATGGCCCCAGTGGTGGGGCCCCAGCCACTTTCACTGGAGAACCAGGAGAAGCTCCTTGCTCCTGGCTTCAGCCTGGCCCAACACTGGCCATTGTGGCCATCTGGGGAGTGAACCAACAGGTAGAAGATCTCTCTCTGTCTCTCCCTCTTTCTCTGTAACTCTGATTTTCAAATAAATAAGTAATTATTTTAAAAAACAATTAACAGATGAATCTCAATTTTGAGGTGTAAACATTGAATAAAGCATACACAGTATTTGTGAAACAAGCACATGGCTACAACAGAATTTTGTGGTTGCAGACATGGAAGAAGTAAAAACTGGTTTTATGGTATTTTCCCCATAATTTGGCAATACTGATCCTCCATGCGGTATGCAAGTAAACTTTGGAAAACTACCAAATGCTACTAAAAACACCATTACCAGTTACCTCCACCAGAAATTCTGTGGACTAACTGTGGCATTTATCATTTAGTTCCCCCCCACACACACAAAATAAAAAGAGTTGGAGTAGGACATTAAAAATAAACTAAGGCAAAACGCAGAAGATAGAGGTTTACTCTTTAGAAGAAATACACCTAAAGAAAGAGCTTGATTCTCTTGTCATTTTGTTTTGGTTTCAGTTTATTTTTATGTATTTCAGCTGCATAAAAGATTTACAGTAATAAATCTCAGAATGGGAGGAGATACGTGTGAAAGATATTAGTTACCTCTTTTCGATGACAGACAATAAAGCTCCCAGAGGGTAGAGAAATTACCCTTGGCCACCTGTCACAGTGGAATGGACAGTCTACACTAGACCTCATGCTTCTCATTTGTAGTATTTTTCACCTGATTTCTTAAAATATAAAGCATATACCAATCTAGCAGTAAATATCCAAAATTCACTTTGAATACCTCTAAAGTTACTTGAAGTTAACAATAGAGACTGGAGTCTAAGTTCTATTCTTTTGCATATGATTTTAAGGTTATGAAAAACATGAGGTCAAAAAGTTCTTATCCATTAGTTCTGAAAACGGTCTCCTTTGACTGTGATTGATGATTTTTGACAATGATTGACAGGTTCTGATGAACAGTGATAAAAAATGACAACCTTAAGTGTTTTGAACAAGTTACATTTCAAAGGAATTAAGTTGCTAATGGACTAACAGTGGTCAATGAAGGAAAAGTTTCACCATTATTTTTTGTCATTTAACTTTTTCAATAGATAAAATGTTAATAGATTTATAGGGTACCATATGGTGTTTTAATACATGTATGCATTGTGTAATGTTCAAATCAGGGTGAGCGTATCTATCTCCTAAAATAATCATCATCTCTTCATGGTGAAAAATTTCAAAATTCCTTCTTATAAACTCAACTATATGTATGTATTTGTGGTACATTATATATGCCACTTTACCTGTATATGTATATGGTATATTATTGTTACCTATAATCACTCTTTATGTGTGATAGGATGTTAGAACTTCTTTTCAGTACTTTCATCACTTTGTTTTGTTACTGGTTTATCGTTTCTCCTAGGAGACTGATGATCATTCTCATAAGTTCGTCATGAGGTTCCAATGAAATAAAATTCTCTTTCAGATAAGAATTCATTATGAATTCCATGTTAATTAGATCAGTGACTAAGACCTAGGATGTTTATAGCTCACTGCACAACATTAAGGTACTTTTTAATTAACTAATATTAGCACTTTGGATATAGAGATACATATAGAGTATTTTTTCTCAATTTCTCACAAAATAACTGGGCAGTTAGACCAAAATCATTTTCAGATTATTTCCTTTTGATCTGAGATCCATACTGCTATTATAATTATGCTTTTCTGATAAATTAGCAAGTTATTTATCTTTTTTGTATAAAGTTGAATATGCATATTTTAGTTCTTAAAGAAAATTATGGCTTTAGTTGTGAGCTTTCTTTATCACAATCTTATCCAGGAATAAAGGATTATTTTTGTAGTAGCCAATGTATATATGAATCACTCCAACTATCATTTCAACCAATCTCCTAGTAAAAGTTAATTTTGTCTCCCAGTTTTTCCCTAAATTTCTCCATTTCCGTTAATAGCATAGCTATATTTTAAATACATAATTATGATTCTGTATTCATAGTGTTTTTTTCAGACTCTCTAAATAGCTCTGAACTTTTTCTATATATGCTTATTTTCTTTTTATTACCTCTTTGTATTATTCACTTTCTTTTGATTTCTGCTATTATCATCTTTTGTGCTATTGATAACATTAATCCTAGGTAAGATAATAACCTCCACTAAACTAAAAAAAAACAAATACAAGTATAAATTGAAGAAAACATGCTTAACATTGAAACATGTATTCAAAAATCACAGGAGTCATGGCTGACAATACAATATACTCAGCATTAATCAACAATCATCTTGAATTGCAGTATAAGAAAGATAAGCATTGGGCCGGCGCTGTGGCGCAGCGGGTTAACGCCCTGGCCTGAAGCGCCAGCATCCCATATAGGCGCTGGTTCAAGACCCGGCTGCTCCACTTCCAATCCAGCTCTCTGCTATAGCCTGGGAAAGCAGTACAAGATAGCCCAAGTCCTTGGGCCCCTGCATCCATGTGGGAGACCCGGAGGAAGATCCTGGCTCCTGGCTTCGGATCAGCGTAGCTCTGACCGTTGTGGCCAGCTGGGGAGTGAACCATCAGATGGAAAACCTCTTTCTCTCTCTCTCTGCCTCTCCTCTCCCTGTGTAACTCTGACTTTCAAATAATTAAATCTTAAAAAAAGAGACAAACATAGATTGGCAGATGTCCTAAATAGCACTCTGGCCTCAGAATCAGCCCTAAAGGCATTCGGATCTGGCTGAAAAGCCCATGAGAGTATTTCAGGCATGGAAAGCCAAGACACTCTGGCAAAAGATCTCTGTGAGTGAGATCTCAGTGGAAAGAACAGGTCTTCAAAGAAGGAGGTACCTTTCTCTGAAGGGAGGAGAGAACCTCCACTTTGACTATGACCTTGTCTAAACAAGATAAGAATCGGAGAACTCAGAGGGCTTCCATAGCCTTGGAAACTCATGACTGGAGCATAGGGAGATTACTGATGCCATAGACAGGAGTGTCAATTGGTAAAGTCAACAACAGGAGTCACTGTGCACTTACTCCTCATGTAGGATCTCTGTCCTTAATGTGCTGTGTATTGAGATTTAATGCTATAACGAGTACTCAAACAGTATATTTCACTTTGTGTTTCTATGGGGGTGCAAACTGTTGAAATCTTTACTTAATGCATACTAAACTGATCCTCTGTAAAAAAAAAAAAAAAAAAAGAAAAAAGAAAAAAAACTATCAACTCCCAACTTGACTCTCACTGGGATTAAACATGACAATAGGTCTGATCTGATTTCATCATCATTAAAAAAAAATCATCTATTATTTTTCACTTTATGTTTCTGTGTGGGAGCAAACTGTTGAAATCCTTACTTAATGTATACTAAGCTGATCTTCTGTATATTAAGATAATCGAAAATGAATCTTGATGTGAATGGAAGGGGAGAGGGAGTGGGAAAGGGGAGGGTAGTGGGTGGGAGGGACGGTATGGGGGGGAAGCCATTGTAATCCATTATTCGTACTTTGGAAACTTATATTCATTAAATAAATTTAAAAAAAAAGACAAACATTAAAAGGTAAAATGTGGAACAATACAACATTATGGGCTAAGAATTTATTAGTCTAGATTTGAATCTTGATCATCTGACTTTAACTCACAGCCAAGTTTTCACTTGTAAAAATAGAAATAATGATAATTATCATTTTATGTGTTTACTGTGTACCAGAAAATGCATGACAAGTAATATGTCATATTTCATTTAACCTCAATAATTACGCTGCTAAATGAATAACATTTTATCATAATTTTAAAGAGGAAAACAATGAATCTTAATATGGCAAATTAGTTTTTTCTGAGGTCAACCTGGGAATACACAACAGAACATAAGTTCCAACCCATGGTCACAGACAAGAGATCCTGTGCTTTAACTACTGAAACTTGAGTGAGATTATGAATGGTTATGACTGAGATTGGACCAGGCACACAGTAAGTGTTCAATAAATGCTGGCTTTGCTTTTTTTATCACTTAATTCTATATTCTGATTGCTAGAACACCCTCTAGGTACTGGGTTCGTTTCAAGCTACTATATTAAGAATCTACTATAAACTAAAGTGAGTTGGACCCTTCAAAGAATGAGTAGGATGAACAAATGCTTGGTAAGTAGCAATAGTGAAGTGTCATGTGTGTTCAGAGAAAAAGGAGTCTGGGAGCACATGATACCTGTCTTCAACGTGGAAGAATGTGTGTGTGTGTGTGTGTGTGTTGTATGTGAGCCTGACACATGAAACTTGATAGATGAATGAAATGTATAGGAAGGGGTATGATATATCAATGAGAAAGTTCATTCTAGCAACCAGAGTTGCTAAAGGGTGGAAGGACTACCTCAAGAATAAATAGTAGATAGTTTAATAGAACACAAAAGCATATTATACCTGGCTTTACTTTCATTGTTTCCTTTCTTTTTGAAATTTATATTAAGGGAACAGATTTCATGTATTTCATATACACAGTTTCAAGAACATATTGATACTTCCCAGCCACCTGCCCTCTCTCCCTTGTTCCCACCCTCCCTCCTCCTTCTTTTCTTATTTTTCTTTTAATTTTTGTGATGATATACTTTCACTGTACTTTATAATCACAAGCTGAATCCTCCACTAAATAAATAATTCAACACATAGTAAGTAGAAAGACCACTGTCCCTCATGAATATAGACAAGGGCTATAAACAGTAATCAAATCTCATGATATCAATTTCACTCATATACATTCCTTTTTTGTACTGTATATATTAGTTACCACAAATCAAAGAAAACATATGCTGCTTGTCTTTTTTCGACTTGCTTATTTCAGTAGGCATAATGGTCTCCAATTTCATCCATTTTGTTGCAAAAGACAGGATTTATGGATGAGAAGTATTCCATCATGTATATGTACCATATTTTCTTTATCCAGTCATCAGGTGATGGACAGCTAGGTTGATTCCATATGTTAGCTATGATGAATTGAACTGCTATAAACATTGGGATACTGAAAACTCTTTTAAATGCTGATTTCATTTTCTTTGGGTAAATTCCCAGGACTGGGATTGCTGAGTTGTATGGAAATATTTTCAGATTCTGAGTCTGGCTTAAAGTATCTCTTTGTGAGACTCCTATGTCAATGTTTGAGTTTAATAAAATCACTATTCCTCCAATTCGTTGTCAAGTTCTACCTTAGTCCTGAGTGTGAACTCTCTCCATCATGTTTTAGGTGTGCTCTATTAACATAGCCACAATTTTGGTAATTCTAGCATTTTTTAATTGTCCTTCTCTTGCAACTCTTATTTTTTAATTTGCATTTATCTATTTGAAAGCAGACAGAGAATGAGACAGAAATAGACAGAGCTCCTATTTGATGATTCACCCTTTAAATGCCTGCAAAAAGCTCAGGGTCGACTAGGCTGAAACCAGGAGCTACAAATCAATCTGGGTTTCCCAAAGGAATGGCAGGAACCCAACTATTTGATCCATCACTTGCTGTCTTCTAGGGTTCACCTTAGCAGGAAGTTGAATTTGGGATCAAACTGGGACTCAAACTCAGACACTCAGAATATGGACTATAAGAATTTCAACCTGTGTTGTAACTGTGTGCCAAATGTCCACCCTCAGTTTTAATCTATGTCACTAGCAGACATTGCTAAAGCGTTCAACTAGTAGTCCTTCAATTACTTGTTCTTTATCTTCTGCTGCCTTTCAAAAATGTTTGAGGGAATTCAAAATTACATAGAAAGAAATAGAATTAAAAGGTAAGTATATTTGATACAAAAACATTTTGAAATCCATGTGTAGTTTTTCATATGACACATTCGCCACAAACTTTTTGAAAATCCCTCATATTTTCAAGTTTACAAATGTATTTTTTCACACTTATCATTGAGCTAAAACATGAAAAAAAATTTGGATGACATATCACCCATTTTCAGTACTTTCATCAGACTCACTGTCAGAATTTAAGCTTCTCATTGTCTGATCCAGATTTCCAGTGATTTTCCCTTATTCTTTACACTCTCTTGCTCTTAAACCGCCTCTAGACACCTCTGTCTCCCATTTGCTCTTTTCTTCCTTGTCCATGTAATTTAGAGACTCCATGGACCATCTTTTCCGAGACCTGGTTGCAATTATCCTTTTTTGTGATTTTAGTCTCCTGTGTTTTTTTTTATATATAAATAACAGCACCTACAGAAGCTTCAGCCCTTTCTATCATAAAATAGTCACTTTTGAACACATATCCTCCTCGAGTTACTATTTATTGTTTCCTTTTTAGGCATAAGTCCTAACATTTCTTGAAAAAAGTAGCAGTTTTGACATCTTTACATCCCTTTTATTCTTCCTACCTCTGTATTCTGGCTTCTTCTGATACCAATATTTCACCGCATCTATTTTCACTTAATACCTTTATGGCTCTACGTATCATTAGATTCAACAAGGTGTTTATGATCTCATCTTGCCTCATCTTTCTATAACAATTATCACTGCTATGTTGAATGTTCATTCCTCTTTGAAATCCTCTTTCCATTGGTTTCTATGAACTTTCTTTTCTGGAGTTCCTCCTTTCTGCTTTTTTTTCTATTCTTTTTTGTGTGCTCAAGTTTCTCCACCAAATTACAATCTATATATCACTTCATATCATATATTCTCTCTGTACACATTCTCTCTATATATTCTCCATATATACTCTATTGCACATGGTCTATATATCTTCTCCCTAAAGGACTTTATACAAACTCAAAGCTGCAATTTTGACACCTGCATTAATGACTATCGATTTCCAGGCTGAAATAATGTGAATAGCATTCTTCTGTATCATACTGATCTAGAGATGTCTCTAAGCTTCTGAATCTCCTCTTGTCACTGCCGAAAGTCAACTCTTCATCCTACCCCAGAACCTCCTCCTCTTCCTATGTTGCCCGTCCCAGGATGGCATCATACTGTCCTGGTCTGGAGAGTGGAGAATATTTTGTATTTCCTTCTCTTTCTTTTCCCTATATTTGCTCAATCACCAATGTATTATTTCATTTTTGCAAAAACCACTTATTAATGACATACTACTACCACAGAAGTAAGATTCATAGATAGGAAATTACACAATGGTGTAGATTCAGTGTTAGGAAAATGCATAATGTGTTATGTGAGCAGAGATTCTGAGTAGATCTGACTAATGCCTCCATGTGCGTCCTTTCCTCTCATTTTCTTTCCACACTCTCTACTGTTTTTCTTCTCACTTGCTACACAGCCTCTGGTTCTGTGCAGTCTGGACCCTTTAATATACCTTCCTTACTGTTGTCAGACTGACCTTTCTAAAATGCCATTTTGATCATGTCACTAGCTTAAATGGTTCTCAAGACTGTCATGCTATAGTTCACAGTTCACAGCTTAACATCCAAAGTCCTTCACTCCGAGACCCCAGACTTGTTTCTAGCCGCATCTCAGATCCCTGTTCTACTGATTTTTACCACTTTCTCATAGGATGTCTTTCCCTGGAGTGTGTGAGGTTGTCTCATGCTTTTAGACTTCCTCACGTATTATTAACTCTTTCTGGACTATACCTTCCTGCATTATGTTTATCTTGTTAATCTCCAGGAAATCTTTTCCTGTTGACCCACTGCCTCAAGTCTTATTGAGATAAATTTCCTTTGCTCTCATTTCTTTATCTACATTACCACTGTAATGTATTATTAATTTATTATTAATATATTATTAAGTTATTAATTCACTCACCAAGTCCTTACTAAGCACTATGTATCATACTTTCATCTGCTTTTTCTGTTTCCTACCATAATATAAATTAAAAATGTTATCTCAAAAATTAAAAAAAGAAAGGGAGAGAGAGGGAGGGAGGAAGGGAATATCATTACATTCTTAGAATTGCATTTTTACACCATTTCATTGAATCTGTTAAATTAAAAAAAAAAATCCCTGTGCTGTGAAGCAGCAGGCCAGTGGGTTAAGCCCCACCTGAGATGACAGCATCATATATGGGTGCCAGTTTATATCCAGGCAGCCTCATCTCAAACCTGATCCCTCCTAATGCACCTGGGAAAGCAGCAGCTAGAACAAATGATTGGTCCCCTGCACCCATCTGGGAGACCTGGATGGAGTTCCAGACTTCTGTCCCAGCTGTTCAGGCCATTTGGGAAGTGAGCCACTAATGGAAGATCTCTGTATCTCTCTCTGTCTCTCTCTGAAACTTTGCCTTTGAAATAAATAAATATATCTTTTAAAAAAGGTGAAGGGGGAGTGGTATTGTAGCACAGTGTGTTAAGATGCTGCCTGCAATGCCAGCATCCCACTAGTTCTCCACTTCTGATTCAGCTGCTCCACTTCTGATTCAGCTCCTTGCTAATGCACCTGGGAAAAGTGGCAGAGGATAGCTGACGTGTTTGGGTCCCAACACCCATGAGAGATACTTGGATGAAGCTCCTGGCTTCCATCCTGCCCGGCCCTGACCTTTGAGGCCATTTGGGCATAAGCCAGCAGATGGAAGATCTTTCTCTGTCTCTGTAAGTCTGCCTTTCAAGAAAATAAATAAATCTTAAGAGAGAAAGGGAAAGGAATAAAGAGAAAGAAAGAAAGAAAGAAAGAAAGAAAGAAAGAAAGAAAGAAAGAAAGAAAGAAAGAAAGAAAGAAAGAAAGAAAGAAAGAAAGAGGAAGGAAGGAAGGAAGGAAGGAAGGAAGGAAGGAAGGAAGGAAGGAAGGAAGGAAGGAAGAAAAAGAAAAGAGAGAAAATATCCCTGAGAAAATATCCCTAGTATAGGGTCTGTTAAACGGAAGTCCTGCAATAAATTCATGCTGAATGGACGAGTTCACGTCACAAAGTGATGGAAAAAAAAGTGTACCATATTGCTGGAATTTACTGAGTGGTCCTATAGCCTACTCACTAGGGATATCTTATTTTTGAGTCAGTTTATTCATCTGGATCATAGAGTTAGAAATTATGAAAAAGTCTGTGTTCTTGGAGAGTTTCTCTAAAATCTTTAGCACTCCATTCCTATAAAATGGAGATGACACTAGTCTTTTAGTCTTTATCTTTTAAGACAATAGTAGGTTGCATTACTCTAGATAGATAAGTTGGTAGATAGATAAATGTATATATATAATATATATATACATATTTATCACTTAGAACAGGTTCTGGCCATTGGAAGAATTTAATTACAATCAGCTATAAATAACAACCTGAGGGCCAACATCCACAAAATGGTCACTTTTTATTGCACATTAAATTTCAGACAATTTTTGGATCTAGATGGCTTGCAATATTTCTTCAGACTCTGTATATTTATGAATATAAAGATATACATTTTATTAGGGTTTCAGTGTTTTGGTTCTTATAGGTACTAGCATATTCATTGCAGTAATTTTCATATGCCACATTATGAAATCAATCTAAGTGTCATAAAGAAAATGTGATATGTAAGGATATTCAAAATGTTCATGGAAAACAGACTTTAAAGATAAGCTACTATTGATGCAAAAAAAAAAAACAAAATCATACATATGACGGGTCTTCCAAAATTTATGAAAATATATATTATGTAAAACCCATGGGTGGATTTAAAAAAAATTACACCAAAATAAACATCTTTAAATTCCACAAATACATGTTTACAAACTTATATTTACACATTTAATTTCATTCCACATTATATATATTTTTATTCCACCCACACAAACGTGTACATACACATTGGAATATTATTCAGCCATCAAAAAGAAGTAAGTTCTGTCATTTGTGACAACAGGATGAACTTGAAAGACATTATGCTAAGTGAAACAAAGCAAGCACAGGAGGACAAACAGCACATGTTCTCATCTGTGAAAGCTGGGACAATCAGACAGAAGCAGAGAAGAGCAGCTACCAGAAGCTGGGGGCTGGGAAAAATGGGCAGATGATTGTCACAGGGTACAAAGCCTCAGTTAGACAGGAGGTTCAGATTTGTTTCAGATCTATTGTGTGGCATGGTAAATACAGTTATAGTAGTTTATTATACATTTTAAAATTGCCAAGAGAATCAATTTCAAAGTTCTCATCACAAAAAAAATAAGTATTTGAGGAAGTAAATGTGAATTAGCTTGATTTGCCACAATCATAAGTCATAACAAAATCATAATGTCAATTTTACCCATAAGTACACATAATTGTAATTTTTCATAAACATTTACCACAATTTTTTACAAAATAATGTAATTTTACAATAAAAATTAAAAATTTTTAAAAAGAACATTGCTGTCATTGCAAGTTATATTAATTTTTTCTGCATGAAATAAGGTCAATATTGAGAAAAACCTTGACTTGATATGTGCCAATGATAAAGGAATTAGTATAATGTTTTTGTGGATCCCTATTCCTTCCTTACTTCCTCTTTCTGCAGAAAAATTGGGAATAATTTTTTCAAACCTAAGGCATGTAGAGAATTCAAGTATGATTAGGCAGATCTCCATAACCTAGGCCTGAATCTGAAAGTAGGAAGTCTTGAGAAAGTGTTTTAACCTGATACTCCTTGTGTATTCAGATCAGCATCCCTACATTTTTACTGGTAAAGTTAGAATTCAAGGCCAGATTCAGTTTAACTTATTTTTATTGAAAATTTATTAACTTATATTTATTGAAAATTTAACACACAGCCCTCCCTCAACTCTAAGATGCTAAAGCAATGTGCGTTCCTTGAGGAACTCTAAAGACAGGTAGGGTTGAACTCTTCATTTAGTGGAGCATTAAGCTTTTAACTGTAATGTATATTAAAATGCTATCCCAAAAATTTTATAAAAAGAAAGGAAGGGAGAAAGAGAGTGAGGGAGGAAGAAGTGTCATTATATTCTTAGAACTGTATATGAATTACATAGAAAGTGTCTCTGTATTAATATCACATTAACATGAGAATTGATGAGAACTGTGTTGTAATAATTATGCATTTGCTGTGACCCTGAAAATCTAATGTATTAAGAAATTCCTTTAAAATTAAAAAAAGACAAGTAGGAATTTCCAATGAAACCATTATTATACCGTAAGAGGGTAGTTTTCCCAAGGTAGTAAAGAGTAACAGAGGTGACTGTTGTAACACATAGGACTGAATTTGAATCATGCATTCAGGGAACAAAATAGCATGTGATTTCAACCAAGGGTGATTCGTAGATGCTTGGTAAGCAAGAAGGCAGAGTTGGAGCAAGTGGAGTAAATAAGACAAGGCACAGAGCTACTGTGTGTGAAGAGCTCTGAGCAGTGCAGCATTACCAGGGAATCACTTTTGAGAGGCAGAGGTGAGAAAATTTGATATAAGGCCAGGAAGAGAGAGTCTTATATTTCAAATGAATGCATTCCAGCCAGCACTCCACTGATAAATTGGAATGAAAGGAATCATGGGAAGCTTAGCATATAGATATTCTTGGTCGTGGTCAGAAAGATAGGACCACCATTCACAGGTCACAGGATTAGTTTCAAGCTTGCATGTATCAGGCCAAACCCTCAGACTGTTTGCAGTCCTACAAATGACCTCAGAAAGATTTGTAACAATCAGACCATATTTTCACCAGCTTTAAGACCCAGCAAAGATGAGGCTGAAAGTAGCTACTATTTAGCTGACGTACCTGGGCAGAATAGCTCCACTTGGTGTTACCAAAATCTTGCTTTGCTGAAACTTCTGAAGTGAATCAAATTAATTGTCAATATGGCTTGCTTATTGTGTCGCAGTTAATGCGAAAGTTTTCTGTAATGAGGAATCTAGACTTCTGATTTGAAGAATAAAATATTCTGCATTTGGAGACCCATTTATTTGGTTAAGATAATATAGTCTACGATACTCAGCAATGAATTTGTAACTCTGAAGAATGTCAACTTTAGGTTCCTTAGGGTTAGAGCATTAAGCATATGAATAAATATTTTTAAAAGGACTTTATTTATTTATTTATTTGAGAGGTAAAGTTACAGACAGAGAGAGGGAGAGACAAAGAGGAAGGTCTTCCATCCACTGATTCACTCCCTAAATGGCTGCAACGGCCAGAGCTGAGCTGAGTAGAAGCTGAGCTGATTCGAAGCCAGGAACCAGGAGCTTCTTCTGAGTGATCCACGTGGGGTACATAGGGTCCCAAGCACTTGGGCCATTTTTCCGTTGCTTTCCCAGTCCATTAGCAGACAGCTGGATTGGAAGAGTAGCAGTCAGGGACATGAGAAATCTTCCATCCGTTGGTTCACTCCCCAAATAGCCACAACTGCAGGAGCTGGGCTGGTCTGAAGCCAGGAGCTTTATTTATGAATTAAATAGGGATAAGGGTATGGAAATGCAACTGTGAATATTATAAAATTTCAATATTCAAGTATAGTAATCTGTCGCTCCCCCTCTTCATGGAGGAACGACACTAAGCCCTGCCTAGGCTTCATATCCGAGTCACGGCACCATTATGTCGCTCCCCCTCTTCGTGGAGGAACGACACAGGACCCTGCGCTGTTCTTTTGTCTGCTCTGCCCTCCCCGGGTTTGCTGCTTGTTCTTCCCGGGTTGGCTACTATCCCTTCCACCTCCGTGGAAGGGCGGTTCCCCCTGGCCACTTTCCCCACTTCCGCGGGGGAGCGGCACACCGCCGGCCGGCTCTCTCGGGGGCTGCACAGGTGTTCCTTCAGATGTTCCCTTTAGATGTTCCTCGTGCATGGTGCCTCTCTCCTCCTTTATAGTCCTCTTCCGCCAATCCCAACTCTGCTGCCCACACGCCGAGTACGCTGCTCTCCTCCAATCAGGAGCAGGATCAGCTCCTGGAGGTCAGCACTCAAGTTGGCAAGAGGCAGCTGCGTAGAAGCTGTTTTCTCCTCTCCCAGCGCCATATTGTGGGAGAGCAGATGCATAGAATAAGTCTTAATTCCAGTAACTCAGTCCAGTCCGGGTTGCTCCCCACAGTAATCGTCTATAAAGAATTTCATTATTTGAAAACAAGGAAATTATGAAAATGCTCAACAATACTAGATAAGTAAGTTGTGACATTCATACAACAGAGCAGACGCTTTAAAACATCTTTCTATTTTATTTATTGACAGGATGTAATATATTTAAACATATGTGAAAAATATGCATTCAGTGAGAGGTCATTATGAGAATAATGAGGTTTTTAACCTTTTGTTTTGTTTATCTATTTTTACTTATTTTTTCCACAATAAAAGTAAGTTGTTCTAATAATAATAATAATAATAATATATTGTTATATGCTTGCAATAGGCCATACTTGGCTTTTAAAATCAAGATTCTGGAGCCAAGGTTGAGTAATAATACAACCTTATACTTAAGTCTGTCTTATTAGGGCTTTCTGACTAGGTGTGTTTACATTTTTAACATGAATCAATTTCACATAAATATCTTCTATATATTTTAAAGAGCCTGAAAGAGAAGTACCTTTCTAAGCATACCTATATAGTTGGCTTGCAAAAATTCTTAAAATAGCTTTTACCCACTAAAATCTTAAGAGGATTACACAAGCTAAATTTGTGCTTGGATGGCAAAAGGCCATAATGAACTTAATATTATTGCTTTCCAAAATATAGACCAATTCTTAATAGACTATTTTACAATAGGAAGTGCCTTTGGGGTCAGTGTAACAAAATTAAGATCAGTTTATATGGCCTTACAAAAGGTCTGGTGGCAGCATAAAAATATCCAGTGTAGTTATTTGTGAGTTCGTTAGCTCACACATCATGTTCCTTTCCAGGCTTGGTTTGTAATAAGGTAGTCAGACATGTCTCTGGTCTCTCTTTCAGAAATTGTATTTGCTCTGTGCTGTTTCTTTAAAGCATAAAGGCTACTTAAATTTGTCTTGATCAAAATAAAATTTAAAAATAAAACTTGATCAAAATAAAACTTGTAGGAACAAAGATGGGAGACTGGTCAAGGTTTGTCTTCAGTGATTTAGTATGAATTATTTACTGAGGTAGCTTTAAAAATAGCCATCTGGTGCTGATACCATTGGGCATGAGGGCCCACTGTAACTTGTTCTCCTTTGTAGCCTGCTCTCCACTTCTAAATTTAGATCCCTGCAGCTCAGGGTGTGATCAGTATGCTGGCTCATCTGGACATCTGCAGGAGTCTGGGTCTTGGGTAGGTCTCTGTTCTCAGATCTAACATCTTTTATATGTTTCCCTTAATACTGAAGGCTGAAGTAAGTAGATGCTCTTTTTTTTTTCCCCATGTTTCAACCTTCTATAGTCTAGTGCAATGGAAGGGGCATTTGAAGGGGGATATTTGAAAACATGATACTTTAAAGGTATAGCCTAGTTGATTCTTCTGTGTTAATTTTTATGATCAAAGACAGTTAACTCCCTCTTCAGTGCTTAGCTTAAAACAAAAAGTAAAAAACCTTATCACAATACACCAAATTTACCTTGTATCTATAAATCCAATGCTTCTAATTAAATACAAAAGTATGAGCTTGCATTGTATATGACAAGTCATTTCATATTTGTAGACAAAAAATGTTGAGGCCACCTGAGGGGCTCCACAATTCATTTTCATAGCAGTACTTACCTTGATTTGAAACTACTTTCCAGCAAGACAACACTTTCTAAAGCAAAGTAAAAAAAAAAAATGTTTTTCCTCTAGTGGGGTAGGAAAGACCTGTGTGATGAATACTCTGGCTTATCCACTCTTGTTTGTATGTTAACTACCTGGAAGAGTTGACTTTAATTATGTGAAATTTTGAGGCTGTGTTGAGGTTGTTGATTAGTGGTTTTGTTGGTTTTTGTTTTTTTTTTTTTTGGTTGGTTGCTTTTTAATTATTTATTTTTTTGGTGCTGACCCCGAACTGTTTCTTTCTTTTATATATATATACACACCTCCCAGACACATTAGCAGGAAGGTGGATTGGAAGCACAAAGTAGCTGGGACTAGAATTTATATTTTGATATAGGATGAGGGCATCCAAGGTGGAGAATTAATTCACTGTGCCATAACACCTGCCATATATTTTTGTTTCCTTGTTTTTTAACTTGAAAAACTGTATATCAAAATGATGAAAATTATATTTAACTTTCAGTGCAAAAATAAATTTAGTGGGGGAAGGGGCATAGATTTCAAGACACTCATGAGAACCTCACATGAATATGTGAATAATGAAAAATGTAGAATATGAAAAATCCCTAAATTTTATCATTGGCTTTTTCTCACATGTCAATTCTTGGATGAAGGGTACATTGTACATAAATAGTCCATGCTGAGTGAAGCTGCAAATTAACGTACCAAAAGTAACCTACTTAATATTAGTCAATGGAGTAGCTTCCCAAAGAAAGAATTGTACTGTACTTGAAGTCATTACCTGAGTCATTTAAATTGATGTTGGACAAGGCATCAGAGGACAGGCTGTGGGGAATATGTCTTCCTCAACACAAAGTTGTATACAAAGAAGATGAAAAAAAAAAGATAGGTTAAAATTACTGAGAGGCTTTTGATATATTTGTTTTGTTGATTCTGTGAAAATGAAATTTAAATACTATAATTTTATGCTTTTGTACTTTTACTATTTCATAGTATTACCTAATTTTTATTTAAATGAAATATATGAGGCAGATGATAACCTGTGGGAGAAATCAGCTGCAGTCTGACATCTTCATCTGTTTGATTATTTTGAGATAGTGTGAGAAATGAACATGAAATTTAGCTGTATGTTTAGCTATTGTAAATAATGTTTTCTCAAATTTTCTATTATTAAAGATTCCCCTAAGATTTAAAGACTCAATTACTGCGCCACTTCTGTACCATTAAAGTATTCCCCACATGAATTACTGAATTCTAGGTGTATATTTCTATTCTTAGAAGCTTTATTGAAATCCCCTAGTAAAAAAAAAATCCATATTGGAATGTTAGTGGTAAACCTCAGTTGCATAAATAATGGTGATCCTGTGTAATGCATAATTTAGTCATACTTTAAAAATAATTTGTCAGGAACAACATGTGAGTAGGAACCAGGATGAATTGTTAGCATATGAATGCTGTCCAGCTGTTACCATGTGCAGAATGTTGCATTGTACAACATCACTTCATTAATTATGCTTCTTTTCCCTTATGGACTCCATCAAAAATAAGTAGTTGTAGAAAGCCATGGTATTATCATCACCCTCAAGTTTAAATAGCTTAAGTTTAATTATGTTTATCAAATCAGTGGCCTAACTACTACATCTAGAACCTGGCCACTGTGCCAAGGTTGTAGCCAATTCCTAATCAGCGAGTTAGCCAATAACTTTCTAAGGTAAATCTGGCATAACTTCTGATGCATGGTGTCTAACTCAGTGGTCCTCAATTAGGGATATTTTACCCTATAGGTTGTATTTATCAAAGCCTGGTAACGTTTCCAGCTGTCACATTGGATGATCAGGTATCCAGTGGCTAGAGGCCAAGGATGTTGCTATACATCTGACAACGTCCAGAAAGCCTCCAACAACAAATATTTTCTGGTCTCCTATGTCAGTAGTGTCTAGGATGAGAAACCCTAATTCCCAACTCAAGGGTCCCCATGCTTTCATCAGAGAGAACACCTCTGTGTGGTTTTAGGAGTTCATTCACTTGTTGTAAGTTACAAGGAAATCTTGTAAAGGAAGTGACGTGTGGCAGTTCTAGAAAGAGATACACAAACAGTCCACGAGGGACTTGGCAGGTGATAGAATTGAGTCAAGCAGTTAGAGTGATGGGATCATCTGCCTGTTCTGAGGAAGCAGCCTCTGTCCACCTCTAGGAACTGATGCCAAGCAGAAACAGAGACCTATTCTTTTCAGAGTTTTTAGTTTTTCAAGATCATCCAGAAATCCATGTTTTTAAAATGTGAAATCCCAAGAATTTCAAATGTTTCTAACTAAATAATTCTATTTTAACAGAGTAAGAAAGGCAAACGAAATACACCCATGAAGCAATATTAGTCTTTCTGGCTCCCAGTTTGTCCATCCTGGTTCCCAGTTCAGACTGTTATGGCAATATTCAAATATTCATTCATCCCATTCACTTACTAAACAGTGAGAACATATTGTGTTGTTAGTGTGGAAGATAACTAGTTTGTTTTTTTTTTTTGTTTTTGTTTTTGTTTTTGTTTTTTTGACAGGCAGAGTGGACAGTGAGAGAGAGAGACAGAGAGAAAGGTCTTCCTTTGCCGTTGGTTCACCCTCCAATGGCCGCCGCGGCAGGCGCGCTGCACCGGTGCATCGCGCTGATCCGAAGGCAGGAGCCAGGTGCTTCTCCTGGTTTCCCATGCAGGTGCAGGGCCCAAGCACCTGGGCCATCCTCCACTGCACTCCCTGGCCACAGCAGAGAGCTGGCCTGGAAGAGGGGCAACCGGGACAGAATCCAGCACCCTGACCGGGACTAGAACCCGGTGTGCTGGCGCCGCAGGTGGAGAATTAGCCGGCCGGAAGATAACTAGTTTATAGGGGTATAGGAACTTACATAGTTTTTTATTTCCCTGAAATTTTGTTGATCCTTCATAGTATATCCTTCATTGAGGACCTAGCAGACTGTTTTAAGATTCTTAGTAATGTGTTTTGAACTGATTGATTGATTGATATCTTTCCATTCCCTTAGCAGCTTTTCCTATTAAAACGGGAACATTTACTTGGGTATCTCGTTCCCTAATTGACATTTAGCAACCCATAGCAACTCAGGGATAGTGGTATGAAAATTAAAAGTACTAAATTTTACAGCTTAGCAATTCTAGTCAGTACTTCATACCCTCAATCCCCTTTGCTGACTTTCCCTCTTTATTTTAAACTTATTCTTTATTTCCATTTTATCAACACTAATTAATGATGTAAAGACTTAGGAAACAAAATATTTAAAAAGTACTTGAAAGAGTACAAACAGAATTTGCTAGAATGTGAATGCTGCCTTTGAAATCATTTCATTGTGCCTTGACTGGGGTATCCTTCCTTGTGTGTATTAGGTCCTGTTTGGAAACTCATGCCTAGTAACTCATTTAATTCTTGCAACAATCCTGGGATATTTATTTTGTTCCTGAGTATGTGGAGTCACAGATGGGTTAGTAGATTTGGCCAATCACACAGCTGGAAAGCATTGAAGCCAGAATTTGAACATGCTTGGTTTTTGGTAAAGTTCTTGCTCTTCAGCACTATGCCATAAAGTACTACAGAGTAAACACCCCATGTTGACCTAATACACACCCTCGTGCACAAAAATACACTCACACCATACACGTGGAGTCAGGTATCAAACCTCCAAAAATGTCAGCATTCTGGATGACCCAAAGCCACAGTCCTGGATCAGGTAATGTGGGCATTGCAGCTCTCCTTCTGCCCGGGAGCATTAACACGGACTCTCTACCCTCAGTCTGTGATGGGAAGAAGTAGGTTAAGTAGTTTTTTCCTTCCAAACTCTCTTCTATGCAATTAACCCAATTTATACAAAATTTTAGCTTTTAAATCTAGTATAATCATCAATAGCAATTGCTATCTAGCAAAACCAAATTACTGATTTTTTTCTACATTTGCAAGTTTTAGCAGTTACATTGCTCTACTTGCAAGTTTCATTTTTAGAGAATAAAAATATAAACCTACAAATAGCTTAGGAGTAAGATTCTTGTGTAAGATTTATTTTTACTTAATTCAGAAAACCCTCTTAAATATGTAATGCATTCTATTAACATAATAGAAACAAGATTTATTTTGAATCAGGATTTATTCTCAGGCAATTCAAGGAAGGAATTTTCTTTAACAAAAAAGAAAGCTCTTTTTTATAGTAAAGTGTACTCATTGCATTAGTCATCTGCAGTATTAAGAAACTAATAATTGTTTTTTATGCTTTTCAAGCCTCTTAATTTAGGAAACCTATAATTGAAAAGTGAAATTTCGCAATAAAATCATATAACTCAGTTCATGTTGCTATGGGAAAGTAAAGGGTTTCCTCCTACTTTAGTTTATTAATTTTCAAATAATGCTTAAGGGCTTGTTATGATAGTTCTTTACAAGGTAGTAAATATGTAGCTATCCAGACTGTCTGGGTTGAAAACTAATTACCATTAGAAACTGAAGCATTTAGCCTTCTTATTTCTGGAAATCAAACAAACCCAAATATAATTTTCATTTGAAATCCAGTGTACAATAATCCAGGGATATCCTCACAATGAAAGCGATATTCTAAATACACTCATTCTTCATTCTTGTTTGTAAGCAAGCAAATGCAGAATTTTAAAATGTGGCATCAAAAAAGGGAAGTTGAGAAGGCAGGTAGTGAAAACAGCAATCTGAGAGGACAAAAGAAATTTAAAGTGGACCTATTCAAGTAATTAAACATTCCTTTTTTAAAAACTTTTTAAAAAAATTTTATTGTTTAATTTGCTTTTGACAGATTCAATGTGATTTGTGAAAGGTCACCAAAAAACACATGAAACACCAGAGTTAAAGGAGTTAAAGTTTATTGTCTGGTGAGGGGAAACCCAATAGGCTGGAGGGAGAGGGCGAGAGAGGGGGCTTATGTGGAAAAACAGGCCTTCTTACGGCTTTGCAGAGGTAAGGAAATGGAAGCAGCGAGTCCCGTTAGAGTGGGGGTGGAGTTGTCACTTAGGGTTGGACCATTTAGTCACTTGACTCCTAGAAAGCCAGGTCGGGTCCTGGAGAGGCCGAACCTATTGCACAAGGTGGCGGCTGGGCCAGAGTCCCAGATGGCGTTGGGAGCTTGAGATGGCCCCCAGATAAGACGGCACCATCTTGCTAACAATTTGTAGATACAATTGCAGATACAGTTCTAAGAACATAATAATATTCCTTTCCTCCCTCTTTTCCTCCCTCCCTCCCCCTCTCTCCTTTCACTCTCCTTCCTTCTCACTTTCTAATGTAGGGGAAACACTCTAAGACATAGGTATAGGGGCTGTTTTCTTGGACAAGAGCCCCAAAACCCAGGCAACAAAAGCCAAAATAAACAAGTAGGACCATATTAAGTATTTCTCTAAATGAAAAATATTAGAAGAGGAAGACAAAGAAAATACTTGATTGTTGGCTGTGGTGCAGCGGGTTAACGCCCTGGCCTGAAGCACCAGCATCCCATATGGACACTGGTTCTAGTCCTGGATGCTCCTCTTCTGATCCAGCTCTCTGCTATAGCCTGGGAAAGCAGTAGAAGATGGCCCAAGTCCTTGGGCCCCTGCACCCCTGTGGGAAACCCAGAGGAAGCTCCTTGCTCCTGGCTTTGAATCCACGCAGCTCCAGCCGTTGTGGCCAACTGGGGAGTGAACCAGCAGATGGAAGACCTCTCTCTCTTCCTCTCCTCTCTCTGTGTAACTCTGACTTTCAAATAAATAAATAAATAAAATTTTAAAAAAAGAGAATATTTGATTGAAGGAAACTTCACAATAGCAGATAGTCTAGAATGTATATCCAAGACCAAATGAATATTTTTAATTTTAATTTATACTGCTTGGTTTAAATCTTTTTGCAGGGGCTGGCGCTGTGGCATAGTGGGTTAACACCCTGGCCTGAAGCGCCAGCATCCCATATGGGCACCAGTTTGAGACTCAGCTGTTCCTCTTCTGATCCAGCTCTCTGCTGTGGCCTGGGAAAGTAGTAGAAGATGGCCCAGGTCCTTGGGCCTCTGCACCCACATGGGAGACCCAGAAGAAGCTCCTGGCTCCTGGCTTCAGATCAACAATATTGGGAATGACCCCCTAAAATCTGTACAAAAATGTGGTCCGTTAAAGTTCCCCAGTAGCACCATCTGGGGTACCACATATGCTATCGGAATTTGGGGTGCCATACGATATCACCATATGCTTATTAGTAAATCCCCAATATTAATAAGCCTGAGAGGGTTCTTGCCTAATATTTAGAGAAGGATTCCAAATACCAGCATCCATAAATGAGGGAGCATGGTACCTTTTAGGCTTTTATTTAGTGTGAAAGCTGCATAGGAGAGTGAGAGCTTTATTTAAGATAGAGAGGTAAATCTGGGTTCATGCTGAGCACCAGGAACCAGCCGGTGGAGGAGCATCTAGGCCAGGAAGCCTAGGGCGGGTGGCCCTAAGGCACGTGCCCTGGAGGCGCAGGGCTACAGTAAGCCCCCTTCTGGCTAGAGGCCAGGGAAGAAGAGAAGACCTGAGACACATCGTGTCCCAGGCTTTTAACTCACTTCCAAAGGGTAGTGGTTAATAAACCTAATTGGCTGGTGGGCACCCAAGTGTGGCCAGGTAGGGGCATGAGGTCACACAGGGGCATCAGGTAGGGCTTGAGGCCACACAGGGGCGTGGTGAAGGCGTGGTCTTCCAGCTCACAAACCTAATCGATTTTAACCTGTATGCATGCCTACTGCACTATGGCTATTGCGGCCATTAGGGGAGTAAACCATCGGAACAATCAGTTGGAAGACCTCTCTCTCTGCCTCTCCTCTCTCTGTGTAACTCTGACTTTCAAATAAATAAATAAATCTTTAAAAAAAAACCTTTTTGCAGCAATATTTTTTAGAGAGTCACATTTTTACCTTAGTGAATTTAAAGTAATAGGACCATTAAAGGGAAATTTTATGATTCAAAAGGATGGTAGAAATATAAGAACACAAGAAATCTCAGTTTTGTTCATACATTTACATTGTCAAATCATATTCAATTTTTAGAGCTATTTCTATACAAGCTATTTACAAAGACAGAGAATTCCACTGCCATTGAATAAAAGGCTTAGAAAGTCTTATAAGGTAAAAAACATGGCAAATAAAAAACCTGTAAATGCATAGTAAAACAATCTTAATATTTATTAAGTGATTTAGGAAGCTATCAGAACACATCACATACATCAAATGAACATGAAAGAAATTATTGAAAATGTTTGTGTGTTTGTATAAAGATATGGGGAGGTCAAGGAGAAAAAGAAAGATTGCTTTGGAAAATTGAAATCTATTTTCTAATAACTCCAAAATCTGGCAAGTTTGCTTTAGAAATAAGAAAAGAAAGTGACAATTGATATATGTTTTTTAATATCAGCTATAATAACAATTGCATGTGTACTGATTTCATGTCTGTTGGCACAAAGGGATTCAATAGTCATTAGCATTCTGATAAAATAAATATTCTTTAAAAGTTTACATAGGATTCTTGTTTCTGCAGCTGGTCTACTCTTGAAAATGGGAAATATAATTTTTATGGGAAATATAATTTTTTATAAATTGTAAGTTTTCTCATTTTAATATTTTTTCAACATGTTGTAGGCTGATTCACATTGGGATACACTTTTTGTTAAAGGATTTTTACTTGTTTAAAAGTGAATTAGGGGGCCAGCACTGTGACATAGTGGTACAGTGGGTTAAGCTGTTCTGCCCTGCTAGTATCCCATATTGGCACTGGTTCAAATTCCAGCTGCTTCACTTCTGATCCGGCTCCCTACTAAGGCATCTGGGAAAGAGCAGAAGATAGCCCAAGTGCTTGGACCCCTGCAAGAATGTGGGAGACCCAGATGAAGCTCTTGGCTCTTGGCTCTTGGCTTTGACCTGGCCAAGCCCTGGCCTTTGCGATTACTGGGGAGTGAACCAGTGGATGAAAAATCTCTCTGCCTCTGCTTTCCCTCTCTATAAGTCTGCCTTTCAAATAAGTAAATAAATCTTTTATAGAAAAGCAAATTCACTTATGGCTAAACACAATTGTTATTGTTTATTTTTGCTGCATATTTCAAACATTCTCTTGATTTTTGAACTTTATTAAATGATGGCAACTATTAGGACACAGGAAATAAAATAGAAGAATAAGAAGTTTTGTTAGAATGAACAAAAATGAAATGAGCTGTTCATTATTTCAGATAATTTCTTGGTTTATAAAGTGGTAAAGGAGTATGTGTGGAAGACTGATTATAGTTTGTATCGTTTTCATTACCAACTTCATCCCAACTATCAATTATAATACTTAAAAACTGAGATTACTACTTAAGAGTTGAGACATATGAATCTTTCTAGTTTGTTCTATTCAATAAAAATAATGGAAACATAAAAATAATAATAATAACACTGACAAATTTGAGAAATTACAGTCACTATTTAAAATGTAACCTCTTCTTCCATTCTATCACCTGTTTTAGTTCACTTTTCTCCATGGGGTTATTACCACTTTTCAGAGGCCGGTGTTTGCCCTAGAGGTTAAGATGCGGATGAGAATTCTACCGTCGTTATTGGAGTATCTGGGTTGAATACCTCGCTCTGCCTCCAGTTTCCTGCTGAGGTACACCCTTGGAGGCACTGGTGGCAGCTCAAGTACTTAGATCCCTGCCGCCCACGCTGGACACCCACTTGAGGTCTTGACTCACAGCTTTGTTCTGGCCCAACCTCAGTCTTCACAGGCATTTCCAGTGTGACCCAGTGACTAGGAGCTCATTCCCTCTCTGTCTCTCAATCAAAAATAAATGAATAAATAACATGATTGCCCTTTGTACACAGTCTGTTGTGTTCATTTATCATCTTTCTTGCTCTTCTCTCTCTCTTCACTGAAGTATAAGCTCCAAGAATAAGGAGATACTGAAGTAACCATCTCAGAAACTAACTCTTCGATTTTTTTCTTTTTATGTGTGGTAATACTGTCCTGTAACATTTTAGTAAGCAGTTGTAAACTTCCTACAGGTCTTGGAAAATAGCAGAGAGGCACATAATGTAAAGACACTGAAATAAGAATGAGTGTTGGAGGTAAGAATGACAGAAAGACAAAGTGACTCAATTTTAGAGCTGAGTTGTCAGATGAGATAGGAGGGGACCAGACCCCACTACCTTCAGTGCAACAGCAGATTCAAAAGTTACCAAAAATGAGAAGCTCTGAGGGATTTGAAGCATGGGAGACACGTTAAACTGATCTTTTTGGCTAATTTGAGAATAATAAATTTAGGCCAGAACATGGCAGCAAGATTTAGGAGACCTTTGCAATAAAATAGACGAGAGATGATGGTGACTGCAGAAGAATGGAAAAGTACATACATTGGGATGATATTTAATGGTATATGATGGCACAACCAATCTGACTGTGTAATACAGCCTACTAAAAGCAAGCGCCACAAAGGCTAAAGCCTACTAAAAGTGAGCTCCACGAAAGCAAGAATTTTCTCTCTTTTCCATTGTGGATTCCTGATACCTAAAATAAGTCCTGGAACATCATACATGTTCTATAATGCTGTGTAAATGGAGTGAGTGAATAAAAGAGGGACAGAGAGGAAACTAAAGACATTTAATTTAAGATAGGGAATTAAATCCTATTTTCTAATTCGTGAAACCAAAGAAGGGCACAAAGCATTTTTTTTTATAGGAAATGGTATAAAGATGTCTGTTGTGTTTTTACAAAGAGCTATTATTTATTTGAAAGTCAGAGCTATACAGAGAGAGGAGAGGCAGAGAGAGAGAGAGGTCTTCCATCTGCTGGTTCACTCCCCAGGTGGCCACAGATCCGAAGCCAAGAGCCAGGAGCTTCTTCTGGGTCTCCCAGTGAATGCAGGGGCCCAAGGACTTGGGCCATCCTCCACTGCCCTCCCAGGCCACAGCAGAGAACTGGATGGGAAGTGGAGCAGCCGCGTCTTGAACCGGTGCCCATATGGATCCCGGCACTTCAGGCTAGGGCATTAACCCACTGCGACACAGTGCTGGCCCCGAACTATCCCATTTCTTAGATTATGTCCTTCTTAGTGACGTCGACCATTCTTTGACCACCAATGAAATGGCAATGATACTGCAATAGAACATTTAAGCTTTGCATTTTTTTCATGGCTTTCATTAGTAAAATTAAAATATGGTAATCAAATGTTGGTATCCAGATTATGCATATCACATACATACTTAGATGTTGAAGCAAGATCTTAATTTAGTGAAGTCCAAATGCCTGAGATCTGTTGTTCTAAAATACCTCTTTTAAAACTCATCTCTCAACATTTTTTTTTAACAGGCAGAGTGGACAGTGAGAGAGAGAGAGACAGAGAGAAAGGTCTTCCTTTGCTGTTGGTTCACCTTCCAATGGCCACCGCGGCTGGCATGCTGTGGCCGGCGCATCGCGCTGATCCGAAGCCAGGAGCCAGGTTCTTCCTCCTGGTCTCCCATGAGGTGCAGGGCCCAAGGACTTGGGCCATCCTCCACTGCACTCCCGGGCCACAGCAGAGAGCTGGCCTGGAAGAAGGGCAACCGGGACAGAATCCAGCGTCCCGACCAGGACTAGAACCTGGTGTGCCGGCGCCACAGGCAGGGGATTAACCTAGTGAGCCGCGGCGCCGGCCTCAACATTCTAATAAAAGCAGAAAATAGTAGATGGTTCAGAATATTTCTGTATATATACACATATATGTATACATATATACACATACACACACATATATATGAAGGGGTGTGTGTGTGAGTGAGTGAGACAAGTCACCATCTGTATTTAAATTATCTGTGTTGCTTCCCTCTCAAGCAGAGGTAAACATATGTCACCTTTAACACTGCAAAAAGCAGTATTTTTTATTTGGAAGAAAGTAATATAACTGCAATATTCTTATGGACAAAATGTAATTTGCAATTAAAATACATTTTGTTTATTTTCTTTTATGTATTGATTTTAGAAACACAAAAGTTTTTTTAGTTTTTATCTAGAATTTCTCCTAATTTTGGCTAAGTTTAATTACTTTCCATAACAAAGTTTCTAACTCTGAGAATGGCTTTTAAGTCACTACTGTAGTCACAGCAATGACCTCAATAATCAGAGTATCTCTCTTGTGGATATTTCTAAATAAAGCTGATGCAATTTTCCAGTCTAATTTATATAAGAGGAACTGATCTAGGCCAAATAATATTCTTCTGTGTTTATACTGGAGGAGAATATAGAAGCCATCTTAACATTCAAGAACAGTTCTTACTGTATAGATTATGAAATGCCATTTGTATTGTATTGGAAATTCATAACATTTCCTTTAGCTATTGGGTTGCAAAATGAAGTCATATAATGTGAAATGGATTTTTTTGTATAATCAAGTAGGTGAATGCCCGTTATGTATACTTACAGATTATATTCTTTTAGAATCAATTATAGGCAAAACTTGTGTAACATGCATTTTAAATCTTTCTAAGAACGTGAAGTAATTGTTATGTAGACAGCTAAAATGGAAAGCAGGTAACTCACTTCACAGCACACGTAGTTGTCTTAAAGATAAACCTGAGCTACCTCAGTAGCTAAGGGAAATGTGCACACCTATTGCAGAATAAAACATTTCAGTATTACTTTCTCCGTTAAGATTTGTTTCTTTCGGCTAAATAGATTCATTTTAACAAGGTCACTGAAACTCACTCATTCATTTGCATTTTAGATATGAAATACAGGTGCCTATAGTGGTGGCTGCTGCTGTTTATATATATTTTAAAACATGACATCTCTCTAACAATAGCAAGTTAAGAAAGGAAATCTTTACAGATCACTGTATTATCATAAATTTCTTAAAGTATAACTCATCTTTTTTATTTTTTTTAATTAAAGTAATACAAGGGCCGGCGCTGTGGCACAGTAGATTAATCCTCCACCTGCGGCGCCAGCATCCCATATGGGCGCCAGTTTTAGTCCTGGCTGCCCCTCTTTCAATTCAGTTCTCTGCTATGACTTCCGAAAGCCCTGGAGGATGGCCCAAGTTCTTGGGCCCCTGCACCCGCGTGGGAGACCGGGAAGAAGCACCTGGATCCTGGCTTCGGATCGGCGCAGCTCTGGCCATTGCAGCCATCTGGGAATGAACCAATGGAAGGAAGACCTTTCTGCCTCTCTCTCTCACTGTCTGTAACTCTACCTCTCAAATAAATAAATAATCTTTAAAAAAATTTAAAAAATAAAGCAATACAGCTTCATGTACTCTTTTCTTTCTCTGGTTATATTGCCTTCAAGTTATAATGTATAGCATTCATAGAAGTTTGAAGATATTATATTAGAAATTTTCAAAAACGTAATTTATACAATGCAAAAATAAATCTCTTCTAAGCTGTCAAGTCAGCAATTGCTCATTTAGTGACTTTTAGTTGCTAAAAATTATACTTTTACATTCTTGGTTTCTAAATAAGCCGCATGATTCATGTCCTGAAGAACTAAATGGTCTTTTAGGCCATTGAGTGGTTCTTAAGGCCATCTCATTAGAAATGGGCTGCTAATGTTTAAGCCCTTGCTCTGCTTTGTAATTAAAAATATGGTAGTGACTTTGGGCAAGTTTCTTAACCTCTTTTTGCTCATGTTTTCTCATCTGTAGAATGAGGATATTAATACCTATTTCAAAGTGTTGTCAGACCTAAATGAGTTAGTATTTATAAAATTCTTAATGAGTTCAAAAAATAAATTATTGTTCAATAAATAAATAACATCCTTGTACCAAAATAAAACTGATTCACACAAAACAATAAAATAACTCTGACTTCCTTTTTACAAGCAGAGAATTTTGGAATGATGAGATGCTCTGAAACATAATACTCCTAGAAAAAAAGGAGTTAAAGAAAACAGGATGTGATTTGAAGTATCTTCAGTCTTTGCCTTACCATTAAAATCAACAGCAAGGACTTTATTGACATATTTTCATTGTCATTAGTCAAAAGATGGATACAGCCTATGGGCTGTTGGTCATCTGTGTATGATGAAAACTATGCTTTGCCTTACGGTATAATGGAAATACATTTTTCTGTTGATATAAAATATTATAGTTATCAAAAATCAACTCATTTTAATAATTAGTTCCACAATATGCTGTGCAAAAAACAAAAAGGGTCCTACAAAATGTCAAGTCTTCTTGAAAATAACTTCCTTAAAAATATATAAATTGTTTTTATCTCACCGTAAGTATGCGCTTTATACTTGGGAGTTTTATTGAGGTCAATGAAACATGCTCCACAGGGGTAAATAATGCAGCAAAACATTCCATATTTCAGCCACTACAAAGCAGATTGCTATAAATGGCTTTTAAAATTTCATAGCATTGAAGTCAAAATTATAAAATTCATAATTGAACTTTACAAGTTTAAATTTAAATTCTAATGGTTCCTTTGAGGATAGATAATCTGAATCTTTCCGAATACTTCAGCCACTTACTAATTGTTAAGGACAATGTCTTTAGTCCATTTGGAACATCCTGCTGGTGACAAAGATAGCCTCCTCACCGTTCACACAGGCATTCTCAAAAAACTACCACTGTTTCCATGCGTTGAAAAAAAAAAAACCTGTGAATAGCAAGAAAACCCCTAAAAACTAGACACTGTAATAGAGTGTAATTGAAGATCCATATAATACATGGAAAAAAAATCAACTCGAAATGTGCGAAATACCTTAATGTGAGACGTGAAGCTTCAAGATCATTAGAAGAAAACGTAATGAAAACACTTCAGGACACTGGAATGGGCAAGGATTTTCTAGATCATGCACCAAAAGTACAGGAAATAAAAACAAAAGTAGATCAATGGGATTTCATCAACCTAAAGGGCTTTTGCTCAGCAAACAATAAAGTGAATAAACAACCTACAGAATGGGGGGTAATATTTACAAACTGTACATCTGATGAGAGGTTAATGTCCAGAATATGTAAGAAACTTGAACAACTTGATAGTAGAAAAAAAAATAATAATCCAGTTAAAACTGCAATGGCTCTAAAGAGACATTTCTCAAAGGAAGACATACAAATAGCCAACAGGTTAATTTAAAAAGATAGGATTAAGTGTCAAAGGGATCACATAAACAAGACCAGTGTCTGTTAATAATAACTGATAGAAATAAAAAAGAGAAGGGCCTGCACTGTGGCCCAGTGGGTTAACGCCCTGGCCTTAAGTGTCGGTTTGAGTCCCAGCTGCTCCTCTTCCGATCCACCTCTCTTCTATGGCTTGGGAAAGCAGTAGAAGATGCACCTGTGTGGGAGACCTAGAAGAAGCTCCTGGCTCCTGGCTTCGGATCGGCACAGCTCTGACCCAACCGTTGCAGCCATCTAGGGAGTGAACCAGGGGACGAAAGACCTCTCTTTCTCTCTGCCTCTCCTCTCTCTGTGTAGTTCTGACTTTCAAATAAACAAATAAATCTTAAAAAAAAAAAAAAAAAAAAAAAAAAGAATTAAAAAGGAGAGACCGTTGGACATGGGAAGCGGGATACACAGCAGACTCATAGAATGGCAGATGCCCTAAACAGCACACAATGGCCTCAGAGTCAGCCCTTAGGGCATTTGGATCTGGCTAAAAAGCCCATGACAATTTTTCAGACATGGAAAGCCAAGACACTGTGGCAAAAAAAAAAAAATGACCTAAATGAAAGATCTCTGTGAGCAAGATCCCAGCAGAAAGAACGGGCCATCAATGAAGGAGGTACCTTTCTCTGAAGGGAGGAGAGAACTTACACTTTGACTATGGCCTTGTCTAAGTAAGATCAGAGTTTGTGAACTCAAGAGGCTTCCATAGCCTCGGCAACTCATGACAAGAGCCCAGGGTGATTACTGATATCATAAATAAGTGTCAGTTGTTAAATCAACAAGGGGACTCACTGTGCACTTACTCCCCATGTAGGATCTCTGTCCTTAATGTGTTGTACTACGTGAATTAATGGTATAACTAGTACTCAAACAGTACTTTATACTCTGTGTGTCTGTGTGGGAGCAAACTGTTGAAATCTTTACTTAGTATATACTAAGTTGATCTTCTGCATATAAAGAGAATTGAAAATGAATCTTGATGTGAATGGGATGGGAGAGGGAGTGGAAGATGGGATGGTTGCACGTGGGAGGGAGGTTAAGGGAGGAAAAAGCACTATAATCCAAAAGTTGTACTTTCAAAATTTATATTTATTAAAGTTTAAAAAATAAAAAAATGCCCAACATCATTGTGCAACAGGGAAATGCAAACCAAAATCATAATGAGAGTTCAACTCCCAGTTCAACTGGTCACTTTCAAAAAGGCAAAATATAACAAGTGTTGGTGAGAATGTGGAGAGAAGGGAACCCTTGCACACAGTTGGTGGGAATTTAAATTAGTACAGCCATTGAGAAAAATAGTTCTGTTAAAAATAGAACTACCACATGATCCAGTACACATACGTTATTTATACATACATATTTATCCAAGGGAAATGAAATTCAGCTGTTGAAGAGACATCAGCACTGCCATGTTTATTGCAGCAAAATTCACAACAGACAAGAAATGGAACTGTGACTACTCACTGGTGAATTAATAAAGAAAAGGTTGTACATAAACACAAGGAGATATTACACAGCCATAGCAAGAATAAAATCTTACCATTTGCAACAAAATAGATGGATCTGGAGGTCATTATGTTAACTGAAAAAAGCCAAACACAGAACGTTGAGTATCACGTGATCACATTCATATGTGGAATCTAAAAAGTCGATGATCTCATAGAAGTTACCGACACAAGGGTAGATACCAGAGACTGGGGAGAAAGGACAGGGGTGGGGAAAGGTTGGCACATACTAGTTACAGCTACATAGGAGTAAGAAGTCCTGGAATTCTATTGCACAGTAGGGTAACTATCAATAATACCAATTTACTGTATATTTCTCTACTTAAGTAAAAATTTAGAAGAGGGGCTGGTATTGTGGCACAGTGGCGTAAGCCACCACCTATGACATTTGGGTGCAGTTTCAAGTCCCAGCTGCTCCACTTCTGACCCAGCTCCCTGCTCCTAGGAAAGCAACAGAAAATCGTCCAAATGCTTGGGCCCCTGTCATCCACGTGAGAGACCCTGATGGATTTCCAGGCTCCTAGCTTCAGCTTGGCTCAGCTGCTGTGGCCATTTGGGGAGAAAACCAGTGGATGGAAGATTTCTCTCTCTCTCTCTCTCTCTCTCTCTCTCTGTATGTGTGTATGTATGTATCTCTTTCTCTCTTTGTAACTCTGCACTTCAAATAAATAAACACATCTTTTTAAATAAAAAACCTTAAGGTTATGATTATAAAATAAACTTAAAATATGTTATTGTAAAAATTATAAGAAAAGGAGGAAGGAGGGTAGGAGCATGGGTGGGAGGGTGGGTTGGAGTGTGAAGTATCACTATGCTCCTAAATCTGTATATAGGAAATACATGAAATTTGTTCACTCTATATAGATAAAAAAAAAAAACACCTTAAAGTGGAATTTTGGGTGAATTCACTATAAGGAAATATTAAATACTTGAAAAATAACTAGAATCACTCTGGTTGGATATTACCCAATGTATACATGTAATGAAACATGTCATAGTACTCCATAAATATACACAGTTAAAAAATAAAATAAATTTTAAAGTTTCTAGTGCTTAGAAAAAAAATATGGAGACTGTGAAAGTACATAACTGAAGATCCATATGTATAAAGTTAAGGGCTGTGAAGTGGATTGTTAAGCTATTAAACAAAATGTATGTTCCTTCTTGACAAATAGACTTCATAACAACCTACATCGTCCAGACACAAATGTAATAGCATCGTCAGAGGACCTTAGATATCCACAGCTGACTTCTGTTTCTAGGCATCTGTCCTCCACTGCCTGCCCTTCCTTTCCCACCAGGGCCAATGCCATGAGTTGCCTTGAAATGAACAAGAAGTCTCACTCCTGATCCAGCTCTCTGCTGTGGCCTGAGATAGCAGTAGAAGATGGCCCAAGTCCTTGGGCCCCTACACCTGTGTGGGGGACCTGGAAGAAGCTCCTGGCTCCTGACTTTGGATCAGTGCAGCTCTGGGCATTGCAGTCAACTGGGGAGTGAACCAGCAGATGGAAGACCTCTCGCTCTCTCTGCCTCTCCTTCTCTCTCTGTAACTCTTTCAAATAAAATAAATAAATACTTTAAAAAAATAAAAAGAAGTCTCACCCTTCACATCTACACTCAATCTATACCTCTCTCAAAAAATCCCTACTGACTACCCGCCCATGAACCTATCAGACCTAAAAATGGCCTGGCCTCAGTACTTAAGGAGGTGGATCCCAGGCGTTGGCAATTCCTTGCTTCAGGAAAAATGACTTGGATTGTTTGGAGAAGGATTTCTAAGCCTACACATGTAGCTATTCCTCATAGTGTCATGGATTTTTCATCTTGTGGAGCAGGGAAGGGCCCTCTCCCACCTGAGTTTACTGATAAACAGGACTGCGAATACAAGAAGATGGTTTTCCCGGCGCCGCGGCTCAATAGGCTAATCCTCAGCCTAGCACACCGGGTTCTAGTCCCGGTCGGGGCGCCGGATTCTGTCCTGGTTGCCCCTCTTCCAGGCCAGCTCTCTGCTGTGGCCCGGGAGTGCAGTGGAGGATGGCCCAAGTGCTTGGGCCCTGTACCCGCATGGGAGACCAGGAGAAGCACCTGGCTCCTGGCTTCGGATCAGCGCGGTGCGCCAGCCACAGTGCGCCAGCCGCGGTGGCCATTGGAGGGTGAACCAATGACAAAAGGAAGACCTTTCTCTCTGTCTCTCTCTTTCTCTCACTGTCCACTCTGCCTGTCAAAAAAAAAAAAATGTTTTTCACAAACCACACATGAGGGCAGACTCATCACTTTAGTGTCACAATAGCTATGCAATAGGAGGGTGATGTAAGACCATAATGAATATTCCTCTATTAGAACACACGATTTAAACTGAGTGATCTGCTGCTCCTGGATTACACAGTCTTAGAGGAATATACCTTTGGCCCATTTTCCTTAGATCTTTCTGATTCCCACAAGCTGCCTACAACAGTGACTTCACAGACTGACTTATACAAGCTCAGTGTGGTCACTCATTCTGTTAGTCAACTGTTCAATAAATATTTACAAAGCATCTTTTTTTTTTTATTCACAAAGCATCTATTATATGTCAGGAATAGACCAAAGCTGGGATACAGTGTTCCAAAAATAGACTCCATTTCTTAGTCCTCCAACCTTAAAAATCCAGCAAAGAAATCAGAAGAACGTAATACCAATACCACATAATAGCCTATACACAGCAAGTTCTGAGAGCACATAGATGGATGCCTTGAAAAACATGTGAAGGTTCACAGAGGAAGACTTGAGGTGAGTCCTGAAGGAAAAATAGGAATTAGCCAAGAAAAAGGTGGGAAAATTATGGAGGGGCCAGTCCTGTGGTGTAGCAAGTAAAGCCACTGCCTGCGATGCCATAATCCCTTATGAGTGCTAGGTCAAGTCCCGGATGCTCCACTTCTGATCCAGCTCCCTATTAATGTGCCTGGAAAGCAGTGGAAGATGGCCCAAGTGCATGGCCCCCTGCAGCCATATGCAAGTCTTGGAGGAATCTCCTCACTTCTGGCTTCGGTCTGGTCCAGCCCTAGTTGTTGGAGCTATTTGAGGAGTGAACCAGTGAATGGATGATCTCTCTCTCTCTCTCTCTGTGTGTGTGTGTGTGTGTGTAACTGTCTTTCAAATAAATAAGTCTTTTTTAAAAAGAAAAAACAAACATTCAATTTCAAGAAAAAATGTATGTGCATGCTATTTGTATATTTAAGATTTCTTTATAAAATTATTGTTGGTAGAATTTGAAAAGAAAAATAACAAGTGATAATTATGGTGAGCAGAAAACAGAATCTTGGAAATCATGTAAAGACTGGGTTCAATTGTAGTAGGACAGTAGTGTGGAGCACTAAAGGGCTTTATGGGGAGAAATGAGATCAATTTTTTTTTTTTATGAAACCCACATTAACTTCAGACTAGAGAATTTCTTAGAAGGCTTATGTTGTGATATAGGCAGTAGATAATGGTGACCTATTGTAAGGAGATGGCAAGACTTTTAAGAACAATCAGGAGCTGGGAGACATTAAAACTAGAATTTTGTTTGTAGAAAGTGGGGAAAAGGAGAACAGGAGTCAATCCTGAATTCTTGTATTTTCTGTCTAAGTAGTTGGCAAACTCTCCTGAGTACAGTAAGAAAAAGAGGGTTAGTCTGCAGTGGAGGGAGGGTTCAGTGATGAGCGTACTCCCAGATATGCTGAGATTAGGCTAGTGGTGGGACTTCTAAACAGAGAGGTGTTTACAAATCAGTGGAGACACTTAGGGATGAATGTCAAGCTGCAGGAACAGATTTGGGCAATATCAGTATAGGGAAAATCAAGGTAACAATGGGAAGGAACACAAAGCACCAAAGTGATTATGTGGGGCGAGCAAAAATGTTGGAGGGCAAAACTCTGAGATTGGTAGAGAAAGTAGAAATTGTGGAGAATGTCAGAATCCAAAAATAGCATTAAAAAGTATTCAAGGAAATGCCAGAAGTGTTAAATGCAGCTAAGGAATTTAAAAAGTAGTAAATAAGAAAAAAAGAAAACTTAGACATCTACAAAGCGTGTAACTTTGTATTTATGCAGACACATACTCATGCATACTCAGTTTTCCCACAGACTATATACATTTATAATCATACCCACCCATACTCCATATATACACCCACACAAATTCACAGACACCACACATAACTTTATAAACCCACAGGCATGACAATAGCACATACAGAAACTCTCATTTATTAAATTCAATCCCAGGTCTCTGCTAACATATTAATTATTAACTTAAAGAAGTCGACTGGTTTAAAATGAGAAAGCTTGGGTTTATGGTTTGAATAAGAATATGGCTCAGTTTTCCATCTGTTAAATGGGTGCAATAATACTAGCATAGGGAAGTTTTGAGATTTAATTGATGTTTACAGAGTGATTTGGGAGCCTAAGATGAAAGGTGTTATGTAATGCTATTGTCATGGTGGTGACCTACCTTAGCATTTGAGTATTGCGATATTCTAAACCACAATGTAATCCAGGATGATAAAATACAAGATATTATTAGATGACTGAGAAGTAGTAAGGGTATGACTAAAGTTTCCTTCTTGATATTTATATCTCATTATCTTTTTCATGACTTCTCAGTTTTAACCCTTATTTTCATGCAGGTGTCTCATCTCCTGCTTTACTTTAACATCCTAGAACAATTTGCCTGAAAACCTTGGGAACCTTCTAATTCAAACTTGAATTCAGCAGATGAAGAAACTGAATCCCAAGCTTACATTATTTATCTGAAAATCACCCAGTTAGAATTTAAAATTGTGTTTTTTGACTTCCAACTTCATCCACTAAAGAATATTTCACAAACAAGAAAAAAATTCTGAAATTAGGATACCACTACAGATAAGGGATTTAAGAAAACATTGCCAGTAATAAAAAGATGAACAGATTAACATTAGCTATGAGAAAGATGAAATGACGTTTTTTCAAAAATTGATACAAGAGATATTTTAAATGTAATGTTGATAACAAAATACCCATTAGTGAAGATAACTAATACACAATGGAGACACAAGAGAAGGGTGAAAGTAACTAACATTCACAAATTACAAATGAATTATTCACAATCATCTTTTGTTGGTCTTGGTGAAAAAAATGTTTACTCTGGAAATGAGAAGACATGAATTTTCTTATAACAAATGTATTTTGAATACAATCTTTGTCCCAGGCACTATACTAGGTTTTGTGGATAGAGGAGAGAAAAGAGACAATTAGGTTCATTGTTTTTCTTAGCTTACATTTAATAAAAAGTTAAATTAATAAAAGTGATTTCATATTTTAGTCAGTACTCCAAAGGAAATAAACAGTGTTGGTCATTTCAGCTGTTGTTAGTGTAAATACAATGGTCCATGAAGAAAGTGGCATTAGACCAAAATGATTAAAAGGAAAGAAATAAGTGAAGAATGTGAAGAAGAGTATTTCAAGCTGAAATATAATGACATGCTAAGAACAATCTTGATTCCAAAGAACAAAACAGAAAGCCATTGTGTGTGGTGTGCAGTCAATGAGTTATGTGATTGTAAGTTTAGCAAGGACCACATTGTGTTATTCTGTGGAAAAGTAAAAGAGAATTTGGGCCTCAGTATTAGAAGAACCATAGACGGCTTTTAACTGGGCAGTAACTGGTTAAATATGTTTCAAAAAAGTTTTCTGATTCTATTTTCTGTATTTAGGCTGGGTTGTAGAACAAGCAATGAACAAAATGAAGGAGAGTTTCTCCAAAGCATTGTGGTAGTCCCATTGACAGTTAATGGTAGCTTAGAGTGACATGAGATGGAGATAAATGAATAGTCTGCGGCATATGGCTGGCAAAGTAGGTGTGACCCGTAAAGGGAAAGGAGAAGTAAAGATGACTTTGGGGGTTGTGAGTAGAAGAATTAGATGCATGATATTTATGAGGATAGGCAAGACAGAAGAGAGGCAGATTTTAATGGAGAAAGTGAATGATTTATTTTGGGAAATTTTAAGTTTGAAATATTTATTGGCACACTGTGGCAAAAAAAAAAAACAAAAAAAAATGACCTAAATGAAAGATCTCTGTGAGTGAGATCCCAGCAGAAAGAACAGGCCATCAAAGAAGGTACTTTTCTCTGAAGGGAGGAGAGAACTTCCACTTTGACTATGACCTTGTCTAAATAAGATCGGAGTTGGCGAACTCAAAAGACTCCCATAGCCTTGGCAACTCATAACAAGAGCCTAGGGTGATTACTGATGCCATAAACAAGAGTTTCAGTTGTTAAATCAACAAGGGGACTCACTGTGCACTTACTCCCCATGTAGGATCTCTGTCCTTAATGTGTTGTACTATGTGAATTAACGGTATAACTAGTACTCAAACAGTACTTTATACTCTGTGTGTCTGTGTGGGTGCAAACTGTTGAAATCTTTACTTAGTATATACTAAATTGATCTTCTGTATATAAAGATAATTGAAAATGAATCTTGATGTGAATGGGATGGGAGAGGGAGTGGAAGATGGGATGGTTGTGGGTGGGAGGGAGGTTATGAGAGGAAAAAGCCACTGTAGTCTAGAAGCTGTACTTTGGGAATTTATATTTATTAAATAAAAGTTAAAAAAAAGAAATATTTACTTGGCATCCATGTGGAGACATTCAACAAGCAGTTGGATATAGAAGTCTGGAGAAATTCAGTGGAAATAGTATTATATACAAAACTTGAGAGTTTTACTTACATGGTACATTAGCAAGTACCATGTAAGTATTTATCTAGAAGATAAAGAACAAAAGGTAAAGAAACCTTGAAAGATGAAGAAGAGGTTTAGGAACTGAACATTGAGGTTCAACAACATGTAGAAAAACAGCATAAAATGGGCAAAGCAGCTATTGGGACTGAAAATGAGTAAGCAAACAGATGGGAGAAAAGCCAAGAGGATGTGGTATTTTGGAAATCAAATGTGGCCAGAAGAGGAAATAGTCAGCTATACCCAATGTTTCTAAGAGGTCAAATTAGAAAGAGCAGAGAAACATTGTCTGATGGCAGATGGAGATGGTTGATGATCTTGTCAAGACTAGTTTTGTGGTGGTGAGGATAAACTTGGAATGAAAAAGACTGAGGAATTCAAGGGAGATGAGAAATAATGAGGATAGACAAACATTTTAAAATGATCAGCATGCTATGATAGAGAGTAAGAGGCAGATGGCAGAGATATTGAAGCAAAGATGGAGTATGTGAGTGTTTTTGTGTGTGTGGTGTGTAACATTGGAGAACTAGAGCAAATGTCTATAACAAAAGAAATGGCTTTATAGAGATAATACCTTAGATGAGGACAGACAGAAGCTCTAGGTATAATCCTGAGTATTGAGGTTTTGCCATGTGTTCCTCCTTGATGTGGCAGACAGCTTGGGAACATGGCATCTCATAGAAGATATGTGGAGGTCTCTATATTGCTGCATTTCCTACAGCTTAGAATGATATTTATCTGAGAACATGAGTCACATGGAAAACATGGACTTATTAACCTGACTTCAGCACTTGAAAAGGAAATTATTTCAAGCATATCAAGTAGAAATGGATTTAGTATAGGGAATTAGTTGCTTATAAAATCTGTTGAAAGGAGATAGGCTGGAGGAACAAAAGTTAAGAGACTGGAAGACTATTGGCTTAAAGTCATGCCAGCATTGAAGTGACTCAGAAACAGGAAGCCACTGCTACCACCCAACCATGAAGCTGGGGATGTGTCAGTGAAACACCTAGTCACTGTAAAGACACATCTTTCAGGCAGAGCTATCCACACTCAGAGGCTGAGACGAGCCTCTAATGTGGGAATGCGCAGAGGACTGCTGGAGCTTATCATATGATTGGTTTAGCCACCACCACTAGCAGCAAGCAAAGTGGGCTCAGGCAGCCAAAGCAAACTATCAGACCCTCATCAAGTCAAGGGAGAGTCCTGACCACAAATTGTACCAGCAGCAAACATTAATATAACAGCAAGGGATAGAGCTCATCATACCTCAGGGATCCCACCAACTTAGTTTTTCTAAAAGAAATGACCACGGTAGGCAGGAAAACAACCTCTACTTCATATATCTCTTCCAAATCTCTCATGGGTATTTTCTTTTTTTTTTTTTTTTAAGATTTTATTTATTTGAGAGGTAGATTTACAGTGAGAGGGAGAGACCGGTCTTTCTTCCATTGGTTCACTCCCCAAATGGCCACAATGGCCAGAGCTGCACTGATCTGAACCCAAGAGCCAGGAGCTTCTTCCAGTCCCCCACATGGGTGCAGGGGCCCAAGGACTTGGGCCATCTTCTACTGCTTTCCCAGGCCATAGCAGAGAGCTGGATTGGGTAGCCGGGACGAACCGGTGCCCATATGGGATCCCAGCACCGCAGGCCACCGTGCCGGCCCCTACAGGTATTTTCTTTTAGGGGAACATAATTGTCAGCAAGAACATTCACTTCAAAAGAATCTGGATAATTTAGTTTTTAGCTTTCTACTACAGAAGGTGAGTGAAATGGAAACATGCAAAAAAAAAAAGTAGCTTTTTGTGTATGAATGAACTCATAGAAGGAGAAATCAAGGAGGAAATCCCATTCACAATAGCCACAAAAAATAAATCAAATATTTAAACACAACCAAAAATCTCTACAATGAAAATTATCAAACATTGATGAAAGAAATCACCACGGACACACAAAAAAGTGGAAAGATATTCCTTGTTCATGAATTGGGAGACTCAGCATCATTCAAATGTCTATACTACCTAAAGTAATCTACAGATTCAATGCAATACCTATCAAAATACCAATGACAGTCTTCACAGAATTAGAAAACACAATCCTAAAATTTATATAGAATCACAAAGACCCTGAAATTAATCTGTATACATACAGCTAACTGATTTTTTTTAAAAGATTTATTTGATTTATTTGAAAGGCAGAGTTACAGAGAAAGAGGGAGAGAATGAGAGATCTTCCACCCACTGGTTCACTTCCAAAATGGCCACCAAAGCTGGGGCTGGATCAGGCCGAAGCCAGGAGTCAGGAGACAGGAGCTTCATCTGAGTCTCCCACATGAGTACATGGTCCAAGGACTTAGGATATTCTCTGCTTTCCCAAGCACATTAGTAGGGAGTTGGATTGAAAGTGGAGCAGCCAGCACTTGAACCAGTGCCCAAAGGGGATGCTAGCATTGCAGGCATCAGCTTAACCCGTTATGCCACAAAGATGACCCCATCAACTGGTTGGTTTTTTTTTTGTTTTTTAGCTTTTATTTAATAATTACCAATATCATAGGTACAGCTTTAGGATTACAGAGGTTCTTCCCCCCACACCTGCCCTCCCACCCCCACTCCTGTCCCACTTCCTACTCCCTCTCCCATCCTTCATTAAGATTCATTTTTAATTATCTCTATATAAAATACCAACTCTATACTAAGTAAAGATTTCAACAATTTGCACCCACACAGACACACAAAGTATAAAATACTGTTTGAAGACAAGTTTTACTGTTAATTCTCATAATACAATTCATTAAGGACAGAGGTCCTACATGGGGAGTAAGTGCACAGTGACTCCTCTTGTTGATTTAACAATTGACACTCTTATTTATGATGTCAGTGATCACCTGAGGCTCTTGTCATGGGCTGCCTAGGCTATGGAAGCCTTTTGAGTCCACAAACTCCTTCAGTATTTAGACAGGGCCATAAGCAATATGGAAGTTCTCTCCTCCCTTCAGAGAAAAGTACCTCCTTCTTTGATGACCCCTTCTTTCCGCTGGGATCTCACTCACAGAGATCCTTCATGTAGATCATTATTTGCCAGTGTCTTGGCCTTCCCTGCCTGAAATGTTTTTGACAAAAGTGGAGTAAGAATAATCTCTTTAACAAACGGTGCTAGTATATGTAAAAAAAATAAAATTAGATCCATATCTCTCACCATATACAAAAATCAACTCAAGATGGATCAAGGACCTAAATTTAAAACTTCAGACTATGAAGATGCTGGAAAAAAAACACAGGGGAAACATTCCAAGACATTGGAATAACTTCTAGGACAAGAACCTCGTAGCACAGGAAACAAAAGCAAAACTAAACAATTGGGACTATGTAAAACTCAGAAGCTTTTGCACAGCAAAGGAAACCATCAATAGAGTGAAGAGATATCCAACAGAATGGGAAAAATATTTCCAGACCACTCGACAAAGGATTAATATCCCAAATAACAGCTATTTAGAAAACTCAACAACAAAAAACATCCAATCCAGTTGAGAAATGGGCAAAGGACTTCAATAAACAGTTCCCAAAAGAAGAAATGGAAATGGCCAACAAATATATGAAAAAAATGTGAACATCACCCAGCCATCAGGGAAATGCAAATCAAAACCCAATGAGGTATCACCTCACCCCTGTCAGAATGACTAAAATCTAAAACAGAGAGTAACAAAGCTGGCAAGGAAGTGGACAAAGGGGGAACACTTCTGCACTGTTGGTGGGAATATAAGTTAGTGCAGTCGCTGTGGAAAACAATGTAGTGACTTCTTAAAAAACTAGAAATAGACTTGCCATGTGATCCAGCAATCCCACTATTGGGTTCATACCCAAAACTTGAACACAATTTATCAGAGATAGTTGCACCACAATGTTTATAGCAGCACTGTTCACAGTTGCCAAAATTTGGAATCAACCAAGGTGTCCGAATGGATAAAGAAAATGTGATATATACACACTAGAGTGTTATAGAGCTCTGAAAAAACAACAAAATTCTACTATTTGCAGCAAAACGGATGCAACTGGAATATATTGTATTGAGTGAAATAAGGCAGACCCCAAAAAACCAAATACCACAGCTTCTCCCTTATATGTGGGAGCTAAAATTTAAAAAACAAACAAAAACAAAACAAAGAATGAAAAGTCTGTGTGTATCAGTATTGCTGTAATATAGTTTTGTATACTTTGTTTTATACCTTTGTCAAGCTAATGGTTAAGAATGTTATGCTACTATAGTTTTACTATAGTTTTAAAATTCACTGTATATGGGTGTGATGGTCATTTTTCCTTCAATTATTGTTTATAGCCATTGTCTACATTCCCAGTAAACTACAGTGTTTTTCTTTTTACTTGCTAAATTTCTTATTTGGCAAAGTACTAAGCCTTTTTACTGTAATGTAAATTTAAAATATGCTATTTCAAAAACTGAAAAAGAAAGAAAGGAAGAAGGAAAAAGAGCAAGAGGGAGAGTTGGGGAGAGAGGAAGGGAATATCATTATGTTCTTAGAATTATGTCTACAAATCACATTGAATCAGTTAAAAACTAATCAAAATTAAACTAAAAATGTTTGTTTATTTATTTATTTATTTGAAAGGCAGAGTTACAGAGAGGCAGAGGCAGAGAGAGAGAAAGGTCTTCCATCTGCTGGTTCACTCCCCCGATGGCTGCCAGGACTAGAGCTGTACTGACCCAATGCCAGGAGCCAGGAGCCAGGAGCTTCTTCCAGGTCTCCCAAGCAGGTGTAGGGGCCAAAGCATTTGGGCCACCTTCAACTGCTTTCTCAAGCCACAGCAGAGAGCAGGATTGGAAATGGAGCATCCAGGACTTGAACCAGCATCCATATGGGATGCTGGCACTGCAGATCAGAGCTTTAACCTGCTGCTCCACAGCACCGGCCCCAACTAAAAACATTTTTAAAAAGGAATGGAAGTCCTAGGCCTCTGCAAAGCAGTCAGGATGTCAGTTGCACTAACAGGATACATAATGATTAAAAAATATAGAAATGTAAGAGATTAAATATTCTACAAAAAATGTCAGTGAATCAATTATTATATTTATATTTTATATATTATATTAAATTATAATAATATAATAAAAGTCATGAAACTTATTGAAAAATAATGTTGATGTGTCGAAGAATTCATTCATTCCACAAATGAGGCTTTACACTTACAACACTGAACTCTACATTTGCATTAATACATTTATAAGATGCATTATTAAAGGGAAACTACTTAGAATGGGGAATAGTATATAACCTCATATGTAATTTAATAATCAGGATGCAGGTATGTAAATGTTAGGCTGTGCCTTTCATGGATTATCTCCCTCAATTATCCAGACAAATCTATCATTATTTCCACTTTACAGATGAGAGAGTTGAGGCCTAGAGATAATAAAAATAATTAGTCTAGTGTCAATTAACTTGTTCAGCAGGGGACAAAAGCAGAACTTAAACCTGGATATTATGACTACAGAATAGGAAATTATAATTTAGTCAAAAGTCATCTAAAACCTGTATTTTCTTGAGTTATTCCAAGGTATCTCACAGATATTAAATTTGGATTTTCATTGTCTAATCTGCAGAAGACCATTTTAAAGCTTTGTTTTTTTCTCTTTATTAATGAAGATATATACATTTTAGTATTTTCTTTTATAATTAGTGTTTTCAAGGCAAGTGTTAAAAATCTGGATTTAAGGAATGAATTATTAATTTGTTGATAATTTTGCTCACATAAGCCCTCTAAAATCATTTGTTCAAAAAATGATGCTTACTTTTCTCTTCATAATTAATTCACACCTAATATGATCTATAAATAAATATTCCATTTACGTTGCAAAGAGTTAAAAAACCTTCAAATAATAAAATAACTCTTATGAAGTTACCATATATTTTATTTTTTTTACTTTTATTTATTTATTTTTTTTTTTTTTTGACAGGCAGAGTGGACAGTGAGGGAGAGAGTGAGAGAGAAAGGTCTTCCTTTTCCGTTGGTTCACCCTCCAATGGCCACTGCGGCAGGCGCACTGCAGCCAGTGCACCGCGCTGATCCGAAGCCAGGAGCTAGGTGCTTCTCCTGGTCTCCCATGCAGGTGCAGAGCCCAAGCACTTGGGCCATCCTCCACTGCCTTCCCGGGCCATAGCGGAGAGCTGGCCTGGAAGAGGGGCAACCGGGACAGAATCCGGCGCCCCAACCAGGACTAGAACCCGGTATGCTGGCGCCGCAAGGCGGAAGATTAGCCTATTGAGCCGTGGCGCCGGCCTTTATTTTTTATTTTAACTAGTGCTTGAAAAAAAAGAAACAAATTTTCTTTCAAATCAGTTTCAATTGATTGCTTTTTAAAACAGGTAATCATTGTGGTAGTTAACCCTGGAATCAAATGTTGTTGTTTATTGTTTTCAAATATAATTGTTTATGCTCTTTGGGCATATTTATTAATCATTAACAATTATTATTAGAGTAACTATTTTTATTTAGATGCCTGTAAAAAAGTTAGAAGAAATCGCATATATATCCTAGATGGTGAACAGCCATTGTGTCTTTGATATTCTTGTTGGGCTTATTCATTCCCTCTTTCCAGAATCTAATCTACTCTTAGGATAACAACAAGATCATACTGCGATTTCTCCCAAATCTGCATGCATTTCTAAATTGTTTGCCACAAAACCTGCATTGCCGTATCTGTGGCACTTATGTAAGATCCAGAGAACTGAGACTTTCTTCTGATGGCTTTTTTTTTTTTTAATTTATTTGACAGGCAGAGTTAGACAGTAAGAGAGAGAGACAGAGAGAAAGGTCTTCCTTCTGTTGGTTCACCCCCAAATGGCCGCTACGGCCCTTCTGATGGCTTTTGATGTGCCACCATTGTCCTTGGTTTCTGACATACGGTAAGAAGCCACTTAATAGTTGTGTGAATAAATGAAGAATGTAGCTTCTGAATAAGTTTTGTCACCTCATTAAATCAATGACATAAATATTTTCATTAACAAATGTAAATTATATATATTTATAGTATATTATATGATGTTTTGAAATATGTATGGTCACTTTTTTGTGTGTCTGAACACCTAAAATTTACTACTCCCTTAGCAATTTTCAAGTGTATGGTACATTTTTATTATTAACAGCAGTCACTATGTTGTATAATATAGGAATCTTGAATTTACTCCTCCTGACTGAAATTTTGTATCTTTTAATCAACATCTCCCTACTTTCCCACCCATCAGCCTACAGTGACCACCCATGCTACTCTCTGCTTCCATGAGTTCAAATTTTAGATTCCACATATGTGAAATCATGTGATATTTGTCATTCTGTGACCTCATTAAGCATTATATTCAGCATGTACTTCGTTCAGGCTTTACTTTTTTTTTTTTTTTTTTTTTTTTTGACAGGCAGAGTGGACAGTGAGAGAGAGAGACAGAGAGAAAGGTCTTCCTTTGCCGTTGGTTCACCCTCCAATGGCCGCCACAGCAGGCGCGCTGCGGCCGGCGCACCGCGCTGATCCAATGGCAGGAGCCAGGTACTTCTCCTGGTCTCCCATGGGGTGCAGGGCCCAAGCACCTGGGCCATCCTCCACTGCACTCCCTGGCCACAGCAGAAAGCTGGCCTGGAAGAGGGGCAACCGGGACAGAATCCAGCGCCCCAACCGACTGGGACTAGAACCTGGTGTGCCGGCGCCACAAGGCGGAGGATTAGCCTAGTGAGCCGCAGCGCCGGCCCAGGCTTTACATTTTGAAGACTGATTTTCATGTTATTTGAAAGGTACTGGGGGTCAGGGGAGAGACATCTTCCATCCATTGGGTTTACCACCTAAATACCTGCAATAGCTTAGTCTGTACCAGGCCAAAGCCAGAACTTGACTGCTTGAGCCATCGCCAGCTGGTTCCCTGGGTACACGTTTTAGAAAGCTAGGTCAGAAATGGAGTCAGGACTCAAACCAGGCACTCTGCTGTGGATGCAGGAGTTCCAAATGGCATCTTGACTGCTGCACCAAATGTCTTCTTCTCCCACTCCGCACCCCCCACCCCCAGGCTCCAGGCTAGACTTAAAAAAATAAAAGGATGCCTCAGTAATGCATAGCTTTTTTTGTAGAGGAATTGGAGGTCCTAAATACATAAATGAGTAAATAGAACATACTACTTTACATGCTAGGAGGATGGTTCTGGCGGAATGGAATCTTAACAATCGTCGGAAGTAACCAATGAGTGAAAAATTTGTGCCAAGAGTTTTCTTTAGGGACTGGTGCTGTGGCGTAGCAGGTTAAGCTGCAGCCTGCAGTGACAGCAACCCACATATGTGAAAGTTCATGTCCAGGCTGCTCCTCTTCTGATCCACCTCCCTGTTAAAGTGCCTGGGAAAGCTGCAGCAGGTGATCCAAGTGCTTGGGCCTCTGCACCCTCTTGGGAGACCCGGATGAAGCTCCTGGCTCCTTGCTTCGGCCTGGCCCAACCCTAGCTGTTGTGGCCATTTTGGGAGCGACTCGGCATACAGAAGGAAGATCTCTCTCTTTCTCTTTCTCTTTCTCTGTGTCTCTCCTTTTCTCTCTGTAACTCTGCCTTTTAAGTAAATAAATAAATCTTTTTTTAAAGAAGTTTCTTTAAATTTTATGGCAAGATTTAGTTTCCTTACTTATTTCTTGTCTCATGTGAGTCACATACATAGATTTGAAAGACTAGGGCAAATTCAGTTATCAGAGGCCCATTCGTAGGTGGAGAGGAGTAAGTACACTGACCTATGTTGAAACTAGTAGCGATGGATGATTGCCCAAGCTGTTAGGGCTCACCGAGGCTGTGGCTCTTTGCTCTTGGCAGAGGTAGCTTACAATGCAGGAAACTGGATCAGGGGAGTTGCTGGGACCCAGGTAGTCAGGATTTGAGAAATGAGGAAGATGACCTTTCTCCTTAAATTGTTTCTAATTTCTTCTAGTCTCCATTTCCACATATCTGTTCTCTTGTTTTCTGAAGCTAAAGTTGTCTCTCTCTTGCAATTTCTAGTCTCCTCTCAAATATTCACAATACCTGAACTTAAGAATCTCTACATCCATTTGGAAAAAAAAAAAAAAAACAGTTAAAGCCCTCTTTTATTTCTGCTACTTAAGTGAGTGCAATTCATTATATATTACTTTTTCTTTTAGAAGTCATTTTCATTTTACTTCTGTAGAACTCTTAAATATATTAAATATATTTTCCATGATGAATTTTTTAAGAAAGTTTTTTTTTACTTCTGCCATTCACCATTCTTAAATTATATGATATTAAGTCAACTATGTCATAATTTTCTTTTTAAATATGAATATCTTAACTCTTGAAATTTTTCTTCCTGGAGTATACCATATTCCACCAAAGGAAATGTCTTTAACTATCATCTCAGGAAAGCTTTCAGCAGAACCCAATTATTCTCTGCCCACCCTTTCTTGTTCCTCTTAACCTGCAACAACTTAATCCTTGCCCTGAGTGATTACTCAATAATTATTTTGTGGGAGGCTGAAAAGATTGCCTGGGGCCTCCGCCTGCAAGTCTGGCCGCGTTGCTAACCTGGGGTGCGAGGTGAGGAAGGGAGCGAGCTGAATCTGCTCCTGGTGACTCAAGGGGTTAGCTAGCTGAAGATGTCAGATGTGTGAAACAGTATTTAAAGGGATGGTTGGAAAGAGGCTTTCCTGAATCAATTAGCATGTGAAATATATGCCATCTTTTGTAGCAGATCGCAAATGATAAAAGATGTCCCAGCAGCATTAAGGAATGATTTAGTTTTTAGAAGGATAGTTCACAAACATGTTTCCAAGCTTCACTTTGTGCCTTGAGTGGGCCAACATTACTGTAATCGTTATCACCATTCCTCTAACCTTCCAACATTGTCATCTCTCAGAAATTTAAGTTCACATAGTTTTCCATTTCTGTGTCATACAAACTGTTCCCAAATCATTCCATATGCATCTAGAATGATATGGGAAATTACATAGTGTTCAAAAATAGGATTTCTAGAAACTGAAGACATCAGGATAGTGACAGTTGCCTACACAGAAATTGAAAATGTGCTCCATTAGGACAAAATAGCAGTTGTGGCTTCTAAAACTAGGTTACCTCTTAAATATAAGAGTTACGTTCATGATGATGACAAGCTATCTAAATAAATAACATCATCGGCATTTAGAAACCTACATGAATCTCACTACAGGTTAAAAATATTTTGAATCTAAATTACTTGGTGGAGGGTATTCTCAAATGAACTATTTGGTTTTGAGGCTTTAGGAAATAGAATACTAAGAGTGTGGATAGAAGATATAGAATGAAAGGAAGGAAACTACAGAAAAGCAGACAAAAGATGAGACATATTCTAATAAAATCAGAAAATTAAGATGAGGGATAATGTGATAAAATTTTATAATGCAAGATGTGTAGGTTTTAAGTAAAACCAAATTTGCTTGATTAGCTTTATCCATAAACAACTAACAGAACAAATGCAGCTCACTTTTATCTGCCAGCCTTGCTGTTTCTAGACATGGGTAAGCAGATGCTCTGGAACTAAACTTCATATTATCTGTTTATAAGACTTGAACTAAACATTAGCAGGTCCCAGACTCTATAATTAAAGTTCATAAACCATTAGCATAACTAGTTCTGAATTGGTTTATAGGATTTGAATATCCATGACACTGTCTATACCCTGCTGGTACTATAAATTTTTGTCTGGGACATAATTATCTGACTCGCCAAAATTCTATCTCATACTTAATTACACGTATGTGTGGATTTTTGTGTTGTGTCATTGTAGTGAGCGATGTCATATTTGTAATGGACACTCATTCATGCTGAATATCCACTATGAAAGTGAAAGTTTACTCCACAACTGGAGATAGAGAAAGCACCCAGAAAAGACAGAAAGTTACGTGTTAACCAGCATGTCAAGATGTGCAGAGACAGAGAATAAAGCAAAGGCTTTATCTCAGAAGGACTGTCTTTTTCTTCTGTGCAAACATACCTGTATTTAAAGGTTTCCTCATCATGAGGAATGGATGCAGACATTCCCCCTTTGTATGTACAAAATGCCATCTTAACGAAAATCAGATCATCCAGAGAGTTTAAACAATTCTATGTGAAACACCAAAAAAAAATGAGCAAGTGTAAAAAGTAAAAATGATGATGTGGCATAATTACAAAAACTTGGAGAAGAAATGTGGCAAGTACAAATTGATTATAGGCTTTCGTCTTATTTGTTGTGACATTTAGGGAACAAAGCTGTAGAAGTGAATGGCAGGGAAGTGTTCACATGGTATCCTATTCCTATGGTCCTATTTTTTATTAGTTTCATTGGGAATTTTTCATATATGCTTATACTTATTTTACAGCTCATTGACAATTTTAAGACAGTTGTCTGGGAACTCAGCATGCTTAGTGTGAATGTGAAGTAATGAGAGAGTAACGCACAGGGTGGGAATTTGGTTCACTAAGATCTCACTCTCAAGCCGCCACAGCCCTTACGGAATGGCCCCGGGGTACTCACAACCTCACTGTTTCAGTTTCCTCACCAGGGGAGTGGGGAAAATGATACTTATCTATCTGGTGGAAGTGTTAGGAGAATTAATTAATGTTTAGAAAGGGCTTTGAGATCCCAGGATGAAAGGTACTCAGTAAGTGCAAAGTGTTATTATGATGATTTTAATAGTTATGATTACTGAGATATTAAATGTTTGATATTCTATTAACCTGCAAATTCTAGTTTTGTAAGCACTACAGGTTACATGTCAAATGAGTTAAAAATAAAATAACTTTAATGCTTTTTAATTTAGCTTGCAGTAATGCATGAGTGGGCAGGACACGTATCTGTTTTTGTATTTTTATTCCTTGACATTTAAATTTAGCTTTGTAAAAACTTCTAAGGTGAAATTCTACTGAGTAGAAAAATGGCGCTAAACAGAGCATTTCACGTTCAAAGTTCATGAAGACAATTCGTGCTAAGGCTTACCTACGGCTAGAATAGTGTGTGAGCTCTGAGACAGCTGCTCTTGGAAGTAGTAAACACTGGTGCTTGGGTAAACAGCCTTCAGAAAACTGATTTGAAGGGCTTTGCATCCCATCTTTTCCTGTAAGCCTTGCTCATTGTATCCTGCTTTTAACAGAGACTCTCCTTAGCATGATGAAGAGAAAATAAGGCAGATGTAAAGGAATAGTCTATTGGAAGTTTGGGAATTCAAGTGAGAATTTAAGATCTTTAATGACAGTAGAAATACAGTGATGTAGACTAGTTTAACCTTTGTTTAGGTTTTTAAAAATCCAGAAATGAAGAATGGAAAGAACATCAACGAACTGGTATCAACATAAAACATTTCAAATTAAGAGTTTTCACAATAGTTGAGTGAAGTATGAGGGAATTCCAAAAGGTTAAGGAAGATGAGAATTAACAGATAAGTTTACTTGGTGAAAAAAATTTGAAGTCTGGGCAGTTTTTTTTTTTTTTGATAATATAAATTTCCCATAAACTGTTTTTAGACGTCTTGTATATACACAGTTTAAAATATTTTTGCACTGAAACAAAATGATCTTTTAATTCCATTGTTCCACAAACTTTTGGTAGGACATTTACATTTTTAAATCTTTTGAGTTTTGTGAACTCTTCATTTATCATATGCACTCTCTTCTCATAAATCCATATTACATAATAATATATTCACGGAGATGAAAAATTAGTATAAATGGACCGGCATTGTAGCACAGAGGGTTAAGCCACTACTTGTGACGCTGGCATTTCACATTGGAATGCCAGTCCAAGTCACTTTTGCTCCACTTCTGAGCCAGCTTCCTGCTAATGCGTCTGAGAAAGCAGAAGATAATGATTACCCAAGTACCTGGGTTCCTGCCACCCATGAGGGAGATCCAGATGGAGTTCCTGCCTCCTGGCTTCAGCCTGGCCCAGCCCTGGTTGTCACAATCATTTGGAGAGTGAATCAGTAGATGCAAGATCTCTCTCTCTCTCTCCCCCCCTGCCTTTTGAATGAATGAATGAATGAATGAATCTTTTAAAACTAAATTAGTATAGATTTTATATAAAATATTTATAAATCAGTATCTGATTTCATTTTTGGTTTTTGTGAGTCTGAGCAATTGGAAATAGACAGCTAACTCATTTAATCTAATAAGTCTCATTTGTGTTCTACAAATCAAATGCAATAAGCCAATACTTTTTAAAAAGAACAAGAATAACATTGAGGCTCTATTATCTGCATATTGAACTAATGGGAAATAATCCTTTGCCAGTAGGAAAATGGAGACGCTTAGTCTAAATGTGAAAAACTGAAGCTATTTATCAGAGATAAGATGCCCATAATAAAATAAATAAAATAGGACATCTCAATAGTTTACTTAAATCAAAAAGAAAAAGAGCTCAATTTCTACTGCATCAGAACTTGTGCAGTGAATGAACTCTGTAAGTGAGGTTCATTGCGTTACGTCTAGAGAAAGTGGTCAAGATTATGAATTTTCTTCACGCTTGTGCTCTTAAATATTGCCAATAAACAGGGTATTCTGAAGAAGTTGAAGGAGAAAATGGAGATCTAGTTGCTTTAATGCAAACAGATGGTTAGGTCACAGAAACTCTGAAGAGATATACTCAACTGCTTTTGTGTTTTTTTTTTCCTTTTATAAATAATTACTGCCAATTTAATATAAAAATTGAAGTATTTAAAATTGAATGCCTGCATCAAATGTTGTGCTAGTTAAAGTATAGAGTTTTCATAGTAAAATATACACACCACACAATTTTCCATGCTAGCAATTTTCACTGTACAATTCAGTAGCACTAGGTACCTTCACAGTGTTGTAGAATCATTTCCACCATCTATCTCCAGAACTTTTACATCCTTCCAGTTAAGATGCTCATGTTTTACACAGGAGTACTAATGTTTGATTCCTGGCACTGGCTCCTGCCCCTAGCTTTCTGCTCATGCAGACCCTGGGAAAGAGTTCTGATGGTTTAAGCAACTGGCTTCCTGTGACCCAGCATAGGAGAGCTGTCTCTCTTTCTCTCTCTCTCTCTCAAATAAATGTTTTTTTGAAAAAAGAATAGTAAATGGGTTACAAAGATTTAAGTGAAGTAATAAATAATTTGAGGGAAAAAAACTCCTTCTTACAATACATTTTAAAATGTAAATGCATGTAACAACTTACAAATATAGAAGAAATAATGGAAATAGATGAGCACCATTTGGCAGTCATCACTGGTGACTGATTCAGATAAATCATGAAGGATATTAAAAGGCAAAGGAAGAAACACAAAATATAAAAATGTGTTTATAAAAACAAATAAGAGGTTATAAATACAAAAATAGTAGTTATTTCAATACATGCAAATGTACTGATTGGTGTTTAAAGACTAAATAAATAGATAGTAAGAACTTTCAAAGATGAATGTTAAAAATTAAAAATTCAAAGATAATTGCAAGAATATATTAGACATGGGCTGGTGCTGTGGCATAGTAGGTAAAGTCTCCGCTTGCAGTGCTGGCATCCCATAAGTGCCAGTTCGAGTCCCGCCTGCTCCACTTCTGATCCAGCTCTTGGCTATGACCTGAGAAGCAGTAGAAGGTAGCCTTAGATGTGGGCCCCTGCACCTGTGTAGGAGACCTGGAAGAAGCTCCTGGCTTCTGGCTTCAGATTGGCGCAATTATGCCTGTTGTGGCCATCGGGGGAGTGAGCCAATGGATGGAAGACCTCTTTCTTTTCCTCTGCCTCTGCCTCTCTGTAGCTCTGCTTTTCAAATAAATAAATAAATCTGCAAAAAGAAATATATATATATATATACTAGATAAAAGAAATTTAAGGAAATGTATTAAAGAAAATGACAGGCATTTAGATTGAAAAGCATTTCATTTCACCAAAAATACACCAGAATTCTAACCTTGATTCACCTAAAAGTGAAAGTTAACAGAACTATGAGGACAACTAGACTAATTCACATAATAGGAGATTTTAGCAAAACTCTCTCAATTGCAAGAAATGAGGTGGTCAAAAAATAAGAAAGATTTTGAAAGCTTTGAACCACAAGATTAACAAGATTAGCTAAAAGAAACACTCAGAACACAGAAATCAATTTACACCCACAGTTATAGAGAATATTTTCTTTTTAAGCACACACACATAAAGTACTGAAGAATACTGTTTATGGCTGTATTACACAAACCACTACTCCAAGTATTCCTCGACCTCAGCACCATTGACATTTTATCCAAATAATTCTGTGTTGTGGGGGATTGCCTGGTGCATTGCAGCATCTTTTGTAGCATCCCTGGCCTCTGCCCTCTACATACCAGTAACAATACCCTTTCCCCACTCTCCTCCATCTCTCCATCTCTGACTTTAAGCCTTCCAATTCCCAGCATATTAAAGATTAAATGTATAAATCAAAAGATAATATGTTATGTTCTTAGGTTAGGGAAACTCCTTAGGTAAGACACAAAAAGAGAAATCTATAAAGTAAAAAAAAAAATAAGAAGAATTTTATTAATTGAAATTAAAAAATTCTGCTCATCAAAGCTATTGAAAAGATTTTAAAAACACAGACTGGAAGGATATATTTCTTTTTTATTATTTAATAAATGTGAATTTACAAAGTGCAACTCTTGTATTGTTGTGGCTTGGGAGAATATATTTCTACAACACATAACTGGTAAGTGATTAGTATTCAGAACACACAGATAAAAAATAAATGGCAAAATTTACAATGTACAAAAACAGACACTTGACACAACAGATAAATTCAAATGACTAAAAAGCATGTGAAACAACTTAATCTTAATAATAAGGAAATATGAATTAAAACTACAATAGGGTTAGCGCTGTGGTATAGCCACCGCCTGCAGTGCCAGCATCCCTTATGGGTGCCAGTTTGAGTCCCAGCTGCTCCACTTCTGTCCAGCTCTCTGCTATGGCCTGGGAAAGCAGTAGAAGATGGCCCAAGTCTTTGGGCCCCTCACCCATGTGGGAGACCTGGAAGAAGCTCCTGGCTCCTGGCTTTGGATTGGTGCAGTTCTGGCTGTTGCGGTCATCTGGTGAGTGAACCAGTGGATCTTTCTCTCTTTTTTTTTTTTTTTTTTTTACAGACAGAGTGGACAGTGAGAGAGAGAGACAGAGAGAAAGGTCTTCCTTTGCCGTTGGTTCACCCTCCAATGGCCGCCACGGCCAGCGCACTGCAGCCGGCGCAGCACGCTGATCCAATGGCAGGAGCCAGGTATTTATCCTGGTCTCCCATGGGGTGCAGGGCCCAAGTACTTGGGCCATCCTCCACTGCACTCCCTGGCCACAGCAGAGAGCTGGCCTGGAAGAGGGGCAACCGGGACAGAATCCGGCGCCCCAACCGACTGGGACTAGAACCCGGTGTGCTGGCACCGCAAGCCTGAGGATTAGCCTAGTGAGCCGCGGCGCCGGCAACTTTCTCTCTTTCTGTCTGTCTCTCTCTCTCTCTGCCTCTCCTTAACTCTGCATTTCAAATAAATAAATAAATCTTTTAAAAAACTGCAATAGGTTTCTACTTCATACGCATCTGGCTGGCAAAATTTCAAATGCTTTAAAATACCAGATATTTGGAAGGATGTAGAATAACTTTTGAAATGTAAATGCATATAATAATTTAGAAAACAATTTGACCCTATATAATAAATTTGAACAGGTAGACAACCTCTGTACTAGTGAACTCTTCAATACCTTAATTAAACACCTGAGAGGAGCTTCTTAGGAAGGAAGGTTTATTTTAGCTTACCATTTCGGAGGGTCACAGTCCAAGATCAAACAGATACATTGATTTAGGCAAGAGCAAAGATGGCAGAGGAATGGTCACATGCTGATCCAGAAAGCAGAGAGAGAAGTTAGGTCAAACTTAGATTAAATAGTCAATTCTTGCATAAGAACCACCTTCCAAGGGCATGTCCCAATGACCTACAGACCTCTCACAGGGCCCACCTCTTAGATGCCACATATAGATCAAGTCTCTGCCTTTAAGCCATTAATCAATAACATAGACTGCAGATACCATGCCCCCAGTACATGGGCCTTTGGGAGATTTACAAACTATAATTGAAACCATAATAACCTATCACCAATTAAGAGCAGCCATATGTATATACTCTAATGTATTAGACAACTCAGACTACTAGTAAACCTGGTGGCTTAAACAACAGAATTTATTTCTCATGGTTCTGAATTCCAAGATCAAGATGTTTGTCATTAGGTTTCATATGAAAGCTCTCCTGATTTGCCAATGGCATCTTTCTCATTGTATTCTCAGATGGACTTTTCTCATTGCATGTGCATGGAGAGAAAAAGAGGGAGGGGGAGAGGGAGAGGGAGAAGGAGAGAGAGAGAAAGAGAGAGCCCTTCCTATTCCTTTTATCAGTCCACTAATCCTATCAAATTAGCGTACCACCCTTAAAACCTCATTTAACCATAATTATCTCCCAAAAATCTGGCATCCAAATATAGTCACACTGGGAGATAGGGAGGGCATCAATGAATTAATTTGAGGGGAACCAAATCAGTCTACAGCACATACAGAACATTTTACACATGTCCACCACTTAAGATGTATAAGAACATTTACAGCTAACATATTTAGCTGGTGAAACCCCAGCCCAATTATCACGCCAGTCTGTTAATCACCAGATAAATGATGAAGCCACAACAGAACATACAACCTAGCTGAACTGACCCAGACCAGAAAAGCTGTCTTATCCTTTCCACAAAAACATGAGCTAAATGAGTGATTTTTTTCATCACTAAGTTCTGAGTTGTATTTTTATGCAGAGACTACTGTTAAAGTAAGTTAGACATTCTAAATGTTCTTGAATTTAAACTTGCTTTATGTTTATTTGAATTAATTAAAATGGACAAACACTTGTATATGCATATGTGCCTTTCTCTGTCTTTATATAAAACAAAATCCCCAATCTCTAGCTGGTAAGATGAAAAAATAAGATGTAGACTCATTCAAAAAATCCTAAAATTAATTTATTTTAATTTTATTTGAGGGAGAAACAGAGACAAAGATCTTTCACCTGCTGATTCATGCCTCAAATGCCCACAAAAGCAAGGACTGGGCCATGCTGAAACCAGGAGTCCAAAACTCAATCCAGATCTCCCATGCTGGTGGCAGGGACCCAACTGCTTGAGTCATCCCTGTTGCTTCCTAGGGTGCACATTAGCAGGAAACTGGACGCAGAAGCCGAGCCAGGACTCAAACCCAGGCACTTTGATATGGGACTCAGGTGTCCAAGCAGTTTCTTAATTGTTGTGCCAAATTCCTTACCCACCTCATTCTAAATTTAAATGGCTAAAGGTGACAATAGGAGTTCATTTTCTAAAAAAAATGAAATTAAAAAAATATTTATTTATTTGAAAGTCAGAGTTACAGAGGCAGAGGGAGAGACAGAGAGATCTTCCATTTGCTGCCCCCCTCCCAGAGATGGCCACAATGGCCAGTGCTGGGCCAGGTAAAAATCAAGAGCCAGGAATTTCTTCTGGTCTCCCACATGGGTGGTAGTGATTCAAATACTTGGGCCATCCAATGCTGCTTTTCCCAGGTCATTAGCAGGGAGCTGGATTGGAAGTAGAGCAGCTGGGACATGAATTGGTGCTGATATGGAATGCTGGAGACACAGGCAGTCGTTTTACCCACTATACCATAACACTGGTCCTGGCAATAATTTTTTAAATATTTATCTGAATCTCCTTGAAGGGCAGAATAAAAGAGAGATAGAGAGAGAGATAGACAGAGAGAAAGAGAGACAGAGAGACAGAATCTTCCATCCTCTGATTTACTCCCACAATTGCCAGGGCCGGGCCAGGCCAAAGTCAGAAGCCTAGAACGCCAACTGAGTCTCCCAAGCATTTGCTGCCTCCCAGGATTCATAAGCAGGAAGCTACATTGGAAGTGGAGTAACCAGAACAAGAACCAGCACTCTAATATTGGATGACAGCGTTTAATCCCTGTGCCACAATGCCAGCATCCACATCCACAATTTTAATGCATTTTATAAGATAATAAATTATTATAGCTAAGTAGTAGATAAAATAAATGGTAAGAAGAGTAAAAAATGTTTAGACTAGATTATCTGGAATGCTAAAAAGAAGATGTAGAATATATTATTTAAATCATTTATTATTTGCTTTGGTTTGAGTAAGATATACTTCCTATATCCACACAAATATTTAATCCCCAATGTCAGAAATTAATATTACTAAGAGGGTGGAGACTTGATTTATATTATGGTGTCTAGGATGTGGGAAGTCTCTAAGTCACTGGGGGCTTGCTCTTGGAAAATAGTTCACAAGAGAGGGTTGTTACAAAAGTTCAGTGGATCCTTGCTTCTCTTTCTGCTTCTTGGATTTCCATATGATTTTCCTCTGCACATACTCCTCCACTGATCCTCAAGGCTCATCAGAGGCTTGAACCTATGGGGCCAACTTGCTCTTGAACTGTGAACCTCCAAAATCATGAACCAAAGTAAATAAACTTCTTTCCTTCATAAGTAGCTTGCCTTACTTATTTCACTGTAGTAATGGAAAGCTTATTATCACATTCTTCAGTTTGGTCATTCAGGTGGTGTTGAACTGTGTTCCAAAGAAATCAAAGTTCAGCTTCATGATTTGGTACACATTTGTCCACATACTAAACCTTATAAATTAAAAGATGATTATGACCTGTTCCCCACCATTAAAAAAGACAGACACCATCAATATGTCATAACAAATAGAAGTGGAATAGTTAACTTTTTGTCAGGAGAATCTTTCTTGGAGTGTTATTCTGGAAAATGAGTATGATCTAGTTAAGCAAATAAATTGTCACAACCAAAAACCAAAACACATGAAATAGCAAGATAAATTCATATTGGTAGTAGTAGTTGATGAGTATTGAATAACTTCTGTATTCCAACTACTGTATTAAGTAGAATACAGTAAAGACTAAAATTACAATTGTGTAGAGGAATTTTTTTTTTTTACCAGTGGGAATAATTGCACAGTAAAAAGTCAACATCCCAGGGTGAAATTACAAATTAGGAATAATGCTATGAAGAAAAAAAAAAGATTAGTGCTTAAAATCCAGTGAGAAAAAATATTTTCATGAAAGCAGCAGCATGATTTTTTTAAATAAATAATTTTACTTTATTTATTTATTTATTTATTTATTTTCCCTTTTTTTTGAAAGGCAGAGAAAGACAGAAAGAAATTTTTTACCCACTGGTTCTTTCCTAAGGCTGAGCCAGACTGAAGTCAGGAGCCCAGAACTCAATACAGCTCTCCCACTTGGGAAGCAGGGACCCAGACATCATTTGCTGCCTCCCAGGATACACATTGCCATGAAGGTGAAATCTGGAGCAAAGGTGGGGCTTGAACCCAGGTACTAGATATAAGATATGTGTGTTCCTAGCAGTGCTGCTGTGCCAAATGTCTGCCCTTGGTAGTATGATTTAACTTACAAATCCAACAGTTTAGACCTTCTACAATAAAAACTGTACGGCACAGGGTTTAAGACCTCTCTTCATACAATCACATTCCATATCAGACTGCCTGGTTTGAATCCCATCTACCTGCTAATGTGCACCCCAAGAACATGAGTCCCTGCCACTCATGTGGGAGACCTGGGTGGAGTTACTGGCCCCTGACTTCTGCCTGGCCTAGCTCCAATTGTTGTGGTCATTTGGGGAATGAGCCAGCAGATGGAAGATCTCCCTCTCTTCCTCTCTTCTCCCTTCCCCTCCCCTCCCTTCCTTTCCTCTCCTCTTTCAAATAAATACATGGTACAGTTCTGTTAAGCTTAAATTTATTCTTGAAATATAAGGAGTGTCATTAGAGAATATAATTCTGGGATTTGAGGAGTTGGGGCTAGCATTTGAAGTTCTTTTCAAATTTTCACTTAGAATATGACTGGTTTAATTCTGTAATTAATACACAGTTATTCTTAAGTGTTGAAATTTAACTGAAATGTGATCCCTGTTAAACATAAGAGTAGGAATAAGAGAGGGAAGAGATGTACAATTTGGGACATGCTCAAGCTGACTTGCCCCAAATGGTAGAGTTAGAAACATACCAGGGGACTCCAATTCAATCCCATCAAGGTGGCATGTACCAATGCCATCTCACTAGTCCAAGTGATCAATTTCAGTTCACAATTGATCATAATGAAAGGACTAAGAGTCAAAGGAAGCACATAAACAAGTCTAGTACCTGCTAATACTAACTGATAGAATAAATAAAGGGGAGAGTGATCCAACATGGGAAGCGAGATACTCAGCAGACTCATAGAATGGCAGATGTCCTAAACAGCACTCTGGCCTCAGAATCAGCCCTAAAGGCATTCCGATCTGGCTGAAAAGCCCATGAGAGTATTTCAGGCATGGAAAGCCAAGGCACTCTGGCAAAAAAAAAAAAACAAAAACAAAAAAAACAAAAACACCTAAATGAAAGATCTCTGTGAGTGAGATCCCAGTGGAAAGAACAGGTCTTCAAAGAAGGAGGTACCTTTCTCTGAAGGGAGGAGAGAACCTCCACTTTGACTATAACCTTGTCTAAACAAGATAAGAGTCGGTGAACTCAAAAGGCTTCCATAGCCTTGGAAACTCATGACTGGTGCATAGGGAGATTACTGATGCCATAAACAGGAGTGTCAATTTGTAAAGTCAACAACAGGAGTCACTGTGCACTTATTCCTCATGTAGGATCTCTGTCCTTAATGTGCTGTACATTGAGACTTAATGCTATAACGAGTACTCAAACAGTATATTCCACTTTGTGTTTCTATGGGGGTGCAAACTGTTGAAATCTTTACTTAATGTATACTAAACTGATCTTCTGTAAAAAAAAAAAAAAAAGAAGAAGAAGAAATTATCAATTCCCAACTTGACTCTCACTGGGATTAAACATGACAGTAGGTCTGATCTGATTTCATCATCATTTAAAAAATCATCTATTATTTTTCACTTTATGTTTGTGTGGGAGCAAACTGTTGAAATCTTTACTTAATGTATGCTAAACTGATCTTCTGTATATAAAGAGAATCGAAAATGAATCCTCATGTGAATGGAAGGGGAGAGGGAGTGGGAAAGGGGAGCGATGCTGGTGGGAGGGACGTTATGGGGGGGAAGCCATTGTAATCCATAAGCTGTACTTTGGAAATTTATATTCATTAAATAAAAGTTAAAAAAAATTTTTCACTTAGAGGAAAAAAGAGATGGAGCTCATCAGAAGTCTTCCACTAGTATAGGAGAGGACATATTTGTCATTGTTTATGCTAGATATCTAATCATTTGTCTACCACTCCTCATCCTTTCATCTGGAAAAATGTTTCTCTCTGGAAGGTTTCTCGGCTCCCCATACTAAGAATATCCCTCAAATTCAAGCTTCAGGAATCTTGAGTTAGTTTGCCTCATTGGTCACATTTGGCCATGAATAAGAATCTGGCTAAAGCTAAATCAATTCTAAAAGCTGAATGAAAAGAATTAACTAACATATTCAGAACTAGTCACTATTCTAAGTGCTGTATACTAACTCACTTAACTCACATAATTGGCATGAGAGTGCTGTGAAGTCAGTACAATTATTATCCTTTTTTTTTTTTTTTTTGCAGATAAGGAAATTAAAGAACAGAGATGCAAGCTTATCCTAGGTCACACGCTAATCAGAGACCAGGTGTTTTGATTTTTAAGATTTATTTATATGAAAGGAAGAGCAACAGAGAGAGAGGAAGAAACAGAGAAAGAGAGATCTTCTATCTGCTGGCTCACTCCCCAAAAGGCTACAACAGCCAGGTCTGGGCCAGTCTGAAGCCAGGAGCCCAGAACTCCATCCTGGTCGCCCACGTTGGTAGCAGGGAAGAAATACTGGAGCCATCTTCTGCTGTCTTCTCTCAGTCAATTAGAAGGAAAATGGATCAGAAGCAGAGCCACAGGGACTGGATTAGGATCTTCAATATAGTGTGCTGCCATTGCAAACCACAACTGAACCCACGGTGTGACAACGTCAGACCCATGGGTTTTAAACTCCAGGCATCTGGCTTCACATCCCACACTCTTAACTGCTACCAGTTTGTTCATCCAGAAATGTATATCTATGCCAAGGTGACCTAATCAGAGTCTTTCCTTGGATTTCTGACCTTGGGTACCAAGGAAGCAAATCTCAAACCAAGTCTGGTGCTGGAGTTAGAAGCACTGAGCTTGATTGCTACTAGAAAGAATGAAGCCAGCTGTGTAGAACCCAGAATAAAGATCTGGAGAAGACATCCTGACAAAAGTGTCTTCAGAGATGAGTGATGATATGGTGAAATGCTTGAGTCTACGCTTGCAGTCATCCTAGAGACTCCCCGGAGCCCTGACCTTCTATTAACATAATGATGTAAGCTGATTCATCTCCTTTCTGGCTTAAAGCTTACAACTAAGAGTCGTGAGTAATTAAGGGTACCAATCTGCATAGCTGTGGGAGAGTCTTTAGCAATGCTCAGTCATCCACAGGGTTAGCAGATTGCTGTGTTAGTGCTGGCTGGGGATTCACAGGGCAGTTGTGTTATGACCAAAGGGGCACACATAAGTTGAGCATTTGAGACTATCAGCTGGGAAAATAAGTGAGATAAGAAGAAAGCATATTATAATGGAAAAGAAAGAAGATCTTGGGTTGGCCTCAGCAAGTGACTTAACCTCTCCAAACTTCAGTTTTCTCAGTTTTATATTGGAATAAGACTAATTATTCCAACACATGAGCCTTTTTCATGTGTTAGGAGAATTAAATAAGATAGCATATAAAAAATTTAGTACAGTGCCTGGTGTATTAGTAATTTCTCTGTGAGTGTTATTGTAGCCAAGATGTGTATCCAGTGGTATGGAAACATAGATTCATAGAAAAGGGGATATTTAAGCTGATATTGTATGGCAAATACGATCATATGGGTAAAAGGAGGAAAATATTCTCTCTCTAATCCCTCTATGCTCTCTCCATTCATCCTCTAATTTGTAGTACAGGTGATACTATATTCTCCTACACACATTCCCTAGAGCCTAAAGTCATAGTCTAAAATATGTAAATATATAACTTCAGTGATAACATCTAAGTACTATGCAGTCAATGAAAACAGAAAATTAAATTCAAAACACTTAAGAATTTGTATTTTAATTTTTCATTGTAATCAAATGTTTAATTATTAAAACATTAGTAAACAAGTAATTACATCATCACTGATGAAATCTCTCCTGCCTGTAAAAAATGTGATTTCAACCTGTATTTTTACAATGAGTGATGAAGAAACTTCCAGATGGAGAGGTTTAATTTGTGAGATTTTCCCTTGTCTATTCACATTGGCTTTAACTTCCATTTTAAATTGCAGAGAGAATTCCCAAAATTTCAAATAGCCCCAAGAGATCTAGTGAAATAGCTAATCTCTTTCTATGAGCATGCTAACAAAAGCAATTTCTTACAGAGCTATATGGTGCTCAGTGGGACTGATAATGAATCTGCATTATGGTAACCTTTGCAAGAAGGGAAGATAAGAAGACCTTTTGGGGAGGTGTATTTATTAGGTGATGAATGTGTCTCTCTGAATGTGGATTTTTCTGTTTAGATCTAGTTTTCACTCAACTAGCCAAGACCTTTTGTTTTTCTGTATTAAGCACTCCAAATTGATAATATTCAATCTATTATACCCTGCAATATCAGTAAATATAAGCACCAGAGTGCTGTACGGCTTTCTCAGTGTTCAATGTCCCTCACTTTGAAAAGGCACTAGATTTACGGAGCTTATTTGGGCTTTACATTCATTTCCTCCTAAGATTTATAGAGAATTCAAATTTGTGTTCATGCAGAGTTTTGTGATTATTTATAAATTGGAGGCAGAGTGGGGGGTGCGGGGTGGAGAAGAGACTTATCTCTTTTCACCCAAATACAAAGAAGCAGCATTTACTGGGAGTCTCCTACAGAGGGCACCTTCACCTTATTGCAAACCCAACTGAAAGAGAAACTCAGTGGGTACCAGAGAATTGACTAAACCTTAAAGGCACAGCACCCGTTTGTTTTTACTAAGCAGTTTTCTCCTTTGTGGTATCTTTGTTACCTTATCTTTAATGGAAAAGAGCTGGCACCCTCTGTATAATCATTCATAGACATAGGCCAGAAACACTACCTTATTATTATGTTCAGCTTGCTTGTGGGTGAGCTGGAGACAGCTGTTCATATTGCCTAAGAGGCAACAGATCAATGAAAGGAAGCGAAGGACAAGTTTTGAGCTGCCTTTTTGCAACAATGTCCTTTATACAACAGAGGATATATTTAAAGCATTGTATTGGAAAACAAAGGCTGATAATAAAGAAAATGTTTAGAAAACAAACCTTTGCTGTCTTATTATGATTAGCAACTGCTCTTAGACTAAAATTATTTAAATAGAAATAGAAAATATATGTATGTATATATACAGGATTTCAAAAATACTTTGAGTTATAGTTTATAAATTTAAAGAAAATTATTATTTAGAAAATCTGAAAATAGATGTGTATGTGTGCGTGGTGGTATATAAAGCAATTCCTTGAAACTGTTTCTGTGTAGCTAAATTATAATACTTTAATGATTACAGAATTAAAATAAAATTATCATACTGGAAAACCTAAGCATAAAAATATCCTTTAAAAAGTTTTTCAGCATAAAATAATTTCCACATTTAGCAGATTTTCAATATAGCACTAATTTGATTTTGGAATGTTCCTTGTTTTATGATAACTAATAATATTCATATCTATAAATCCAACATGTATAAACAAAACTTTGCATGTTTACCTTTGACAATTCCTGATTCAGGGACTTCTTTTGGAAATTCAACAAATAGTTGTCAAGTTTATTAGAGAAAATTTGGACCAAGAAAACCTACCAACACACTGATGATGATGATTATTCCTCAATGTCAATGGTAAAAGAAACAAATAAGGTAGAAGTTTGTCCCTTTAGATTTGCATTAAAATACTATTTACTTAGTTGCTGGATGTTCAATCCAACTGATATCTGTGATATTTACAATGAAGCTCATCAACTATAGATTAATTCCTTATTTCCCTCTAATATTCTGTGCTTAAAAATAATTAAAATTACCATTGTTCCTATTGATGTATAGCATTTGGGAGTACTTTTGCTTTCTTTTAGGTTCACCTTGAAATGCTCTACATGTAAGTATAAATGCATGCTATCTATAAAAATTAGCTCAATAATTCTTTTAACATTTTATTATGTTAAGATCTAAAACTTCCTATTAGGACTAAAGGGTTGAGACTACTGAAAATTTTAATCTTTGACTATTAATGACTAGTATTAACTTTCTTCAGTCAAACAGTTTATATTAAAACATTACAAAGAACTTCATGGTAAGCATGTCCTTAAGTTTATGCCAATGCAGGTGGTAATGTGCTCTAAAATCAGTTACATTAGTTTCTGTGGGAAAAAGATCCATTTTCTTGTTTAGCTGAGTTGTGTGAAGAAAATGCATAGAAAAGCACCATACACCTGCCCAGGCTTCCCGCCTCATTGTTGACACTTCCTGGTGTTCAGTGGTTTCTCCAACGTTGTTGCATTCCAGAGCGAAAGGCGCTTCTTTGAAGACACAAGGCCATTCAAGTCTTTCCTACTTTGCAGCTTCTCTCTAAAGGGAGAGTAAATGAAATAGCTATGCAGTTCAGACCATTTAAATAGGGCAGCAGGAGGGCAGCTATTGCTGTTAGGAGTAGTTGTGAGTGATCCCTGAATTATCTCCTGGGAAAGAAGTAGAAAGAGACCTCTCTTGAAATCAGGTTGAAAAATCCGAGAAAGTGACTGGACAGTGCTCTGTAGAAAAGCAGATTAAGACTGGTCACAGGCTACAGAAAAGTACTGTGCTTGCCCATTCAAGTGGTGGTTTAGTGCCTGCTTTGTAGAGCACTCCAACCGGTTGACTTATGCTGATGGATGCTGCCATTTTCTAACCAAAGAAAAGCAGGGAAAGTCACAAAACTACAGGGCTTTTTGTAGTTTTATGTACTAACATCACCTTCCATTGAAATATTTCTCAAAATCGCAAAAGACTTGTTCCTTGTCCCTGAATTAACAGTATTTCCACAAGTTGTTTTTTTTTTTTTTTCCTGGTTCTTCCATGATTCATTGTAGCACACCAGTTCATACATCTAAGCAGCCACTGAGAACACATTGGCAGCTCCAATACAGCAAGGAGAGATTTGCCAGAGTAGAAGCAAGCAAAAAATCATGAATTTGGATCCGCCATGTGATGGTCTATTACTCACTTAGTAACTTTTCATATGGAATGAAATAAAAATATTTTCCTCTATTTCAAAACAGTTTCTTTTGAGGGTAATTTGAGAAAAATCAGTGAGGACTTGACATTTATTTATTTCTGAAGCAGAGAGGCACAGAGAGGAACTTCCCATATGATGGTTCACTACCCACATGACCTCAACAGCTAGGACTAAGCTGGACAAAATCCAAGAGCCAGAAACTCATTCAGGGTCTCCCATGTAGGTGGCAGGAACCCAATCAATTGAGCCATCACCTGATGCCAGCCAGGGAGTGCATTAGCTGGGAGCTGAAATTGGAAGCATAATGGGAACTCAAACCTAAGTATTCTGATATGTATCCTAACTGCTAGCCCAAATACCTGCCTCCAGGAATAAATTTTTTAAACCAATATTTGGTTTAAGCCTCAAGTAGACATGAGTATTAAGGGAAATTATCACATATTGCTAATTGTGTTTTCTCTTTTATAAGATCAGGGATGATCTACAAGGATACATCTGATGGACTCAATGAAAAGGTACCTGCAGTTCTGCCTTGAGAATGTTACTGAGATTGCCCCAGTGGTTGAAGGGAAGGATTGGACAAACACTTGTGATATCTGGCAAGGTCTTGAGGAAAGAGTAGCATAAAATCTGTAATCCTAGGATTAGATGATTTTCTAAACTTCTGTAACACAAAATTTCAATGATATTACAGCAGTGAGACTTAGCAGAGTGAGTGTACAGTAAGTCTGATCAGGGTACATGTCTTTTTTTCCTTTGCTTTCTCAGAAATAAGCCTTCATCCAATACAAAAGATCAAGTGTGCTTTGTATTGCAAAGAATGTTGGGGAGGGGAATGTGTTTGGTGCAGCAGTTAAGGCACTGGTTGGGATGCCTACATGCTATATGAGAGTGCCTGGTTTGACTCCTGGCTGAGCCTCCTAACTAGCTTCTTACCTAGGCACACCCTGGGAGGAAGTATGTGATAGCCCTAGTACATGAGTCCCTGTCACCCACACAGACATGGGTAGAGTTCCAGGCTCCTGGCTTTTGCCTGGTGCAGACCTGGCTATTGCAGGCATTTGAGGAGTACACTAACAGATGGAAGATCTCTGCGTCCTTCTCTCTTCATTCTGCCTTTCAAAAAAATAAAAATAAATAAAATTTATTTAAATAAACCAAATAAAGTTTATTAAAATAAAACAAAGACACCCCCTACACACACAGGCTGTTCTATACATTAAGGTGTTGTTGATATTAGAGAAAAAAATTCAGGAATTGTTGTACATACCCTCTACTTATATTTAGGAAGTAGAATTTCACACCCAAATCTACTTTCCCTGGGCTGGCACTGTGGTGTAGCTGGTAAAGCCACTGCCTGCAGTGCCGGCATCCCATATGGGTGCTGGTTCAAGTCCCAGTTGTTTCACTTCCAATCCAGCTTTCTGCTACAGTCTGGGAAAGCAGTGGAAGATGGCCTTAGTCTTTGCATCTCTGCACCCACGTGGGAGTCCATGAAGAATCTCCAGGCTCCTGGCTTCAGATCTGTGAGCTTTCTCTCTGTCTGTCTGTCTGTCTCTCTCTCTGTGTAACTTTGCCTTTCAAATAAATAAATAAATCTTTAAAAAAACTTTTTTTCAGTGTCTATTAGCAGCACAGACATATATCATCACTTACATTTTCACTCTTGGTGCAGACTCCCTAATGACTAATCTGGTGACTAAGAAAAGAAGATACTTTCTGGAAGATCCCAAATACAAGCCTTAATTACAGTCCTAATAATCTTCTTCAGCTATATGCAACCCAATTTATTTGTATCTCTAAAGTTTTGCCTTGAGGATTTTCCTAAATCAGTTGTCTATTAGAACAGAAAGGAGTCAGCATATTTAAAATAATATCTTGGTCTGTATAAAATCATAGTTTTGAACAGTGAGCAGCTTACAGACTACAGTAAAGGAAATGGGAGGCATAAAATAGCAGCAGTTTTAATTGTCTAGCTGAAATTTACTGAGCACATCGTAAATGCTAAACTTTATACTACATATCAAAAAGGAATAAAAATGATTTGAAAGCAGCTAAGAGAAACATAGCAACAAGTGTGAAAGCAGACAGAGGTGGTTGTCTTTCTCATCAGCATGAGAGATAGACATTATTACAAATCACAGGGGCAAATCGGGAAAAATCCTTTGATATTCTGAATCTGGAGCTAACCAGTAAGTTATAATTTCCATTTTGTACAGAATATAGTCACTTTTTCTGGTGTATTTCTCCAAATACACCAGAGTGTATTATGAGGGTATGCTGAGCATGTGAGTGAACTGAACTCTAGTTCAAAAACTAAAATAACGTTAAAGCATATGGGGAAATCATGTGCCTGAGGATGATAAAGCTGCCACCTCTCTCCCAGTGGAGCACACTCAGAGTCTATACTTGTACTATGCCAAACGAGAGTGAAGAGATCTGTGACGAATTCTCATGCTGTGCTTTCTCTTATAATGCCCTCCCAGCACCCCACATTCTTCTGAAAACTAGAGGAGTGGGTGGATGAGATGGGAAAATCTATTCAAGTAAAAAATTAACAACATTCTGAAGCCATACATAGACATCATTAGTAGAGACCTGCATTCCTGTTTGCATTGGTAATCTTCAAAACAATTTATTTTTAAGTTTAAAATGGGACAAATGTATTCTCAGAGTCACTGTGTCTATCTTTTCCATTTCATTGTTTAGAAATACACCTTTGTTTCAAGATCTAACCTCTGCTGGGGCATGGGGCTGAGACACAATCACAATAAAACACCTCCCCCTTAAAACCAGTACTTCACAGCCCTGTTAAATCAAAAGAAAAATCCCTTCTCTCCTCCCCAGTCCCACAGCCCTCAGGATTTTAAATGGTAATGATCAGTTCATTTGAGAAAATGGCATTTTAGTGCTTTCCTTCACAAGATCTTAAGGCGTCTAAGGTGTCTCTTTCCCAGTGATGTGCACCTCCTTTTGTTTTCTAGCATTACTGGAACTGACCTGGCATGGATCACTGGGTGAGCAGGCAATCTTAAACACTTCTCATATAAATTACTGGTTCCCTTCCAAGTGCAATTGCTCACAGGGTAATACACCATTTTACAACTCTTGATAGCAAAGTCTCTTCATTCTACTGGGTTCCACACCTCCCTCTCAACCCCACCACCAGGAAATGAACAGACAAAAAGACTAATGAAGATGTGAACCTTAGAAGCAGTAAGGTTCTGGCTCAATCTTTGCTATTTACATAGTGGGATATTTGGGATCCTTCAGTTCTTCTACTTCCTACTCCAATTTCTCTCAAATCTTCTTTTCTTGCTTTAAAAACCATCATCAATGAAAATATCAAAAACAACAGATTCCACATATGTAGATACCATGAAAAACAGGCACTAATGAAATGAGGCTCAACTAAAACATATTTCTTGAAATTGTCCAGAAAAGAAAATAATGCTTAAAGTTCACAACTTTCATCTATTAGATAGAAACGACATACTGTGTTTCCATGCAAATAATGCTTAAAAACAAATGAGCAATCCCAGATCATACTATTGATGGTCGCATTTCCCAAACCAGTGTCTTTTTTTTCCCATGAACTCTAACAACAAGGTGTGTTTTTACTGAGAGTTGACTCGGATCAGAGCATGCAGTGTTGTATTTCAGGTTGTGGCTCTGTAAAACCTTGTAACTTTCTTTGAAGTTAAACAGTGTCAATCTGTTTCCATGTCTGAATAACTCTTAGAAGAGCCTGCCTGATCCAAGTCAACTCATTGAAACATACTATTTCCCCATAATTGATGTTCTAAATGAACGTCCTTTCATAATAAAATGTGCTAGAAAACAAAACAGCTTTGCATCCGGCACAAGTTGCATCATAATTAAATTTTATTTTATCCCATCGAGGCATGCTAAATGTTGAGCAAAATATAATTTTAAGTAATTTGTTTGTATTCTTATCTGTAGGAGTTGGAAATTAACAGCGTTGCTAGTTTGCGTTTACTGTTAAGCCTGGAGAGCAGAGAGATTGCTTTGCAAACATTACAGTTATTATGTCTGCAGTTGGTACTCTTTGTATAAATTATTGATCAGCCAGCTTATTTTTCTTTCTGCTTAATGGATATTATAGCATAGCCGTTTACAACGCTATAGTTAAGGTTGTGTCAGCACTTCCATTATAATAAACCCTCTGTTACAGGGGTTTATAACTTGTTGTAAAAATTTGCTCTGGGCTGAAACTTGACATACAAGATCTTGGGCTAGAAGGTGGCAATTGTTGTTCTTTCAACTTTAAAAAAAACTCTTTGTTCTGAAGGGCAATAAATAAATAAACACTTTATTCTTTTCTAACAATCCTCAAAATTTCTGACTTCAAATAAAGCAATCTTATAGGCTATTTGTTGGACAAGGACCTCTTCTTTATTTAATAAGGCAAAGAAAAAGGACCAAGATACTAAAGCAACAACGACAAAGAGGACAATGAATCAATACAAACTTTTATAATCAAGTTAAAACACATTTCTCTTAACATTACAAAATTATACAGTAATTTATGTTTTAATATTAAACATATTTTTAACTATAACACATTATATTTCTTCTTCCCACTCCACTTACTACTGACCTTCTGTAGAAAAAAATGAGTTTTTGGTTATTTAAAAAGAAAGCGATATGACAATAAAAATTCTGCTTATGAAAAGATGCAATTAAAGATGCAATATTTGCTAGATAACTAGGAGTTTGCGTATCTGATTTTCTGATCTTACTTCAGTCCAGTCTTCCATTCCCCTCACAATGGCTTGATTTAGAGGAAAGGACTTGATCTCAATTTATATTATTCTTGTTGCTGCTTCCTTTTACAATCCAATTCCACAGTGATCTTACTGTGTTTGTTTTTTTATCAAATATTTGGCAGGGCAACCCTTTATACCAACCCACAGATGGAATTAAGGACCTTACACTGGAAGGAAGTAGTGATAGGAAAGTATAACTAAATTATCTTGTAGAGTTGACTACCTGTCATGAAAATGATGTAGTTACAAGTCAGAAAAGCAATTCCATGATGACTCTTCTTCTCCCTAAATATTCTTCATCTTGCCATGACACTCTCTCCCAAAATGGGCTTTGAGATTTCTTATAATATGCTCCATGACTAGCAATGTATTTTCTACCACATACCACCTTTATTCTGAATAAGGAGCACAGGCAGTGAGGACAGAAGGTTAGGGAGCAACAGTAAGACCAAGTTGGACCATTTGGCTCTGGGATCTATGTAAATGTGAATGTAAATAAATAATTACCATATATACTGAATGTATGCTGATAAGCATATATACAATCCATGCATTTCCATGTTGTAAAGCAAATCTCCATGATTTAGAACCATTTTAACCACTTCCTTATTGAGAATCAAAGTTTGTAATATCAAATATGAGTGCCACAAGTTATGGTGTGTTCACCTTCAGTTCCTCACCTCTGTCCTTTGAGCAATTTATCACCAAGCTCTCTGCACTTGATTAGAGAATGCATCCAGGAGATAAAAGTTTTGTCCCTTATTCTTTCCTGATGAGAGCCAGGGGGATTGGAAAAGAAAGGGAAGGAGGAGCCACCAAAAGTCAGAATTTGTTATAATAAGTGGGGGAGTACAGAGACTGAAGGTATAAAAGTAAGGATGTGTTCACTTAAGGTGGTTGAGGTTTATCTGCTGAACTGATTGGTGAGGCTGTGCGTCCGAGTTAAAAGACTTGGGAGAGTTACTTGGCATAATTTCTCCATCTTCAATGATTTAGTACTAGAGTGCAAACATCAATTTTGGACTCTCTCCTGAGAAACGTTTAACAAAGTCAGTGAACTATTGGTACCCTGGTATCTTTCTAGATTTGTCAAACTTTGATAGCTCTTTAATAAACCTAGGCCTGAAGTGTATCTCAGTATTATTGTTATTAATATTAAGGAAACAAGTCCATTAATAAATATGCAGATGTAAAAATCATCTTCCTCTTTACTTCTCCATTGTGATATATCTTGGAATCGTTGAGAAATGCAATCTATTGTTAAGGCTATTTGTGCCGGGTGTGCTAATGCACTCTTTGATTGAGTGAATTAGCAGTCATAACAATCTGGCAGTCTGGCCATAGAAGTGTGCTCAAATTGATTTGTGTTATGGCTGGACTGGAAAATCTAGTGTTAGTTGTTTTTTGCCCTGGGGCATTGTTTGTACCAAACTCTACTTTTCATTTAATTTTCCAATACATTTTGAAAGATTGAAAAGCTTGTGATCAACATTTGATCCACTTGCATTATTTAAAAAAAAAAATTCTGAAAGTAATTTCAGATTCCAAAAAAAACCTTGCTTTCAATTAGAGTAAACATAATTAGAGTGACGTCGTGCTTGGAATGGTGAATCTCCCTTTGAATCTATTAAGCATGTTATCTCCTTGTCCTGTCACTTAAAGGAATTGAGTACATATCTGGAGGATATATCTGCATTTTTCTGTGCATGCTTCTAATAGAATTTGAGAGAAATTAAAAGAGTCAGATTGCAAGGTAGCTCTCCTTGTTGCCCTTTCTGCATACACCCTAAGTGTTTATGTTTTACTTAGTGACGCCATAAGAAGAGGATGCTCCAAAGCTGTCAGGAAATTTTGAGATCTGCAAGGAACACAGTCAGATGTATGCTGCCTTTAAGTTACTCAATCAGTTTAGCTTTTTATATGCTATGAAATACACATTTTCATTTTTTAAAAATAACTATTTCAATCGCAATGCTCAAACTCTGAAGCTTTAAAGACATAACTTAATCCTGGCTTTGTCAATATTTGTCTTTCTTACAATCTTCTGCTTTGCAGTCGTTTACCAGAATTATAATGCAGCATGAATAAACCTTAAAAATGACTATTGATTACAGAGAAAGCTTTGTGGAATCATTTAGTCAGTTTCCCCACTTGAGAAATCAGTGAATAAAATAGGTCAATAGGTAAGGATTGAATGGACGCAATACAGTGCCTGCTTCCCTGGGTTTTAAAAAGGGTGAAGAATAAATCCCCATAGAATTCATGTTTTTATAGTCATAAAATTAAACGATACTCACCAAATCCTCACTGTAAGTTCATCATTCTACAGATTTAGTCTTTTTTTTTTTTTTTTTAAACCACAGGTTTAGAAAGTATGTTTTACTTCCCTGTCTCTGCCCCTTTGAACCAAATAAGATGCCCTCATCCTTCGGCTAGAGTGCCTGCCTGCTGTCACCCAGGTATACACCAGGACTTCAGATGCAACAGCTACTTTGTATTTTCTCACTGTCTTCCGCAGCCTTACAGCTCTTCTGAAAACTGCATTTCGTACTGCACTGAACTCTGTATCCTGTGCCGATTTTTAAGTAATAGATGTTGAGACCTGAGACCTCTCCTTCTCTGAGTTCCCATTCGTAAGGATCTTGGATCTCAGATCTCTTCGGGGGGGGGGGGGGGAGGGAAGAGGAGGAAAGAGAGAGGAGGGGCCAGAAGGGGGCAGAGGGAGGGAAGAAAATACCTTCCCTGAACTGGTACAAGCTAAGCTTCAAACGATATCCTAGGAAAGAAATTAAAGACTTCTTAATTAGTGCAGCAATTAAGCTTTCTTGGTAGCATTTTAATCAGCACAGGCCCTATCAAAGGACAAACAGAACGATTTGCAGGTCTTTGAATTTTAAACAGTCTTATTGATTTCAGCACAATACGTCTTCACAAAACACAGGGAGAATTTTCTAATATCAGTTACAGTACTTTGAGTTTTACTTATGCAAATTGAGTGAAGGTTGGGGAAGACTAGATGGAGAAAGAGGACCTGAAACAACCAGAGATGGAAAACAATAAACAAACAAGACAAAAGCTCTGAAAGCTAAAGATGCAACAGAGTGAGCATTTGAAATTTCTCTGAAATTGATTTATCTGTTATTGGTAAAAACTGTTTGCCTTAATCATGAGCAACATTTCTCAATGGGGTGGGGGAGAAGAAGAGAGATGGGAAGGGGGGGGAGAGAGAGCGAGAGCGAGAGAGAGAGAGAGAGAGAGAGAGAGAGAGAAAGAGAACCTTAACATCTTTCAAGGCTTTTCTTTCCTAGATATTTTAATTTGCATTATACGCTTTTTCTAATCCTATTGTTTGATCAAAGGGGTAAGTGGTGGTTCCTTGAAATGGTTTAGAGACCTGAATCCCAGAAAGCTCCCATTCAAGTAAGGTCAAATGCCCCCAAGCCCTGCTTCTGAGTGGAGCACGTGCTCCAAGATGCAGGTTTCCCTGCAGTAGAAAATTGAGAGTTGGCGTCGAAGCAGAGTGGAATTATGGCTTAGTCTGTTAGCATTGCTTCCTGTCTGTGGCTTCTGAATGTGATGGGTATTGGGTGAGTGATAGGTTAAGGAAATGTGAGAAGTGAGAATGGTAAGGGCAGATTTGGGGCATTTAATTCCCATTTTCTTTTTTTTTTTTTCATTTGTGGGTCTAGAATTGAAAATGATGATATTTTGTCTAGTGTTTTAAAATCAAGTCAGGATTTATGGAAGCTAGGCATGCATTTCCAAAATACAGTTAGCTTTTTCTGGGCTTAATACTTTCCTCTTACCTTCTCCCATACTGATTCGGCACTTCGTTTTAAAAGGTATCACTTTCTAAGACTTGCTTAAACACTTGAAGTGTTTTCATGTGTGTGATATACATTGAATCCCCACTTTTAGTTGTGGACAGATTTGAAGGCTGAAGAAAAGTTAGAAGTTATTTCTGATGATATTAAAATACATTGGCTAACTAGGCCAAACAATTGTGCAAACATGAGCTATCCTAAGTTTGTCTATTATTCAGCAGCAATTTTCTGAGCGGTACAACTCAAGAAAGCCTCCTAATAGAACTGCTGTGCCCCAGAAAGTATAGCGTAAACTTAGACTAATTAGCCAATAGTGTCATTTTTCTCTGTAGATAGTTCCTGCACCTTTTGACACTAAACATCAAAGACTTTACAGGATTAAAATGATAAAGAGAAACGTAATCATCATTTCAACACCCAAATGGCAGAAATTTTCATTATGAAATTTCCCAACACTGTGAACCTGCCACTAACAGTTTGTTTTTAAAAATCTGTCAGATGCTCCAGCATTGCTTCACATCTCGTGAAGTCACTGAACGTGTACAGACAGGTTCGAAGCCTAACTATTTTAAGATTCCTAGAGATATAAGCAGCAAACAGACTTGACCTCTGCTCAAATCCTATCTTGGTCAAGAATTCTGGAATAAATACTTCCATGCAACAAGTTAGAAGAGGGGACAGGAAGGAAAGGAGGAAGAGAGGCAGTCTAAACAGCCTAATGTTGTTTTTAAACATAGCCACCCTCTCTACTTTTGCAAGTCAACTGGTGTGCTTTCTTTTTGTTCTCATTATTTACACAACACATTTGCACTGACAAACAGAAAAGGACTTTTCCAAAATACAGTGGTGCTTTTCTAATATGAAAAAAATATAACTACTGTGTTATTGAAACGACACATTCGCACTGAGCAACCAGCCTTAATGTCTCTTAAAGGATACCAGCGCAGTCGGTTACTGTGCGAGACAGGTGAATTAATTACAGAGTTTGGGGTTAGAAAAATCAGTGTTCTTGTTTACCACTTTCTCAGTCTTCAAAAGTGCTGCGTTTCTGAGTTCTCTGGGCAAAACAGACGTTTCTGACCCGCTTTTGGGGGCGAAAAGTGAACTTATTGTAAATCTTCTACCTCGTGGCAAGAAATTTCTCTCCACAAACCTATTAGGCAATACGGAATCCAATACAGAGCAGCCCACGATCCTGAAGCCATTTCGGACCCACTTTGTTCCCACAACTTGGAAAAAACTCTCCTGGAATGGTCACTGTCTTCGGAGAAATAAATACTTTCCACAAGGAGATCAAAACAGTCGGATGCCCAAAAAAATACGACTCTTGGCTTCCGTGCGAGTCTTTTTCTCAGCGTAATTCCTTACTAATCACGGAGCGGGGCTGGCTTGTCGCTCCGGTCTCCTCGCCCAGACGCGCGGAGACGCGTCCTAAATCCTCGAAGGGGAACTCTGAGCGCTCTGGCTCCTCGCTAAGTTGCCTGGAAGCTTTGGGGAGGGGTGGTGTGTGTGGGTGTAGGTGTGGGGGTGTGTGAGGGGGGCAGGGCGAGTTGGGGCGGACCAGAGAGGGCAAGGGCTGTGCGCTGGCCGGGCCGGGGCCGCAGAGCGCTGTCCGGCGCCCCCGGCCGCCCCTGCCCGTCCCCCCGCGGTCGCTTCCCTCTGCCCCCTCCTCCTCTCCCTCGCACGCTCCCCTCTCCCTCTCCGTCTCGCGCGCTCCGCGAGTCTCCGCTGCGAGTTCCTGGTTGGATAATTTGGGTTAATACTAGTGAGTGAGGTTTTTGCGGCTTCAAAGGGTATTTCAAGTTTCCGGAGCTCCTCCCCTCTGCACCGTGTGACAACAACAACTCGTCCAGCCGGCAGCCTGCACTTTTCAGCTCATTTTCTCTCTGTCATTCCGCTCTCAATCTTTGATCAATGTACTTGCCGGGGAGAACCCGAGTCCCTCAGTCCTCCTCCTCTTCACCTTCACCCTTCCCTCTGTGCTAGAGCGGGACCCACACCTCGGCGGCCGGCCCTCCCCGCCCCCGCCCGTCCCCCCGCGGCCGGCCTCGCTGCCGGCCCCCGGAGAGCGCTCGCCGTTCGACTCGCGGGACACTTTGGTGCGCCTCTCGGCGGAGCGCCGCTCGCGCTCGCTGCTTCCCGCGTCTCGCTCCCTCGCTCCCTCGCCTGCTCGCCCGGAGTTGCAAGGGTCGCCGCCCCCACCCCCGCTCCCGCTCCCGCTCGTCTCCCCGTCCCCTCCCGGGGCTGTGTGGCAACTTTTCCCCCCTCGCTTCTCCTCCTTCCCTTTTCCCCCGTATATGTGACCATGGCAGTGCCGGCGGCTTTGATCCCTCCGACCCAGCTGGTCCCCCCTCAGCCCCCGATCTCCACGTCTGCTTCCTCCTCTGGCACCACAACCTCCACCTCCTCGGCGACCTCGTCTCCGGCTCCGTCCATCGGACCCCCGGCGCCCTCTGGGCCAACTCTGTTCCGGCCGGAGCCCATCGCTTCGGCGGCGGCGGCGGCGGCGGCCACAGTCACCTCTACCGGCGGTGGCGGCGGCGGCGGCGGCGGCAGCGGAGGCGGCGGTGGCAGCGGCGGCGGCAACGGAGGCGGCGGCGGCGGCGGCAACTGCAACCCCAGCCTGGCAGCCGCGAGCGGCGGCGGCAGCGGCGGCGGCGGCATTGGCGCTGGCGGCGGCGGCGCCTCCAGCACCCCCATCAACGCGAGCACCGGCAGCGGCAGCAGCAGCAGTAGCAGCAGCAGCAGCAGCAGCAGCAGCAGTAGCAGCAGCAGCAGCAGCAGCGGCAGCAGCTGCGGCCCCCTCCCCGGGAAACCCGTGTACTCAACCCCGTCCCCAGTGGAAAACACCCCCCAGAATAATGAGTGCAAAATGGTGGATCTGAGGGGGGCCAAAGTGGCTTCCTTCACCGTGGAGGGCTGCGAGCTGATCTGCCTGCCCCAGGCTTTCGACCTGTTCCTGAAGCACTTGGTGGGGGGCTTGCACACGGTCTACACCAAGCTGAAGCGGTTGGAGATCACGCCGGTGGTGTGCAATGTGGAACAGGTTCGCATCCTGAGGGGACTGGGCGCCATCCAGCCCGGAGTGAACCGCTGCAAACTCATCTCCAGGAAGGACTTCGAGACCCTCTACAATGACTGCACCAATGCCAGGTAAGGAGCGGGGGTGGCCCCTGAGGCCCGCGGCCCCTTCCCACCGGCCTCCTCGCCCTTCCCTCGCTCCCTTCCGGGCGCTGGCCGCCCCGCGCGCCCGCGAGCCGCGCGCCTCAGCGAGCGCGGGCCTCTCCTCCCCTTCCTCAGGGCTCTCCGGCAGCGGCCGACCCCCGGAGAAGTTGCCTCGACCTCGCTCTTCCGGCCGATAGGTTCCTGGCTAGCCCGGGGACCGGAGCTTAGCTGCTGTGGGACCGCGGGGACCCCAACCCTGAGGGTGGAGGGGGCGGGAAGGAGCAGGACAGTGCCTTTCCAGGAGCCACAGCCCCTTTCTTGGGGCTCCGGCGTCGGGGGACCCCCTGGACGCTGCTGCCCGCGGGTGCGAGCCTAGGGACCGGTGTTGCACGGCCCTGCTCCCTGCACCCACGGGGCTGCTCCACCGCACCCAGGGGCGTCCCGGGAGCGGGAAGAGCTCGTGACCCTGACCCGCAGGGTTTGGAGAGCGGGGAGACGCGCTCCGGGTGAGGGGCCCGTTGGGAAGCCGAGGGAGTGGGCCAGCAGTGCAGCAGGGGCACTTGGAGGTCAGAAGGGGGGTCGACCTCGAGGGAGAGAGGCCCGGCGCAGTCCCGGGGGACCCGCAGGGAGTTGAGCCCCGAAGCCCAGAGGTGGAAGCCCGCCGAGGGGAGGGGTCTGTGTGTGTGTGTGTGTGCGCATGTGTGCGTGTGTCCGCGTGTGAGGGTGCGTGTGCAAAGGAAAGAAAGGAGTGCGTTTGCCCCGGGGCAGATGCGAGAGCACCCGCAGATTTCCGTCTGTAAGGAGAGGTAGCCGGGTGCTGGAGACCTGGAAGCTGACCTGGAGACCGGAGGAAGATCCCGGGGCTCGCGCACACTCTCCCTTTTCTCTCCTTCTCTAAAGTGTGTGTGCGCGCGCGCTTGTGTGTTTTCAATTCTTTGTTTTCTTTTTTTCTTAAGGTTAGTAGCTCACGCAACGAGCAGGTGCACGCTTTGCACTAGGATGCTCTGCGGGCCTGACTTGTCTGGGCTGTGGCTTCCTCAGCCCCGCGCGGAGCGCGCAGGGTGGAGGCCGCGCGGCCGGTCCCCGGCCGGGCCAGTTTTATGCAAATGAACGCGCGGTGGGGGAGGATCCACCGAGAGGGGGCGGGAGAGGGGCAGCTTGTCCGTTTCGGGGTAGAGGCGACCGTTTCACCCCCTCTCACAGTTGCGCTTCGTCCCTATCATTCGTCTCAGGGAAGAGCAGGGGGAAAAGTTCTGATTCCGAGAGCAAGCACCTAGGGAAAGTTGGGGATCTGAAACGGGCACGTGGGAGCTCGGCGCTACATTTGCGCAGAAAACTTCGGTACCCTCCCACTAAGTTTGCAGAGTGAATGAGGGAGCGGGGTGGTGTGTGCATTCCTGGCAGAGCTGGGGAACTCAGGTGGGGAGGAAGGAGGTGTAGGGCGAGACCGGGACGCCTCGTGGGTGGGAGAGCCGCTGGTTATCTCTGCCTTGGAGAGACTGCTGAACAGCGGAGAAGGGTGTAAACCGAAAAGGACTCGAGTTCTAACCCAGCAAATGTCCTCTCCTGTCCTATCCAGAAATTCTGTTCCTCGTTTATTTGCCATTCTCTCCATAGGACATCATTGTGTGCCTGTTTTTTTTTTTTGGACATTCTTTTATTTTGGGATAGATGCTGTGTGTGTGTGTGTGTGTGTGTGTGTGTGTGGTGTGCATGCGTGCGAGCGTGTCCAAGGGAATGGACAGGTGGCAGTAGAGATGGAGCGGCAGGATCAAGATCTCTCACCATCATTTACTGGATAATTGGTGTCCTTGCTCGTCCAGATGATACACCATTGGCCTCCAATCTACTGTTGAAACATTTGAATCAGGGAAGAAAAGTATCCTGGAGTTGTTAGGAAAAATGCTAGGTGAAATTTGAAGTCCGCTCAGATAACGATTGTTCGAAAACTGTCTGCCTGTTCCGCAGATTGGTGAAGTGCTATGCTACTGTCATTAAGTAGACAGCCACTCCATTCCGAATCCTCTTTGTGTGCTTCCTACAGCACACACTGCTGTAGGTAATCAATGGCCATTTTACACACACAGACACACACACACAATTGCTCAAGAAAACATTTTCCAGTAATTGTATTCTAACCTATCCATAACTTGATCCTCTTTATTTACTGAAATTTCGCCCAGATTTTGAAGTCCTTGTCATATGGCTGAAGAATATACTTTAAGAGTTAGTAACCAAAAATTTTTTAAAAGTTTCCTCCCACCTCACCAGTTTAACAATAGCACTGGCGTCTTGCAGGGCCAAGATAAGTTAAATCCAGTGGAACTCTTTATCCTTTCAAAACTATCTCCTCTCTACTATAATTGTGTTTCAACCACCTGGCCTTGATACTTTGCAATTAAATGTGTTGTTCTAAAATCCTATTTCAGGTTGTTTTTAAGCTAAATGTTGACAGTTTGTTGATATTCTAGTGAATTTTGATCGTTTATCAACTAAAAAGCTTGCTCAACCTGAAATACCCACCAGTGTTGTTGCCATTAACATGAGGAGATGTGCAGTTGCAGATGCATACCTAGGTTATCCTAACTCTGCCACGGACTAAGGAAATAGAGAATTTATAATTGAACTTTCACCAAATTATACTGTTTGTATTGTAATGCATTATTATTTTCATGCTAATTACGAGTGTTATTGTCTTACTTCTTTACTTTAAAAATGGTATTAATGTTTTCCTTCCTGACTTTACTAAAGCTAAAATTACCTTCTACATCCCAGACTTCGCTTTTAAAATCCTCTTTAACTCATCTAGATATATTGATTTCTTTCACTTTGGTGCCTTTCTTCTCTAGCTACTTAATACAATAGGGGGATAATTTGTGCATAATATAAGAGGAACTACACAAGAAGGCAAACTGTAAAATATATATATTTTATGTGTGGGGGAGAGCAAGTGTATTGGCGCGCGCGCGCACGCCGTGTGAGTGTGTGTGTGTGTGTGTGTGTGAGAGAGAGAGAGAGAGAGAAAGAGAGAGAGAGAGATTGAGAAATCAAATCTTAGCACTCTCAGCTTGTTATAGAACGTATATCATTATGTCTCTTAATAGAATTTAGATACCAGGAACTCTGAGGAACCAAAATGATGCATTCAAAAACTTGCTCAAAGTGGCTCAGTAAGTTAGTAGAAAGCTTAGAGTGAATTTAATTTGCTTGGGGCTATTGCATTAGTATGCTATCTATGAAAACTAGAATAAATGTTGACGCCATCTGTCATGACCACAAGGAGATGAAAATGAGATTATCTGCTAGATACGAAAGCTAAAAAATAAAGTTCTCAAAACATGAAAGAAAATGTAAAGAAATATATTTAAAAGTTGTCAAAGGGCAAAGTCTGACCTTGATCAGCTTCCTTCAAGTATTATTTTTAAAAAAACTAAACATTAGTTGCATCAACTTGGCTGTTGCAACAGAGGTCAGTTAATTAACTGCTAACCATTAAATAACAACGAAAACAAAGTAATTATGTACATGGTCAATTCTCAGTTTGTATGAGTCAGTTGATTGTTTGTGGATTTGGGTTAGGATTCAGTTTTCTGTGAATCCAGTTAATAAAAAGTGATCCTGTTCTGCTGTGTTATCTATAATATGTATTCTTTGTCAGAGGATGATTTTTGTCTCGGGATCTTTCAAACCAGATAGTCATTTAGGTCCAATATAGCCCTACATTTGTGGAGATTTAATTTGACCAGATCCCAGTTAGTTTTATCAGACATTTTATATGCCCCCACATTTATTCATAAACAGTAGGCTTTTGTCTTGAAAGTCAATATCATCATCCATAGACAGAAAACTGAAAGACTCTCCAAGGCTTGTATGTTTTAGTAGGAATATATAAATGGTGTTTTATATTTCAATAGGATGAGCAAAATATTATCCATTGACTTAATCTTTTTGCCAGGACTTTTAATAAAGATTGGAAGCTGAAACAGTCTATATTTATTTAACATTTCCCTTTTAGCTCGCTTTTCAAAGGCATGGTCTTAGGCGCTGATATAGAAAGTTTCAACACAAATACAGATTCACTTACTTCTAACAGATAATTACGTACTTGGCACAGAGAAATTGAAGAATTACTTCAAATGAAGAGAGACTATGCTTTTGAAGTTTTTGTATTACAGTAGATTAATGGTTCCTATAAAGCCTAATGTCTCATTTTATAACATTTCAAAAAGAATGTGGCATAATTAGAAGACTAAGACATAAAATACGAAAGTTCGTTTGATTCCACAGCATATTCTGTGTGCTTTAAAATGTTAGCAAATTACAGTTTAACAACTAAAACATAAATAAAATATAGGAACATTCTAACCTAGGGTTTACTTTATCCAGTTTAATTACATTACAGAACACAAATTCTTTAGTTTCAAAACTGTTGTTTTCACTGGAGTTAGTCTTCAATAATATCACAGTTTTTGTTGTCAAAAGTGCACATTGTTATGTACTTGCTGAACTCTACAGTTTATTAGTTAATGCTCTGAGGCAAGGAATTTGATTTTTGTGAATGGCATTTTATTCTGGGAAGCTTCAAATATTACATGAAACAAGCTCCAAGACAGGTTTTCATCCCTCAGAGTTTGTTGTACACTAGTTTTGGTATTTTCAACAGAATTTTAAGCTCTTCATTTTAGTAGACCAAACTTGCTGTTATTCTTGTTTACTCTATTACATTTTTCCAAAGTTATGTATACATTACTGAGACTAATATTAGCCACCTTCTTTCCCCCTCACTGTTTCTCTAGCCCCTGAGATGTGACATCCAATATTGATTAAAGTCTTGGCAGGATTTGAGCATAAATCAATCTTCTCTTTGACTATTTACTACCTGTGATTCACCAGCATACGAAAGCATAATACACTTTATTGTTTCTCATTTGATGTTTTCTTTTGGAATGTAAGCAGCATTTGCAAATTAGCTCAATGTGCAACCAAGTTGTTATTTTAAGAATAATTTGTGCTATGACTGTCAATTAGCGTTATTTCGTTTTTCCAAGTTATTTTACTAACCTATACATGCAATGCCTTTGTCAATCAGGTAAAATAGTCATTTAAATTTCATTGTATTAGCAACATAGAGCACAACCATTGCAGAATGTGATGGGAAATGAAACTCTCACAGGTTATAAACGGTCTCCCTTAGAATCCTTGTCTGAACAAATTAGTTTGAAGTATCCTTTCTAAATAGGTACAGGTGAGTGTCAGATTTCTTTGAACATTTTGATATTAAGGTTTTTGTTAATTACTTAGTTCTTTTAAAACGTTAAACTTTGCATTTCTTCTTTCAAAGATTTCATTTTCAGATTGCTCACCAAAAAGTCACATCAAGTTATAAAATGCCTTTAAAATGACAGGAAATATAAAAATTAATATGACTATTAGGATATTTTTAATGTAGCTAAGATAAATTTTTATAATTTTACATTTGAATTGTTATTAAAAATAGAGTGATGTTAGCAGTTGTCAGTGTGTGCCAACATGTGCCACTTTCTTGACTGAGGTAATGATTGTGATTGGTCAATATGAGATGTATAGGAGGGGGTCTTCAAAAACTTCATGGAAAATGCATTTCATGAAAAATCTATTCAGGTACTCAAAATATTTTTTGCACCAAATAAACTTTCTTAAAAAAGCATTTTCCATAAATCATTTGAAGTCCCCTTATGTGTGTATGTGTGTGTATACAAGTATATATGTTAAAAGTCTAAATGCTGCAGCTTGAATAGTCTAGCTAAGACTACATTTATATTTTTAGGCCTTGGAACTGCATTAAGAAGCCCTTTCTTCATTACACTAGTTATGTCCAGTAATTAATTTTTTAATGAAGAAAACCTTGAGTTAAAAGCACACCTAAAGGAGCTCAGATAAGTATAATATGAAAGACTCTGGACTGCACAGATACATGTATTTTAGGCATACCAAAGGCTCCGTACAAACCTGCTTTGCGCTTGAATTCTTCTACTTTTTCCAGTTGTGAAAGTATTTCTAGTACAAAGTAATTTTATGCTATCGTAGCTGTTTTTCAAAATACTTTCTATTTGCTGATTTTTTTGGCATTTGATAAATATGGAAATGACTTCATTAGAATGGTGTACCTAGTTTACCAAATTATTGCTTTGGAAAGTAAACCATCAAGCATAAGGTGCTTATATTTGGTCTTGTAATGAGCTGTTATTTGAGTAACTGCGGATCAGTCTATTTTGATGCACCTAGTTGTCTCAAGGTTCCTGAGGATCTGTTAAGTGTGACCATTGCTGCTAGTTGCAGGCAGTTAATGATTAACTTTATGTATAAATGTGCAAATGATAACGAACAAAATTTTCAACCCAGAATAAATTAATCAGTCAGATACTTAGTCAATGAAAGTGTATTGTTATTCAAATTAATAATGGAATTAAAATTAGTTCAATAACATAGCAGATAAATGTCCAATTTTTTAAAATGTATGTCAGATCACATAGAAAAAGTGACCCAAATCACTACTTGATCCAAAGTTAAGCATCTTGAACTGGAAGCATTTAAAATTTCTTGCTGTATTCTGTCATGGATTTTCTTTGTAAGATAAGAATATATGAATTCCCCCATTAGAAAAAACTCATCCTTTGAGTTTTCTAAATTAAATACTGGATTTACCAGTGGCCAAAGTTTGTACAGATGTGATGCCCTGTTGCTTTCTCATCCAAATTGTTTTGGAGTTGATTCAGGATTTCCAACTGAGATTCTTATATACATTTAAATGTATGTAACTTGATTGGAAGTTGCCAAAGATGACATTAAATGGAAGCACTCATTCTATCATTGTTCATTTATTTTTGTTAGAAGTATATTGAAGTGTTGTAGCTACACAGCACAGCGACACATTAATAGTTACTTAAAAAAGTTTTGGAAGGGAGAGAGAGGGAAAGAGAGACAGAGACAGACAAAGAGGGAGAGGGAGAGAGAATGCTTACCTTAAGCAGCTACAATACTATGAATATAATATAATACTTAAAGTATATTACACATTTTGAGCAGGAAGTCAGAATGAACTAAGACCGGTATAGTAAGACACATATTGCATCTTTTTAATTATGTGTGGAATCTAAAATAGTTGAACTCATAAAAGCAAAGAATGGAATGGTGGTTATCGGAGGCTCAGGAGATATTGGTCAAAGAATATAAAAATTCAGTTAGATGAAAGGAATAAGTTCAAGAGCTCTGTTGTACAGCAGGATTACTACACTTTCTATGATTTGGAAGATATAAATGTAACTTAATTTGACTCTGTGTAGACCTTTAAGAATCATGCATATTCTGAAGATAGTGAATACATTTGACAATGATTAAATACACTTTTAAAGCATGATTTTTGCAAAGCAAATGTTGAAATAGACAACATAATCGTTTTGATTTGCCACATTGCATATTTGAACAATATTTTTCTTTCCTTAGTATAAATAAATGAATAGGTAAAGAAAGTATCACAAAGTCACAATGTTAAATTATGTTTGGATTTATATGGTTTCAGATATTTTAAAATAATTACATTAACTTTGCAGTCATCACAGGGAAAAATCCCTTATTTTTCAAGGGCAAAGGAAAGTTTATCATAAAAAGGAAAGTGTGCTCATTGAAAGGAAATTATTTTATGGAAGCATACAGGAGCATTTGCAGCAAACAATTGTTAATTCAATTTAAGGCATGATGGTCACATCTTAAGTAAAGGCAATGGACATAAATCTCTATGTTAGTCAAGAAATGTATAATTATGTTAGCTTATTAGATTACTTATTTATTAATAGCAACTGTAAATGGCTGTATTAACTAAGTATTAAAACATTTTGTTTACATGTGAACACATGAAACCACTGAAGATATAGTAAGTCTGAACTCATCACAGTTTTGCTAACATATAGTGATTCGCCTCATAGTATTAATTCCTATTGTATATTTCAAGGTCTCTGAATTTTCTTTAACATAAGTGTTGGAAGTGATACTTGTTTCTTGAACTAGGTACTGTCTAGTTTAATAGTGTCTTTGGATTTTATAGGAATATCTTGAGGCACTTTTCCAAATCAGCAGTCATACATTTCATAATAGGGTGGGTATTATGTGTGCAACAAGTGTAAAAGTTATATCAGTATTTTAGAGTTCTCTGTGTTTGAAATTCTTATTTATATTAATCTTAACCCATTTATAGTCCATGTGCTCTACAAATTATAATACATTTGATAGAAAGTCATGTGTGTGTGTGTGTGTATGTGTGTGTATACACAGATACGTATTTGCAACCCTGTAGGACATAGGATTTTGGAGGTTTGCTTTTTTGAATCATAGAAAAATAGCACATTAAGAAACGCATGCCACATTACTGAATGACAATAGGAAAGAAAACCAAAATTAACTTTAGAGTAGAAGTAATTTATACTTAAAGGTTTGAAAGTATAATATAATGTATGCGGTTAAATAGCAAATAAAAACTTAGATTAATTTTCCTAGCTGTTTTAATAACTAAGTCTACTTTTTATTCCCTGTTTAAAAACCTTTATCTGGAAATATTTTATTTGTATGAAATAGATAATAAACAACTAGGTAGTAGAATCTGAACATTATTGAATAACACTAATGTGCTTAATTACCCTTGCTTCATTTTTTCATGGTTTTATTTTGTTGCTTCTTGAACTTTAGAGCAAGAATACCCATTTTAGAATCAGTGAATGAATGAAGAGAAAACAATTTCATAACCTTAAAATATAAAATGACTACTCATCTAAAAGCTTTGCCATCAAGGAGATGAGCTAGGAATGAGGTCAATGGGTTAATCTTCAGGTCTACATAAGGAGATGTGTATTACTGCTTCTTGCAGTGGACTGTAATTGTCTTTGAAAACACCTGGTAAAGGTCCAGTTAAATTGAAATCAATTACTTTCTCAATCATTCCATGGCATTTGTCAAGTCCTTACATCATCTGTAAAAGTGCATGCATACATACATTCTTTTGTAGAGTAGAAATAAGCTCATAAAATAGTGACTCAAAGTTTCTGGCACATGTAAAGCTGTGGAATTAAAAAAAAACACCAAAACTCTGCACATAAAAAATACGTCTTGTACAAAGTGTTTGGTAAGAAGTTCATCCTTGCATTTAATAAATAAAAACAAACCTATTTAACATTACTTTTTGAATGATCTTGTATGCACGTATTTTAAGAGGAAAAATTAGTAGTAGAAATGATTTCGTGATATTTTATGACTTATGAGCTCTGACACCTTCATTCTTACCCTCTAAGAATGCTCTGACAAGTGTGTATTATAATCAAAGATGAATATATGTCTGCTGTTCACTGATTTTTTTTCTTCACACCATTGACAGTACATGCAGATTTGAACTTGTAGCCAGGAAGAGTGCTTCCATGCTTCAAATTGCCAAAAGACCCCCAGGGATAGAAACTTGACCTGCTTTTATGAAACCATAGAATTACATTTATACAAGTTATCCCACGGGAAAAGAATGAACTGATCGCAATTCAAAGCTTAATATTGCAGCCTTCTGGGTCAAATTTGATTTTTCTTTCTGTTAACACCTGTTTGGCTACCATATTTAGTAATCTGATATTCTTAAGTAATTTTAAAATATTGTTCATCAATGATATTTCAGAGTTAAGCCAAAGTGCCATCAAAATTTTGCAGCTATTTAAGCTCTGTTGTGTTAACATGTTAATTTTTAAAATCAAATATCTACTTCCTTACATATATATACTGATGTAAGGAGTATAAGGAAAAATTTACTTAGCTGGATCTGAAAACATTTGTTTTGTGCGTTTTTTTAAAAAAAATTTATTTATTTATTTGAAAGGCAGAGTTACAGAGAGAGAGCAGGAGAGACAGATCTTCCATCTGCTGGTTCACTCCCAAACAGCCAGGACTAAGCCACGCCGAAGTCAGGAGCCAGGAGCTTCTTTCAGGTCTCCCACGTTGGTAAAGGGGCCTAATCACTTGGACCATCCTCTGCTGCCTTTCCAGGCATCTTAATAGGGAGCTGGATCAGAACTGGAACTGGAACAGCCAGGACTTGAACTGGCTTCCATATGGGATGCTGGTGCTGCATGCCAGGGCTTTAGGCTGCTGAGCCACAGTGCTGATCCCTATTTTGTGCTTTTTAAAATCAATTTCTCTCCGCTAATCAGTTAGCCCAAGTAGAAGAAACTTTTGTAAGGAGTTTTTCCTTGTGGTAACATTTCAGAATAAATAGTTTTGTATTTAATTTTTCTTATAGTCACATTTTACATGGTTATATTTCTTATTTTTACTTGGACCATTAGAAGTATGAAATGAAGATGGTCATTGATAAATTGGATGCATAAACATTGAGTCATTTTAGTTCCTTAAGCTAAAAAACAAGTTAATCATTTGTTCAAAATAAAGAGGAATTTAAATGTATAAAATGTTGCTTATTTTCTAGAATATCAATATATGAGGGTACTTCAGAAAGTTTATAGCAAGTGGAATTAAAGAATTAAAGCCATCCACAGTTTTCTCTTTAAAAACATTTCCATGAACTTTTGAAGACCCTTCATATATACATATACACACAAATAATAACTGGTATAATGGATTGAGCCATAATATCTGTTTGCTTATAATTAATAATAAGTGACTGCCATTAGATTAAATGAAGACCTACTTCTCTATATAGTATGACAAATGCTCAATCTTTTATACACAAAAGCACTTTATACACGGTAAAGCAACACATACACATGGCACTGCAATTAGTTAAATAATTCAAACATTGGATTTTAGAACTGAGGTGAGGGAATTATTTTCTTAATTTAGAATTTAAAAAGAATTTTAAAGACCTCTCACTTGTTTTCACTTAACATACATAAAACCTTTAGGATAGATCATTAAGGGTTATTTTCTTATAAGAACCAATCAAACATAAAAATTCCCAGTAAGAGTAATTAAAATAAGTCTACACTTTGAGTAGAAAAAAATGACATTTCCAGTGGAGGTTATAGTGTCCTAAGTTATGATCATCAAAGAAAAAAATGTTTGGAGTTTTAAGAAAGTTTTGTATAATTTTTTTTCATTGGCTGTTGGGTGGCAAAGTACTTGCAGTATAAGCTGTTTTTCTACCTTGCCTTGACACTTAACATCTGAGTGAAACTGAGAAATTAAATCAGCTATTTGGATATTTTCTAACATCATTTTGATGCTATATTTAAAAACACAAACACCTGGTCATATTTTTATTTAAGTTTTGCAGTTTGCCCCAATTTGTTTTATGATGATACAGCCTGGGGGTGATTGCTCCCTGCTTTGTCTCACTGTGATGGAAGGAGGGAATGTAGGTAGATTATGAGGTCATTATGCTGATCTTGGAAAGAATCTATTTCAGGAAAGGCAACCCATTCTGACTTTTGTAGTGGTGATGATATGAAGTTTCTATGACCTCTTTTGTCTTTCTGTGACACTGTGTAGCTGTATTTCCAATAATGATTGATAACACATACCATATGAACTGGGAAAAAATCATACTAAAAAATCTTGCTATAAAATGCACGAATGAAGAGATAAAACTTTTATTTTTTAGGTAATCCTCTAAAAGTAGAATAATCTTTAACAATGCACAAAATTCTACATAATCAATATAGGAAGCCTTTGGATACCAAACTAAATTTTATCTTCCTAAACATCCTTATCATCTAAAGTAACCTCATAGTAGTCCTATTTTTTTTTTTTTTGTGGAAACTTCAGTGAAATTGCATATGAAGTAGAAACACTTGCTTATGAAATTTATCTATAAGCATCTAACCACTAAACAGAACACAGTCAGGGTTCTGGAGCAGTTAATGCTTAGATTGGATTCTCCCAATTCAACATTGTGAAATACAATGAATTTTTAAGATATATTATTCCAGGTTTAGGAAATAGAATTAAAACTGTATATTTGATCTGGAGTAAACTTTTTTTTTTGCTCTTTCTTTTGGGAAGTGGATTAAATAAGGGGCCATGACAGGAATGCTGTTTGTTTTTCACAAAAGTTGTTTGTGATTTTAGGTACCCTTGGGAAATCTCTTGATCAGATTCACATCTGTTCCTGTCAAAGTGGGTGCTAAGATACCGGTCACCCAGCAACCATGTCCAAGAGGGAATTGGACCGATAATAACTTCAAAAAGGAATGACAGATGCTAGATTAGGATGAAAGACAAAACGCATGAAAAATGAGCTTGTTAGAATCAAAAATTTGTTCAAGCACCTTTATGCAAATTAAATGAATATTGAATATTTGCATGCAGTAATTTCTACTTTTCATTTGATTGAAAAGAAAAGAATAGTGCATTTAAACCCACAAATGTGACTTCTTTCCTTTGTACTAATTAACATACAAAGCAGAATCACTTTTTAAAAAATCAGATTAGCCACCTGGGTTCTTGTATCGTTGCTGAGTATGTCCCAGTGTTTTTCTTATGACAATGGCAATCTTTAAGGTGACTTGGCTTATCTCTTCCATAATAAATAGTCTCGCATGAATTAAGATTATTTTAGATGAATATAAATCCATTTCTTGGGAAAGCATTTCAAAAGTAACCTTATCCTGTTGTCCTTGAAATTGGTTAATGTACATTAATAAAAGATCACTCAAAATGAATCACACCAAAAGTACAGGTCTTACATTGACTGGTGAAATAACAATGCATTGAAGTAAAGCAGAGTGGTATACCTATGAAAGGGAAGTAGGCAGAAAGATTTCTTCAAAATTTAAGATGCTCTTTGATACATTACCAGTTTTCCTATTGAACTGTTCACATACTAATCAGAATTTAGAAGGGCCTGATAAAATGTAGTGATTGAGAGAGGTTTCTGAGTCTTGGTTTAGCAATGTCTAATGTGGTCACGTAGAGAAATTGATTTTCTTCAGAAATTAATTAATTTTTCATATCGCCCTAAGCTGCAGTTAAAAAGAGTGCATACTTGTCTGTTTTTTCCAGAAATATTGCCTAATCATATTAATACCATTGCCCCAAGGATGAAAAGATAATTGTACAAATGCATTTGGAAATATGTATCACTGAGTATTTATGATTAAATTATGCAAATGACCCAGCTCTCATCCTTTCCAGACCCAGATTGTCTAATTAGGATTGATATGCTGAATAGATGTTCCAGAATTTGAATACAAGCATGTCCAAGGAGCAGAAAATTGGAAATGACAAGGCTGAAATCCAAAGAAAAGTGTCTTTCCTTTCTATACTTTGTTAATGTGCTGTTAGCAGTTGAGGACTTTTTCCCTCCCTTTGGCTATTCTGTGGCTCATATGTCCTTATTAGAAATAAGTATCTAAAATGAATTGAACCTTAGCAAATGGCATTTCATTTCTATTTGGTGCTTATTTAAAAATAATAATCTTTTTTATCATTAGAAAAGAACATCACTAAATAACTTCCTTCAGATGATGTAAACTTACCCTTAACTGGGTGATTTTTTTTTTAACTTCCGTTGAATTGATAGCATGGCCTTATTCCTCCAAACTTTATGGTATACTAGTACAGTATTTTCTAAGTTAAATATCTATCACTTCTTATTTGAAGAAAACTGTTAAAGCAACAGTTCAGATGGGGGGGGTAGCGGCACTTTAAGTGTAACAATGTTTGAATTTGAGGTCCTCAGCAGGCTTTCTCCCTCATTGATTACACTCATTCATCTTAGATGGAGGGGTGGTAGTGTGGAGCTCGGAAGGGACTGAACTGTCAGGACTCCAGCCTTTGTTAAGCAGCGGGTAGTCACTGCCTCTGAACTCGGCTGGCTCCTGCTTCCCATCTGCAGGATGATGGATTGCTATGTTTAATACATTTCAGCTTTTGTCTGTCATAGTGTGGACAGACAGTACTATCAGTGATTTCACCAGTGATTAGGGAACCGTTTCAAACCACTCCTATTGGCCAGACAGCTTCCAGGAATGTCTGATGAAACCTGCTCATTGGCACTCTTGCCATGTAAATGTGTAGTTTAACTCTGCAGATTGTACACTCACTGCTTAAGCCAATGGGCAGACACCAACTGAGAATCAGCAGACTGCAGCTCCACTTTAGAACTAAATTGCACAAGGCAACATGAAGAACGAACAATTTGGACCTCCAAACTAAAATATTCATCCCAAAAGTAGTCCCAAAGTAAAGATGAATTTGTATTCTTTATACAGCATCAACACGTGCTTGATGATGGCAGGAATCTATTTCAGAGGCTATGATATCAGCTGTTGATTTGCTCATCAATATTGAGCTATTTAGCTGTGGGAGGGTAGAATGTGAGGCTATGGTGAAGGACCAAGACATGACATAGCATGTACCGTACTGGGATTTACTGAGTTGTGGGTGCTTTGTGGTTCACAAGTCCAAAGGGTGAATGATTTCAACAACCAAAAAGCCACTATGTATTAGCGCAGTATTCTCCCTGGAGTGTTTTATTCCATTTATAAAACTGGTGATAAGAAAACACTGTTAACTAAAGGGAAAGAAACTATTCCTGTAAGTCATTAATTATGTAGGCAAAGTTTCATTTAAAGTGTGGACTAAATAGGGGTGCATGTTTGATGCGGTGGTTAGGCTGCCACTTGGGGTGCTCACATCCTGTGTATGTCATAGTGCCTGGGTTCAAGTCCCAACTTCACTTCTGATTCCAGCTTTCTACTAATGTGCACCTTGGGAAGCAGCAGGTTGAAGGCTCAAGTACTTTCATCACTGCAACCCACCTTGGAGACCCAGACTGAGTTCTAGGCCACTGTTGTTAGCCTAGTCTAACACCAGCTTGTTGTGGGCATTTGGAGAGTGAGTCAGTGGATGGGAGATCTCTATCTGTCTTTGTCTGTTTCCTTTTTTTTTTTTTTTTTTGACAGGCAGAGTGGATAGTGAGAGAGAGAGAGACAGAGAGAAAGGTCTTCCTTTTGCCGTTGGTTCACCCTCTAATGGCCGCCATGGCTGGCGCGCTGCAGCCGATGCACCGCACTGATCCGAAGGCAGGAGCCAGGTGCTTCTCCTGGTCTCCCATGGGGTGCAGGGCCCAAGCACTTGGGCCATCCTCCACTGTACTCCCTGGCCACAGCAGAGAGCTGGCCTGGAAGAGGGGCAACCGGGACAGAATCCGGCGCCCCGACTGGGACTAGAACCCGGTGTGCCGGCGCCGCTAAGTGGAGGATTAGCCTATTGAGCCGCGGCGCCAGCCTGTCTGTTTCTTTTTCACATAATTTTTTTTTTTAATTTAAAGAATGGAACTAAACAAATGATACCAAATAATACATCATTCTTTAGCCAATTATCATCTAATGGACCAAATACAGAGTAAGTTATAATTTAAATTTACTGATTGAGGTTTCCTTTTCTGAAATTCTTGGAATCAGAAGTGTCTTAGATTTTGAGTTTTTCAGATTATGGAATATTTGCATAGATTTTACCAAGTATTCCTAATCAAATAATCCAAAATTGAAAATGCTCTGAAACCTGAAACTTTGAGCATCTAGCATCTTAGCAAATAGGTAATTGTCAAAGTGTCAATCCAGCCAAAGTTTTGAAACAAAAATCTAAATCAGGTGAGGCTACTTTTGATTAATCTCTAGGAAGAGGGAAATTAAAGAAAAAGTTTCAGTAGTCAACAGCAAAGGTCTGATCTGAGTAAGATCTCTAGATCCTAGAATGTGTTTCCCCTTACTGATGTGGTTCTGATGCAAATTTCTCACTTTAGATCCTTTCAGTAAGGTTTTCAGTTTTTGATATGCAATTGTAAACATACTGCCACACACATTCCAGTGGAAATGCACACACACACATTTACAACACATTTCTTTTGAACCCAGTCAACAGCTAAACTTATTGTCATTTTGATATTGCTGATTTTGTAATAAGGACAAGTATTACCGTACTTCCTGCTAGATTTAAAACAGTATTCATATATTTTGCAAATTATCTATTTGTTTTAAAGTTATTGAAAGAAGATTCAGCTTACACATTGTGCATTCATTCAATATTCTAAAGGAGTAAATTTTCAGAAAAAATCAAATGTAACATTCATATGTAGTTTTATAAAGAAATTATTTAACAGCAAGTAAATTTGGATTTTTCATTCAAAGTTGTTCACAATTTATATAGCACATATGGTGAAATAATATATTATCTCCAAACTTTTTTTTTAAGATTTATTTATTTATTTGAAAGTCAGAGTTACACACAGAGAGAAGGAGAGGCAGAGAGAGAGAGGTCTTCCATCATTGGTTCACTCCCCAATTGACTGCAATGGCTGGAGCTGCACGGATCTGAATCCAGGATCCAGGAGCTTCCTCCAGTCTCCCACATGGGTGCAGGGGCCCAGGTTTTGAGCCGCCTTCTACTGCTTTCTCAGGCCATGCAGAGAGCTGGATTGGAGGTGGAGCATCCGGGACTCAAACCAGCACCCATGTGGGATGCCTGCACAGCAGGCAGGGGCTTTACCCACTACACCACAGCACTGGCCCCCTCCCAACATTTTTGTTCTGAATAATCATTCTGAAGTGTGGTTGTCAACCCTTTAGTAGTAGGTTCTGTGTAGACACTTATTGCCTTCCCGGTGAGGGGTGGGAGTAGAGAAGTCGCAGAGTATTCTTATAGAGAAAGATAAGCTATATAGAGAAGAACTGTAGCAGTTCTTTTCTCCTGCAATCACTGGGATGTGAGGAATTTCTATCAAGTTAAAGGAAATGCATAATTCAGTCTACTAGACTTAAGGTTCCTCCCTTTGAGCTCTTAGCCACAGATTGAGTGGAGGAGCATAGGATATTGAGTAATACTCTAAAGTAGAAGTTTCTCGTGAAACGGTCTTAACTTACTACACTACCTTCGTTACTTAACTGCTTATTAATAAAATTTAAGGAGGCATCTGCAAGTCCGTAGATAGTTTATAGGAATTGGCTGGAGGCTAGTCCATACCAAAAGAAAAGGAGTATTTATACCATAAAGGGTTATAGACTTTCTTCAGTCCCACAACAGGTTATGGAAAATAGGTGTGCCTGACCAATTCAAATGTGTATTTTACCCATAGATGAACCTGTTTGAGCTATTTAAAATTGGATCCTGTGCAACACTGGTACTGTGTGTGAGTGTATGTGTGTGTACACACAAGTCTGCATGTACATTGTAGGTTACTAACCTTTGTTACACCTGTTGTTATTCTTATGTTTAGTTAACCCCTTATATTTAGTTAAACTCTGTAATTACAAAGTAATACAGTCATTTGCCTTGCTGTAGTTAAACAAAGAAAAAAAATGTTCTGGAAACTAAACAGATTTCTCATGAAGCTAAATGAACAAGTTTGCTACCTGAAAATGTCTGAGAGTGGAGGGGTATTAGAATCTCCTTTAATCTACCTCTAACCACAGTGTGGACACTGAAGCTTCTGCATACGTGCATAGGAACTCTCCCGTTACTATCTAGCTATTGCTGTTTGATAGATCCATAGATTGGGGGAAATAGGGAGTTAGGCCAGCAGGTTCAACTTTTTATTTCTCAGTAGCTTCCTATAATGATTCCACCTCTAATGAGGTGAATTACTACTGCATGAAAAAGGAGAAAAAAGGGTTTTGGCCATCTTAGCTAATAAATCACATTGACTGCCTGGCTGATCAGATCAATTGTGCATAAATCAGTTCCTCAAAGAGTCTTAAAATAGGATTCTACCAAGACCAATCGATCCAGTGGCTTCTGTAAAGGCATGATCTCTTACCCATAGCACACTGAGTGGGAGTCCACAATATTAAGACTGCTAGATGCTGTCAAATGTTGAAATGAATGTTTTCAGGTTGCAGAGGCAGAGTTCTAACATCTCAAGCAGTTGTGGCTGTCAACTGAAATATTTTTGTCTACTCTAGTTCACTTTTGTTGTGTTAGCAAGAAAATTTAAATCTCACTACATATGAGTTTTTAAAGCATTAGCAACAAGTGTAACCTTTAGCAGTTGTTCAGCACAAAAATATCATTATGTGATTTCAAAGGGAAAATTGTCATTAATATCAAAGGGAAGCATTTCATTGTTACAATAGTTGTAGATCTGAGATTTGCTAATATGTTGGAGTCATGGGAAGAATTAGAAAACTTGACTTTGGGTTCCAGGTGCATCAATTACCAGCTGAGAGATATTGGAATGGTAAACCCAAAGCTCCAAATTCTCAAATATAAAGTGGGGACAATGCAGATAATTTTTATATTTATTTCAAAAGATGGTTATGAGGATAGGAAAGTGCTAATAATTATTTCAAAGTGCTCTGCAAATTGTGAGTTGTTTTTCAAGAGTTGTTAACCCGTTTAAGAATTCCCAGTTGAATTTTTAAAACCTTTTACCAGAACAGTTTACAAGGCATAGAGACAAATCCGTTTGGATTCTTAGAATCACACTTTGCTCTTTTTTCTAAGGAAATCCCAATTAAACCTTAACAATTAAAGATGAGTTGTGAATTCTGAAAAATCACAGTCTTTAAAGATTATTTAGTTTCATTTTTATCTGAAGGGCAGAGAGGCAGACAGATGGAGATATAGCTTCCATCTGCTCATTCACTACTTAAATGCCCACAACAGCAGAGTTTGGGCCAATCTAGAGCCAGGAGCTAGAACCTTCATTTAGGTCTCTCATTTGGGTGGCAGGGACTTAAGTACTTAACCATTCAACTGTTGCCTCTCAGGGTGTACATTAGCAGGAAGCTCAATCAGAAACAGAGTAGCCAGGACTAGAACCACACACTCTGATATGGAATGCCAGTATCCCAAGTGGTGACTTAAGCCTTGTGGGAAATGCTTGTCCCATAAAGTCCTTTATACATATAATATTTACTAAAATTTTATTAACATTGACTTTCAAAGATATTTTGAATAACTGATTAACATAGTTAAACCTTTAAGCAACAAGATCAGATAAAATACAGTCACAGTATATGTAAAGAAAGTGGTATCTTATTTTGGGGGAGAAGAAGGCTTCAATATCCGTAAAATTGTCATGCAATTTTATATGAAAGCAGGAGATTGTATAAAATTGAAATTAGGCATTATTGAATCTTTGATTTCCTCTTAAGTTGGCTAAAGCAATACATGATAACTAAGTCTTCAAAATTTTCTTAAGTGAAGTGCATAATTTGCAATTATTCTCTACCAAGCATCTCAAAATCCCCCAAGGTGATTATTTTCTATAGTAGACTCTTGTTTTGAAAATAAATTTGGACTAGTCATCCAAACCTCTTGAGATAAGATTTGGTGTCTGCCAAACACTTTGTGAACTTATCAATATAATATAATGTTCCCTATATCAGACTACTATTGTTCTGCTTTTATCAGTAGATTTATGACAATGTCTTGACGTTTTTTGTAAATTATGTAATGCACATTGTTTCTCCCTTGTTATATTGTGAAATTTAGTAGGTTGTTGAAATTGGATCTGATTGATTTTCTCCTTGGCATTTGTCTACAAAAGCATCTTATGTCTAAAATTCACCAGAGGAGAAATCCAGGTGGATTTCTTTTGTTTTATTTTCTGTTATGTATTGAAAACTTTGAAATACTTGTAATCAGCTATTAACAGTTTTGAATGTAGCTATGTGGGTGCTTGCTAACAGCAAATGGCCTGGTTATATTTTGATCTCACCAATATATCTTATTACTTGAATGAATTTAATTTCTAATGACTAATAATTACTTCCCTTGGATTATTATACAGTATTATCTTTCATCTGTTTTTTGTTACATCATATACTTTATTTTACTTTTTAAAAATATTTACTTATCCATTTGAAAGTCAGAGTTACGAGTTGGGGGGGAAAGAAAGAGATAGAGATATTGTCCATCCACTTGGTTTGCTCTCCAGGTGGCTACAACTGCCGGGAGTGGGCCGGGCCAGAGCCAGGGTCTGGGAGCCAGGAGCTTTAACCAGGTTGCCCATGTGGGTGGCAGGGGCCCAAGCACTTGGGCCATCTTCCAGCGTTTTCCCAGGTGCCCATATGGGATTCTGACCTTGTAGGCAGCTGTTTCACCCATTATGCCACAACGCAGGCCCAACATCATGTACTTTCCTCCACATGGTAGGCACTCATTTCAAGGATATTTGACTTCCTTATGGAGATTTTGTCTGTATGTTATTGAATTATATTAAAATGTTCTTCTGAGATATTATGAAGCATTTTTTATGACCAAGAAGTTAAAGCACCAATAGGATTACATGTGTTTTAAGTTTTTATGTAAAAATAAAAAGCAAACAAAAGTATATTTAAAATTCCTTCTTAGGTGTACTGTAAGGTGTCCTTAATTCCTGAGTGCTTCTCCTGTTCTTATGGTAGTTATAGCACAGATATTTAAAATTCATGTATGTTCCTAGACACATGATTTTATAAGGTTTAAGCTTTGTCTTCAATTCAATGATTATTAATTAAGGTTTATTTGTCATGTTAAGAATCATCAGATGCACAATTTTTTGAAATTCCTACACATTTGAAATCATTTAATGCAAAAATTTTTGAAATTCCTACACACTTGAATTCAGTGATCAAACCTAAAATGAGTATATATTCATTTGTATT